>NC_133347.1:40064099-40417338 GCF_030506205.2 Paramisgurnus dabryanus | reverse complement strand
AGAGGAGGAGGAGGCACGCGCTGTTGAGGCGCTGCACGTAACGAGAGAGAGAGAGAGTGGTTGGGAGGGAGGCACGCTGAACGCTCACTACAATGAATTAAGCCGTTTTAAATAGTCAAATAAAAATGTAAATGGGAATCATACTGTTTTGGTAAATTGTGTCTTGTACAATGCTGAACGCTCTCACTAGAGTGTTGCCCATAGCGCCGCCACTGGCCGGTGAGCTGAATCGATTCATCAAATCATATCAATCGATTCAGCCGACCGGCCAGTGTTGAAAAACAAATAATTGCAATGCATTGATGAATCAATATTTTTACCCAGCCCTATTTCTAAACATTCAGGATTGTGTTATAATTAGAACTGTGTGTTAGGAACACGTGTACAGTTAACTGATTTTAAAATCATATAAAAAAAAATGTATGTTAAAGATGGTTCTCTTTTAAATAATTTCTCTGCAATATAATTTTTATACTAATTTAGAACAAGCACTATGTTTGATATTAGGGCGGAGTGGGCCCAAAAAAATCTGGCCCTCGGTGATCTAAAAAAATAACCATAACCATGGTATTTGTAGTAAAACTAGGGTAATACAAATCGTAATCTGCCAAAAAAAAAGTCACAATAATAAAATCATGGCTAATTTTTCGTAAGGGAGTAACTATACAAAATGATACCCATTTGAAAGACAGGGATGCACACCTGTCAATCAGCTATTACATAACAGAGCAAGGCCAGAGACTAACGTGCTCTTAAACAGGAAATAATATATGGAATAATTTGTGCATCTTAAAATAACTGTAAAAAAATTTCCTTTAAATATAATTTTTGTCATATAAAGTTTTAATAGATAATAGTGTTTTTTCCACTTTTATTGCTTATTTAGACTTGTTAGTGCGGTTGACAGCATGTTTGGCGCATTTATCTCAGAGTTAATTTCAGTAATATTGCTGTTTTTTCCGGGTAATAATAATACAATTTACATGTCGATCCTGCTTCATTGTCTGTTTATTAATTTCATTATGCTGTTATGTTATGTGTGGATATTTATTGCCATATGAGACGTTCATTGTCGTTATATGAATACTCTTGTCTAATATTCAAATCATATGCGGATTAATGTGTGCATCTTTGAATAACTGTAAGAATACAGTGACAAAAAATATTTTCAAAGGAACTGTATTCTTACAGTTATTCAAAGATGCACACATTTATCCGCGTATGATTTGAAGTTTAGACAAGAGTATTCATATAACGGCAATGAACGTCTCATATGGCAATAAATGTCCTCAATAAATTATTTCTCAAAACTTTGACAAAAAATATTTTCAAAGGAAAAGTTTTGAGAAATACTTTTTTGAGAATATTTATTGCCATATGAGACGTTTATTGCTGTTAAATACTCTCGTCTAAAATATAGAAATTACATAGTAGGAAATATATAATGTGGTATACTGCAAAGTTACCTTGATAATTTTTATTTATGATATATATGTAGATAAATAAACCTTTGCAAATCTGCTGATTTAATCCATTCATGACCACCAGGCTAGAGATTTTAAACATCCTTAAATCCACACTTACTAGTCTATCAAATAATATCTAAAGTATATTGTTTTGTGAAAATTTATTACAATAAATAAATTGATGAAATTAAGACAAAGAAGCCAGAGGTTTTGGATGTAAATGGGTGTTTCTATTTCGTTTCTTCTGACCACCAGAGGCGGTGCTTACAGCACATGGATGTCCATCACACGAACATGCAGGTCGAGTATTAGTGACAACAAAGTCACCTGTGACATGGTTGACGTCATCGATGTGCCCCGGCACAAAAGAGAAGTCAACCCAGGAAGTGACCTCTTGTATCTTCTCGCGATTGAAGCAGGATCGAAGTTGGACTAAGACGCTGAAGTTTCGCTACCCGTAGAGGTTGGAGCTGTAACCATCTGGTTTACCCTCCTAGAGACTGCGTTAATCTAGCCATAATTCTCTCAAAACTGGCGCTGAGTGGCCTCGCTTTTACACGGTCAGCTCCGGTTCATCTAAGGTAAGTCATTAGTTAAGATTTAGTTGTACATTTTGCTGCTGTCAACATGTGTCGCCAAACGGTGTTCTCGCCGTGAACATTTGTTTTTTCAGTTACCGGCAAACACGCCATTTCAGTTATTATGGATACGTTTAAAATCAGAGCGTAATCTTCGCGATGAAATTAGACAGCGCTAATTTTTTTACAGATAATCTATTGACATAATTAACAGAATCCTTATTGTTGCAGCAGATTGTTATTAAGTGTCTTGTTTTGTTTATTTATTCATTCATTATTATTATTTTTTTTTAAACTTAAGCAGCAGTACAGCAGTCTACTTAAAGCCAGGGTGTACTCGCCGGTGGCTACTGTATTGTATAATTAACCAGCCTGGTGTTGTCCCGCCTAGCTGACCAAGTGTAGCAGCAATCAATATGCTGCATATGTATTCGTCCTGTGCGGGATGTAAGGCCCCCCTCGAACCAGAGGACGGCCACACAGAATGCCCCTCTTGCCTGGGTATTGAACATTTGAGGCAGAGGTTAACGGAACATGCCTGCATGAACTGCGTTTGCCTAAGTGTAGCCGTATGGACAGCTAGGCTAGCCCAGGTGGACCAGCAACTCGGTACTTCCCATGGCAAAGGGGGGCAGGAGGCTGCACTAGCCGGGAGACCCACCAAGCACCAAGGCGGGGCCACACACACAGCCCCTAAAGGAAAGAAACAGAAAGGTGGCCTAGCTCTAAAGGTAGATAAGAGTCAAATTAAGGCTCTGCTCACTAATTTGCAGCCACCAGCACCAACCGTACAGGGCAGCAGCGTTCTCGCTGAAACCCCACCAAATAGGCAAGCTGATCTGCCATCGCTATCATCGTCATCAACAGGCAAAGCGCAGGACGAACAATCCATCAGAGCCTCAGAGAGTTTTTAGCTTGGTGAACCTGAGCCACACACACATCTCATTCACATGGCTCTCAGACTGGATCCCAGGTCACAAGTCAGGAGTACAACGGCGGCATCAGAGGCAGGTCGAGCGTCAGTTCACCCCCCTATATTGAAGAGCTGCAGAGATGCTGGGCGGACCCTAGACGGCTGTCCCATCTCCCCAGGGACTGCAGAGTACTGGCAGCCATGCAGGACGCACCCATATATGGTCTTCAGAACATGCCGAACATAGAACCACCAGTAGCAGCACTGGTGCTATCACCCAATGAAGCTTTAAGACCTGACGCACGTTGCCCCCGTGCACAGTGCCGTGTCACGGACGACTTAATTGTAAGAAGATATGACACAGCAGCACGTATGGGACGCATTGGAAATTCAATGTCACATCTGATGCTGGCCCTTACCGAGACGTTGCAAGGGACAGATTAGACATCGTCTCAGGAACTGTGTGATTACGTCACTCCAGGCCCTCGCCTAGATGACCAGAGAACTCGGTAGACTGATGTCATATTTAACCCTAGCCCCGCCGCCAGATATGGCTAGCCCAGTCCCCGCTGGCAGAGCCCGACAGAAGAGTCCTTCGCTCCCTCCCCGTTCTCCCAGGGGAGTTGTTTGGTCAGGCCGCACAACAGGCCCTGGATAGAAGCACACAGGTAGTACAGACAAGACAACAGTTTGCCAGTCTCTGCCGGGGGAGCCAGCTAAGACACAGAGCTCCAACCTCGAGGGGGCCACCGCCCGCCTGCGCATCGTGGCCAGTTACCCATCAGGAGTCACGACGCACAGATGGGTTTCGTCGCCCTACCATTTCCAGGACTCGCGGCTCTGCACAGGATAACCGAGCCGAGACTCGTCGCACCTCTAGAGACCAGAGAGGGCGGACAACCAGACAGTGACAACATAACGCCGGCGGTTGGACGTTTTTCCAGCCAGCAGCTCGAACGCTGGAAAGCAATAACACCAGACCCCTGGGTGCTGGCAACTCTGTCAAGGGGCTACAGCATCCAATTTCAACAACGACCGCCAAGATTCCGAGGGGTCAAAGACACCATCGTGAGCCACCCAGGGAAGGCCCTAGCCCTAAGACAAGAGATCAATGCTCTCTTAGAAAAAGGGGCCATTACACTAATTGACAGGCAGACACAGGACGGTGGGTTCTATTCAACAAACTTCATAATTCCCAAGAAAGATGGCGGTCTTCGACCGATTCTAGACCTAAGACCTCTCAATACCCACCTCAAGGTCCTAAAATTCCATATTTCTCCAGAGCATTCAGGAGGGAGACTGGTTTACAACCATCGATCTAAAGGATGCTTATTTCCATGTTCCGATTGTACCACATCACAGGCAGTTTCTCCGGTTTGCCTTCAAAGGACAGGCATACCAGTTTTGCGTCCTACCATTTGGCATAGCGCTAGCACCGTGTGTGTTCACCAGGTGTATAGCAGCAGCGTTGGGGCCATTATAGGCACGGGGCATGCGGATTCTACCCTACCTCGACGATTGGCTGATCTGCTCACAGTCGGAGGCTCAGGCCCACATGGAGGCTGCCGCAGTGGTTGCGCATGTCTCAGGGGCAGGTCACTGACTCTAAGAACATTCCAGCAGTTAATGGGCATGCTCACTGCTGCCTCATCCCTGGTCCCACTGGGGCTTTTAACACTATGCCCACTTCAAAGGTGGCTGAACGACCGCCACCTTCATCCTGCACGGCATGTACACAAACTAGTGAGGGCCACGCACCTGCCGACGGCTCCTCCGCTCATGGAGGATGAGGGAGTACCTGACGCAGGGGGTTCCCTTAGGCTCTATCCCTTCCAGGAGGGAGGTCATTACCACAGATGCTTCCCAAGAAGGGTGGGGTGCAGTCTGGCAGTGCAGGACAGTCAGAGGCTGCTGGAGTCTGCTACAGCAGCAACAGCACATAAATGTGTTGGAAATGTGTTGTATTTTTTGGCCTACAACACTTTCTCCCGGAAGTGGCAGGCAGACACGTACTGGTGAGGACAGACAATACAACAGTGGTGTACTACATCAACCACCAGGGAGGCACCAGATCCCTGCAGTGCTTGAAGATAGCCCAGCAGCTCTTGCAGTGGGCCCATCAACACCTTGCCAGGCTATGTATTTACCAGGCATTTCCAACAGAGCCGCAGATCTCCTGTCCCGCCAGAACCCCGACCCAGAAGAATGGAGACTCCACCCAGTGGTAGTACAAACCATCTGGGAGCATTATGGCAGGGCAGAGGTGGACCTCTTCACCAGTCAGGTCTCAACACACTGCCCCCTCTGGTTCAGCCTCTCCGGCCCAAGCCCTCTGGGCCAGGACGCACTGGCACATTCATGGCCGAGACAAAGGCTTTATGCATTTCCCCCTCTACCATTAATCCTGCCCACCCTGCACAGGATTATAGTGGAACACTACGAGACTTTAATGATCGCTCCTCGGTGGCCAGGGACTACAGGGACTACCAGTGAGGAAGGACTTGCTGTCACAAATGGGTGGCCAGATCTGGCACCCGGATCCAGCCCGACTGCAGCTATGGGTTTGGCCACTGAAGGGCCAGACCCTCTGCTAGGCCTCTGTGAACCAGCTGTGGTCAGCACCATTAACAGCTCTCGAGCACCCTCCACCAATGCCCTCTACGCAAACAGGTGGAAACATTTTTCTTGAATGGTGCCGAACGCAGGGAGAGGAGCCAACATGCTGCCCCTTACCAACCACCCTGCAGTTCCTTCAGGCACTTTTTGACAAAGGACTTGCATCTTCCACCATCAAGGTGTACACAGCTGCCATCTCAGCGCAGCATAGCAGAGTCGAAGGGAGCAAAGTAGGATCACATGCCTTGGTGACCCGTTTTCTGAAAGGCACTCTCCGATTGAGACCCCCTCGATGAAGCCATGTACCCCAGTGGGATCTCCCTCTGGTGCTGCAGGCTCTCTGCAGAGCACAATTTGAACCGTTGAGGACGACAGACATAAACTGGTTCGCCTTGAAGACAGCCTTTCTCCTAGCCATAACGTCAGCTAAGCGAGTCGGGTAACTGCATGCACTATCAGTCAGCAATGATTGCCTCCAGTGGCATTCAGGAGACGGCGGAGTCACGCTATGGCCAAACCCCTCCTTCCTTCCAAAGACCCTCTCTTCTACATTTACCAACCAGCCACTTAGCCTGCCAGCTTTCAAGTCAGCCCAGCAAGAGGGGTCAGACCTGAGGGCAGAGTTTTTATGTCCGGTGCGCGCCCTCAGGATATACATCGAGAGAACGGAGGGATTCCACCAGTGTGACGCCCTGTTTATCTGCCACACAGGGCCAAAGAGGGGTCAGTTAATCTCCAAGCAGAGATTGTCTAGGTGGATAGTGGAGGCTATCCAGCATGCCTACAGGCAGAGTGGCTCCCCAAACCCTCAGCCAGTCCGAGCACACTCCACAAGGAGTGTAGCAACTTCATGGGCATCACTGAGAGGCGTGCCTCTTTCTGACATATGCAGAGCAGCCTCCTGGACATCAAGCTGCACTTTTACAAGGTTCTACAGGGTCATTGTGGTCCCCCATAACCCTCTGACGACAGTAATACTCCCGAGCCCATCACAGCATCTCTAGATAGGTTAACAATCCTCATGACTTTGTAGGTACTAGTCATCCATGTGTTGTAAGCACCGCCTCTGGCGGTCACAAGAAACGAAATAGAACGAAGGTTATGCAGATAACCACGGTTCTATGAGTTTCGGATGACCACCAGAGCTTGGCTGTCACTCGGAGTGAACACCAGGGCCCAGTTTTTCAAAAGTAATCCACCAGGATTTTGGATAACGGATTGGATCAAATCTTGAAAATGGGTTTTTCAAAAGAAAAAACTGATTACATAATCGGATTAGATCACGTAATCCAATCTTAGTTTTGATCCGGATCAAACCTTTAGTTTGGGTTTTTCAGAACTTTTTTGTAGGATTTGGATCACTTTGATCCAAAAAATCTGGATTAAACTGATCCCATCAGAAGGGTGGATTCAGCGTGGATTTCATGCCCAAAATGTAATGAAACTTTAAAAATGTATCAAATAATACTATATTTGGATCATGCAGTATCTTACAAGATATCCTATTTATTCATTAGGTTTTAATTTTATTTGTTCATCTGTCAGGCTACAGTGATTAGATAGGCTTTAACGTATTCAGCCTTTCAGTTTAGGCTTACAGCAAAGTAGAAAGAGTTTGGCCTCATAAAATAATCCCCCAAACAGCTGTCAAAATTGACCAAAAACAATTCATTTTTTTCTGTCACTAATTGATATATATATATATATGAAGAGTTTCATTGCAAAGCGAGATAAAACCATTTTTTTAATTATTCAGAAATCTCGTTTTTTGGTTGTGCATTCCAATTAATATCAATTCAACTGCAGTTGGTTTGTTTTGATTTAAACCTTCATAACTTAAAAAATACAGCTAACTAGCACCATAAAACAAAATAATAATATGATAACATAATAATAAAAATGTTTTGACAAAAATGTTAAAAACGGATTTATCTCGTTTTGCAACGAAACTCTTTATATATTCAGTGTTTGTGTTGTATAGGCCTCAGATGAGCGGACTGCTGGAAGAGGATGGGGTGGGGTTTTTTTTATGTGTGTGCTTTCATTTCAATTAAAAATAAACTTATATTGACCCCACACTGGCTATTCTACTTGTTGCTCTTTACATATCTATAGACCATTTCAAAAGATGTAAACAACACTGGTCCAGAAACACTTCCTGTTACAGTTTGTGACAGTATTTTTTTATTTCACATACATCATTTTCTTTAAGATGTTTGTTTAACTTCAGTTTATTCCGTTCTATATGTTCTGTTGCTTTATTTTATCTCAACGTTTATCTAGTGTTAAAAAAATGAAACAGGAAGTGCTTCTGGACCAGTGTTGTTTACATCTTTTGAAATGGTCTATAGATATGTAAAGAGCAACAAGTAGAATAGCCAGTGTGGGGTCAATATAAGTTTATTCTCAACGTTTACTAGTGTTAAAAAAAATGAGACAGGAAGTGCTTCTGTTGTTTACATCTTTTGAAATGGTCTATAGTTCTACATTGTGATCTCCTATCCTGTTTGAGCACTGGTTATCCAGATTTGGTGATCCTGAAAAGTTCCTATCCGGATCAGATTGATCCAATCTGATGTTGCTTTGAAAAACTGGCTCAAAAGTAAGCTGGATTACGTGATCATGGATCGCAAAAAAAAGGATTACTAAATCTGGATCAATTTTATCCAGATTAAACCTTTTGAAAAACTGGGCCGAGAAGATAGCCAAGAGGTCACTTCCTGGGTTGACTTCTCTTTTGTGCCGGGGCACATCGATGACGTCAACCATGTCACAGGTGACTTTGTTGTTACTAATACTCGACCTGCACGTTCGTGTGATGGACATCCATGTGCTGTAAGCACCGCCTCTGGCGGTCATCCGAAACTCATAGAACCGTGGTTATCTGCATAACCTTCGTTTTACGAGATCAGAGCAAAGATACAAGAAACACTTAAAACATTGGGGCACACTCAGTGAGAACCATGAACAACCATGAACAACTAGATCTTAACAACATTACTATGGAAACATTCTGGATAAATCAGAGAAAGAGCTGAGGCAGTAAATCACAATAATTAAACAATGAGCATTTATCTTAAGAAGATAAAAAGAAAAAGTTGACATTTACATATCAACACGGGAAAACATAAGATTGTCTAAGCAAATAAGAACACATAGGGCCAGTTGTTCAAAAAGTTTAATCTGGATCAAAATGATCCGGATTTGGAAATCACATTTTTTCCTATTCAGGATCAGGTAATCAGTCTTACTTTTATTCCGGTTTTTCAAAGCAACATTGGATTGGATCACCCTGATCCAGATACACAGTTTTCAAGATAACCAAATCCAGATTACCTGTGCTCTAAATGGGACAACATATCACAACATTTGCTACCAGCTATGTGAAGAACAGGTAGAAGAACCAATATGGGATCACTGTAAGAGTTTTTAATTTTGAGACAAAACACAAAAATAACATAAACATCCATTTATAATTTCTTTTATGAACCCTCATCTGAGTCACCAAAAATAAAAAAACAAATATACATTAACAAATACATTGTGGACGCACAAAGGACCTTTAAGTGTCTTTTCTGAGCTCCTGTGACTGCTGGCTCTACCAGTAAGGGTCCAGGTTGTATTTCAATAATACAGTAGGGCTGAGATCCAGAATGAATGTTTCCTCTGCATTAGGAGGAACTGGCTCACTTTCCTTTACAATCGTAGGCTCACCATCCCCTACAACACCTTGAATCCCATGCAGAGCTTTATAGTTTTCAACTCCAATAATGTCCAGAACCACATCTGTGTATTCATCAACACTGCTCATTGCAAAACAAGATGTGCAATTGAGCTTTTAAATGGAGTTATGAAGAGACGCTTTGCATGCCTTAACTACTTGCGAGAGGAACCACAGAGAGCATGCAACATAATACTAGCGTGTAACGTCCTGCACAACATCGCTACCAGGTGCAATGTCCCTCCCTGTGATGATGTTTATGATGCACCTGAGCCGTTTGAAGAACCAGACCAACCTCTGGCATTCTGTCAGAATGAGGGACTGAGTGGACATATAGTAAGGGATGCCATTGTTAGACATTGTTTTTGACAGGCTCATCTCTGATGATTGTTTCTTTGAAATTAATATACGTTGATGAATGACATAAAAATTGAATATATTATTTTTGTTTGTGATTGAAATCTGTCTGGGGGATTATTTCATTATTTTTACTTTACTGAATAGCTTAACTGGTAGCCTATGTCTACTATATCTACACTCTAAAAAAAAGGTTCCTTGAGGTTCTATATAGAACCATGGGGTTCTTTACTTGGCCAATAGAACCTTTTACCAAAAAAAGGGTTCCATATAGAGCCCTTGGAGGGCAAAGAACCCATTTTATTAAAATGGTTCTATAATTCACGTTTGTGACTGAAGTGTAAACTAAAGATTACACAATAATTACAGACCTACACAACTCATTTACAAACCTACACAACTCATTCACAAACCTTTTTGTGTCAATAGGCTGTGGTCAAATAAAGAGAGAGTCAACAAATAGGCTATTCATATTTATTGTATGATTTATTTCCTGTGAGCTTTTTTATGCAAGTTTGTACATTAGCATGAAACTTACAGTGCAGTTTGCGTTTTTGGTGAATAACCAGGTGTTTTCTTTATTTTGTACATTCTATATTGTCAATGTTTAATTTAACCTGAAGGGGCATTAAATACAAATAATCGCAAAAGTGCCCTCTGGTGGCTTATATATGCGTTGCACCATAAGCGAAGATGAGCCTCCAGACCTGACAGGTTTTTTTTTCAAACTGAGGAGTTCGGACTCCGGACCGGCATTTCTGCTTGTTGGTACCCTGAGGTAAGTAAACTTTCTACATTTTTGAAACGATATTACACTCTAAAAGTTGGGTTATTTTGTTTGGTTGTTTTATCAGTGTTGGGTAGTTTTTGTGTAACCCAACTTGTTGGGTTATATGTTGGGTAATTTTGAAGCAGAGCCAGCTTAATAGATACATAGCTGTTTCTCAATATTACTTTCTCTAGTCCACAAAATGTATTTTTAACATAAGTTCAGGCGAGAATATATATGTATAATGTTCAAATTTGCAGTCGGTTTGTAAAGTGAATGCCAATTTTAAAGTTTAATTACACAAAGTCGGAATGTTACCGGCGTGACCACCGGGTGTCAGTGTTGTTCTTCCCCAGAGAGAACTCGTCCCTTCCCCCACACAGACGCGTCAGTGCCTCTCACTGCAACGATACCTGAAGCGGGAGTTTACTAATTCACCTGAGGATTCATGAACGGTTTTTCATCGACTTATCTTTGATTTATTTGAAGGAAAAGGTTTGTATCATTGTTTTTAATCATTTAAACTATTTCTGAATGCAAAAGTATGCAAAATTATGGTTCACATGACATAACTGTTATTAAACTAGTTTTATTAGCTTCCGTTTGCTAGTCTGTAATGCCCAGTAAATCTAAACGATGTTTATGCTTGCTTTTAAATGATTTAAATATTTCGTTTGATCAAACGTTTTATGAAATATGTCTAAAACATGGCTTGTTTTAATAATTTTAGAAACGTTACAATGTAACGTATTCTAATGGTTTAGAAATTCAGTTTAAAACAGATAACGTTAATATGAGGAAGAAACGTGTACGTTTTAAATAAATAATCGTTTGTTGTAAAAGTTGAAATCAAACTGATGCTTTTAATATCATGTTTAGATCATGAAACTTTAGCCTTGAGTTCACAGACAGGGTCACATATTGTGAACTCTCATTTGGTCTGTGTAAGTTACAGACATTTTTATCTTTTTCAAATGTTTTTGATGATGCCCACTTAAATCACAGTTTTGGCTCTTTTCCACAGACCCTGATGGATAAAAGATGGATATTTTTTTCCTGGAGAAGCTAAAACAATGTAACTTTGAGGTTCTGATACCAGCTTTTACAAAGTTATTTACAGGTAACATGAAAATGCACTTGTTTTTTATTATTTAAAGTGATATGTTGATATTACAATGAGGCATATCAAAGCATTTCTTTATTAAGAATCCCTGCTTATTTTGCTGTGAGTATGTCATTTTCAAAAGTGGTATGTAAGGTTGCACGATTAAAGCTAGCATAGGTAATCCTGTTCAGATACATTTTTTATTATACTGGGTGAAATGGTCCTTCTATCCTGAGAGTAGTCAATACATTATGTGTTCAGAAAACGGAATGAAAACAATCAGACCTCTGTAGCAGCTGCAGGACAGTAAAAACTCCGACCAATCACTGCCATTCGGTGCGTGTGTAAAGAACCAATCAGATGCCTTCATGTCTCGTGGCCCAGCCCCACTGCGCGCGCTGCCCTGCGTGCACTAATCACGTCATCGTCACCCTGAACACTACACCGAGTAAGCAGGAGTTTGCGGCACCGGCACAATGGAAGATAAAAAGCAGCCAAAACTACCACTGCCAGCTTTGCTGGTAACTGCTCGCCCTAATAAAAAACCTAGAAAAAGAAAATCTGAGGCAGAAAAGGCTGCAACTAAACAGGTACTGGATAAAGCCAGAGGACAAACTCGCGTAAACATCGGTGGAGCATTTGAACGGTGGAGACAACTGAGGGAGCTGAAGGGCCTGAAAAGCGATGCCGAGGTTGCGGTCTTTCTGCTGAACAGGTAATAATTTGTTTTGCTTCGGGGGATTTGTTATTTCCATGATAAATGTTACGTTAGGCAACGTAGCTATTTTTGTAGCTAGTATTAGCCCAATGCTAACATTAGATTCTCTGTCGGTGTAAATCAGTTGAGTTACAGGTGAATGAGACATGAAGTCGTTTGGTTGATGCCTATAATGTGTTGAAATACTCGGTTTTCCTGTGACCTGCAGCTGACTCCGACTGTGGATGCGCGTTCATGTTTGTGGGGGCGTAGCTTTGGACGGAGTGCTAACGAGAGGGGGTGTAGCTTAGAAGAGGTGCCATTTTCTAATTTTGCTAGCTCTCAAACATTACCTATCCGAGCTTTAAAGGAATAGTTCACCCAAAAATTATATTAAACTCATGATTTACTCACCCCCAAGCCATTCAAGATGCATATGTCCATAATTTTTTTTGACGAACACATTTTGAGTTATTTTAGAAAATGTCTTAGATCTTTCAGTTGATTAAATGTAATGTTACGGGGTCCACTCCTTCACATCCAAAAAATGTGCATCCATCCTTCACAAAAGAAATCCAAACGGCTCCATGATGATAAACAAAAGTCTTCTGAGGGTAATCCGCGCCGTTTTGTTGTAGAAATATCTATATTTAAACTTTATAAACAAAAATAACTAGCTTCCGGTAATACTGCCATCCAAGACTCCTCTGTATTCAGGACAGCTCTCATCTTAAATGTGGACGCGACCAAGATGGCGCCATTAGCAGAAGCTAGTTATTTTTGTTATATTTCTACAACAACACTGCACGGATTACCCTCAGAAGGCCTTTGTTTATTATCGTGGAGCCATATGGATTTATTTTGTGAAGGATGGATGCAAATATTTTTGGACTTGAAAGAGTGGACCCCATAACTTTACATTTGATTAACTGAAAGATCTAAAACATTTTCTAAAATAACTGAAAATGTGTTAGTCTGAAAAATGATGGACATATGCATCTTGGATGGCTTAGAGGTGAGTAATTCATGGGTTTAATATCATTTTTGGCCCAACTATCTCTTTAATTGTATAAAATTGTCAAGCCTATCTAATCGTTAAAGCCAGTTCTGTGAATAGTAGTGAATTGCCATCATCTGAAAACAGGTGAAGCACCGTTAACTACATGCCGTAGTTCACTGACAAGCTAGCCCATATAGCATTCATTATCGCATAAATTTACATTAAAGTTTTATTGAAAATGAATGCATGATTTGTCATTTTCAGAGTTCACCAGACTTCTCTGTGTTATTTCCTGACCATGCCGAAAACCTATTTGAAACTTGGGCATTGCATTTTCCAAACAGAATCCTGCACTTCCCAGCCAAGAACCAGGAGCATCAACAAATCACCTCCAGGTACACTTGGGAATACAATAGTTGTTTGCTGTGTATTATGACAATAAAGTTACTAATTTAACCTAAACATTTATCTCTACAGAACCCCATGATGATATTCCAACTCCTGTCTACAAAAGTGGGAAGAAAATCTGAAGTCTATGTAAGTAATGGAAGTATTGCACACTTTGCAAGCAACCTAAAACATTTAATATTTTGTTTGTGAACTAGCAAGAAGACATGTTTACAAGTACGAATAGAGTTAAAACTCGGACAAGAAAAATTGTCTTTCACTCGCACATCCAAAACATTAACTTTAGGGACAAACGTTAATGATCAGCCATGTATTCATTACATAATATATGCTAATAAAGTGTTGGCTATATTAAGTAATAAGGGCAAGTATGCAGGTTGTTGCAAAATCTAAAAAAATTGGGCTTACTGCCAGGTAAAGTGACGTGGCAGAATCTGAAATTACTGTGAATCTGAGTTATTGGCATAAACAAAGAGTATATTGTAAGGTTATTGAAATAACAAATCATTTTGACAGGTACAGTTTTATATTACACAAAAATTAAATATCAATGTCTATTAATTACACATCCGACATTAAATTTACAAATGATTAAATGTGTTCGTGACATTTGTCCTGAAGAAACTGTTGGGGCTTTTTTCTGTGATGACATGCTGCCAATACATTATCCCTTACTTGTACAACTTTTTACTTGATCTAATTGTAATGTTAACTGGGTATCTGTCATTTTAGATTGTGAGATATAATACTAATATATTATATATATATATGTATATATATATTTTATTTATTTATTTATTTATTTAATATATAAACGTATGTATGTTTATTAAAAAGTGAAAATGCTTAATGGAAATAATTAAATAACTAAATGGTTGAATGAAATGAGACATTTTAAATGTAAACTAAAGTTTTGCTGTCTAATACAGAATAAAGAGATGTGATTTTAAGTAATTTTTATAGATTTATATTTCTGTATAATACAATTAATAAATAGTAAACTTTTATAATTTTCTGGTTTGGTTATAATTTCTTATCAATAATAAATTACTCATAATAATAAAGAACCTTTAATGGTTCTAAATAGAACCATCTAACTTTGATTCAAAGAACCATTTGGGGTTCGTTTTAATGAACCCATTAAAGTGGTTCTAAATTGAACCATTTGGGGGTTCCATATATGAAGCGAGTGATAGAACCATTTCTGGTCCTATATAGAACCATTTTTTTTAAGAGTGTACTTTATCACTGTTACAACGGTTACACAAGTCAAGTGCAAAATATAAATAAAAGTATATACACTAAATGAAACAAATGTATTATTTGACCAGTTTGAACAGTTTTTCTACATTTCCCTCCTGGAATCCACCTTTAAATCCTACCCCCTGTTGGGATCAGGATAATCCAGTTTTTTTGGATCAAAGTTATCCAAATCTTACTGACAAGTTTTGAACAACACAAACTGAAGGTTTGATCCAGATTAGAACTAGGATTGGATTCTGTGATCTAATCTGATTTCAGATTCCTTCTTTCCCTTTTGAACAACCCATTTTCAAGATTTGATCCAATCCGATAACCAAAATCCGATCAGCTTACCTTTTAACAACTGGCCCCTGAAGCTTAGTTTTTGTTAAAGTATATGATTATTGATGAACATGGTTTGTTTGTATAACAAACAGTGTGATAAGCAAAATTAAAATAAATGAAAATTGTTCCGCTAAAAAAGTGAATAATGTTTGATGATTCCCTGTTATCTTTTGTGATCATGTCAGGAAATGAATGATCTTAACAACACTTCTTAGCAATCAAATGTATTTAAGGAGAGATATCTGCATTTTGGTTCTGCAAAAAAGTCCTCAGATGATGCAAAAATCGTCATATTACATAATCGGAGGACTTTTTTGCAGAACCAAAATGCAGATATCTCTCCTCTCAGGGGGAAATGAGGGAGGGAAACATGGTCATTCAGTAATACTGCCGGGTTTCTACAGATACAAAGCTGAATGCTAAATCGGTGAAGTATCCCTTTAAGTTTACCGTGGTGTGTACATGAAGCTAAAACACCGTATGGAAATATAAAGTCTGACATTTTTTGGAAACCACTGACAATAATTTCAAGATCATGCCTATTTTATAAATAAATGAATGTATGTTAAAATGTTCTTATTGACTAGCTAAAAGTCTTAAAATAAAAAATGATGACGTGATTCGGGTTTAAAGTACCAGATTCGTAAAGGACATGCATAGTAACTGATGTGCAGCAGCAGCCATATCACCCTGTAGCCCAAGACAGCTTGCCCACTGAAGCTAAGCAGGGTTGAGCCTGGTCAGTACTTGGATGGGAGACCACCTGGGAAAGCCAGGTTGCTGCTGGTAGATGTGTTGGTGAGACCAGCAGGGGGGGCTCACCCTGTGGTCTGTGTGGGTCCTAACACCCTAGTATAGTGATGGGGACACTATACTGTAAAAAAGCACTGTCTTTCGGAGGAGACGTTAAACCGAGGTCCTGACTCTCTGTGGTCATTAAAAATCCCACCATGTCATTCGAAAAATAGTATTGGTGTGCCCCAGCATCCTGGCAAAACTTGCCCATTGGCCTACCAATCATCCCCATAAATACTAATTGGCTATATCTCTCGGTCTCCTCTCCACTTATAAACTGGTGTGTGGTGGGCGTTCTGGTGCAATATGGCTGCCATCGCATCATCCAGGTGGATGCTGCACATTGGTGGTGGTTGAGGAGATTCCCTCATTCATATGTAAAGCGCTTTGAGGTCTGCAAAAAAGTGCTTTATAAATGTAACGTATTATTATTATTATGTGTCTATGTCTCAATCACAAAGTAACAAAATTACCAAATTAGGATCAGATCTTGCCTGTGGGATTTAGCTTTTCATACTAATCCAGGTGTCCTTTATTTTTACACCACTGAAAGACATAAGATAAAGGCAAATGTATTTTCTATTAATAATTTCACATTCCTCTGTGCGTAATTGAGAAAATATAGTGATAAAAAAACATGAACAATGTCACACTTCGTCTGAACAAGATGTCTAAATGTACTAATGACTGCATCTAATGGTAACATTACTGACATTAAGACAAATAAATCATGTATGTGTGTATTTTTTATGAAATTGGAGCTGCATACAAACAAGAAAGCACATTGCATAATCAGTGAAAAAACTTGAAACCCTTAAAGCATATTTTACATAGTATACAATTATCGATGAACATGGTTTGTTTGCACAATCAGTGTGATTAGTAAAAATAAAATACATAAAAAATTTAAACTAAAATACAGAATGTAAAACCTACAACGGGGAAAATAAGTATTTGACACATCAGCATTTTTATCAGTAAGGGGATTTCTAAGTGGGCTAGCTTCAGCCTCCATCCTCACGGTGGAGGCTGAAGCTAGCATTTTCCGATCTAATGGCGGATTCATCTGATATATGCTTTTCTGACCTATCCTCACCTGAGCGGGAAGCTGTGGAGGAGTTGTTTCCCGGTTTTAGCAGATCCAAGGCGAGGTACAGCGCCCACTTCACCCTGCCTTCCGACGTCCACAAGCGAGCAACAAACATGCATTCCACGCGATGCAGCTTCACGGACCGTGAACGACATGAAAGCGATCGGGAAGCTGTGGAGGAACCGCTGCCCGGCCTTCGCAGATTCAGCAAGCCAAACATCACCCTGACCCCAGACGTTCGCAGGCGACCGAGGCGTGTCACAACCGAACACCCCACGCGATGCAGCTCCGGGGACCGCGTTCGGGTAAACGAAGACGCCATCGCCCAGCATGAAAGCGGTAAGACTCCGCTTGTTATTGTAACATGTACTACTTGCCACATGTATAGTTTAGCTTCTGCTGTTAGCATAGAGGGGTTTACATGCACTAAGTGTATTGAAGTATTAAGGTTAACTGAGAAGGTTGCTGAACTAGAATCGCGCATCCGAACGCTAGTTGAGGATAGCAAAACCGCTAATGTTACTGTCGCAAATAATCTATCGAGCGAAAAGACTAATGGCTCGGTTCCGACATCAGATGCTAATATAAATATTACAAATACTGTATCGAGCGCGCATAGTGTTTATCAAAATACACATGGCTCGGTTCCGTCATCAGAGTCAAGTCGGCGGTCAAACTGGGTGACTGTTAGGCGGCATAGTCATATAAGGCGTCCTTCTAAGACCCATAACGTAACGACAATTTCTAACAGATTCGATCCCCTAAGGAGTATACCAGCTGAAACACCTTTTAAAAGTGCCCTGGTCATTGGAGATTCTATACTCAGGAACACTAACATTGAGGCCCCAAACACCATAGTCGACTGTATACCGGGAGCCAGAACGTCTGACATTAGATCCAAACTTAAAGTGCTGGCTAATGCTAAGCGGAAGTTTTCTAAGATTGTTATTCACGCCGGCACGAATGACACTAGGCTCCGCCAGTCGGAAATCACCAAAGATAATATTAAGGAGATGTGTGAAATTGCAAAAACAATGTCAGACAATGTAATATGCTCTGGTCCCCTCCCCGCCTGCCGGGGAGATGAAACACATAGTAGATTAGTGTCTCTCAATGGATGGATGTCAAAGTGGTGCCCTCAGCATAACGTAGGGTTTATAGACAATTGGAAGCATTTCTGGGGAAGACCATTTCTCCTAACCCGAGATGGCCTTCATCCGTCATCGGAAGGAAGTGCTATACTCACTAAAAATCTGATCAATAGTCTTAATTCTGATATAGTCTGACTATCCAGGGCCCAGGTCAGGAAACAGACGGATCGGCTTAACCGTCCATCTGTTAGCTGCCGTGATATGTCAAGACCACTTATATCCCAGCACTTCGAGTCAATCTTACCGAAATATCAGCACATTTCAACTGTATCTGTTCCCCGAACAAATAAATACAGGGCACCGCTTGTTACATCTGGTACAAATCTGATTCAAATAAAATTAGAAAACAATACATTAACAGATGAATCTCGAATCTTAAAATTCGGCCTTCTTAACATTAGATCGCTTACCAATAAAGAACCTATTGTCAATGAAATAATTACAGACCAAAACTTAGATGTACTCTGTTTAACAGAAACCTGGCTTAAAGCAGACGACTACATTAGTTTAAATGAATCCACCCCACAAGACTATTATTATAAACACGAACCTCGATTAAAGGGGCTGAGGGGGTGGTGTAGCTACAATCAGTGGTGTAGTCTACGTGATACGCAGGTATACGCCGTATACCCACTAGAAATGGTCAAGGATTTCCGTATACCCACTAAAAATAGCGCAAGGATGCGTAACAGCATGGTTTTGTGACATATTTTTAAACTTTTAGTCATAATATAGATGTGAAGCACTGATCATTAGCATGCTACACTTGCCACTTTAGCGGGTTGAAATACATATTAGGCTATATACTTCCTGCCGAACTGCGCGATCCGATCGGCGTATGAATTTCTATGAAATCAAATTACTATAGTGACGCGAAAATGACTGGGGAGCAGACTGGTGTGACGCCACAGGGAAGTGACAGCAAAGCACCGCGAGAGCGACTCCAGTTATCACACGGAGAAATCTGCTTTGAATCGCTCTCGCGGTACTTTGACATCACCAAGAGGTCTGCTTAGCGCCAAATGAAGTCGAACCTGCAGTGTAGCTGCTCACGCGACACTGAGAAGTGAACGAGTGAAGCAGTGCTGCAACATAAAATCCATAGAGCTTACAACGCACATGTGAGTACAACATTTAAATCATCAGTCCCGTTTATTACTTTATCTGGAGGTAAGGCTCCAAATGCAATAAAATAAGCCCGTGATTATATCCTGATGGTTTTTAGCTGCCTTCAGTTCCTCTGCATGTTTGCTTGTGCTTCACAGTGTTAAACTTTCCTTCTCTGTGTTCATTTATATATCTGCGTTCAAGATCATCTTGACAAGATGTATATGATCTTAAACTTCTGTGAGGAAATTCATGTCTGCGTTGATGTTCAGTTTAGACTTGCAAATTTTAGGCTACAGGATGGTCTTGTAATAATAATTAAGTATAAGCCTGTTTTCATTTTTAGACAATGCTTATATTATATGCAATAAGCTTTAATATCAATGACTATACAAATTATAGTTTATTCATGGTCATCATAAATGTGTATTAATTAAAAACATGTAGTTGTAAGATAATATAGATTGAAAGAGTGAATATTTTTTTCTCCTTCAATGCATGTGTTTGCCACGGATTGAAGATTGTAAACAGTTTATTTAATTTTAATTAACAGTTAAGTAACTTTTGTTCCTGAGTTAGATGTTGATTAACACTAAACCAGTCTAAAAATCAGTCCAGTTTCCCAAGCTGTAAACCCATTGGCTCTAAAGTCTTTTTTTTCTTATAATAAACTGACATGTTGATAACACATTCAGTTTATGTGTTTATGAGTAAACTTTCAGAATGCTCTAAGTTACATGAATATCTTTACTGTATGCATCTGTGAGTGTGGTGGTGCTTATGAGGTGTCGCGCTAGGACGAGTGAGCATAAGGGTGAGAGGGAAAAATCACAGTATACTCACTACAAAAATCTAGACTACACCACTGGCTACAATATACAACACAATGTTTAAAGTAAACCAAAAATCTGAGCTAAAATTTAAATCATTTGAAGTAATGTTGTTAAATATGGAAATAACTGATCGTAACCACAAACAGCTTTCTTTTGCTTTAGCGACAATCTATAGACCACCGGGCCACCATGCAGATTTCCTTAATGAAATAGCAGATTTCCTATCTGAGCTTGTAGTCACTGTAGATAAAGCTCTTATTGTTGGTGATTTTAATGTCCATGTGGACAACCCAAAAGACGCATTAGGACGTGCGTTTATAGATGTTCTAAATTCTCTCAATATTAGACAAAACGTGAGAGGGCCAACGCATACTCGTAATCACACATTAGACTTAATTCTGTCACTCGGACTCAATATTAATGACGTCGAAATATCACCTCAGAGTGATGCAGTTTCTGACCATTACCTTGTGTCATACACTGTACTTCTAGATAGGATCACTCAATCTACAACATGCTACCGACTAGCCAGAACAATAATTTCCACCACTAAAGATAGCTTTATTAGCACTCTTCCAGACCTGTCCCAAATGAAACATGTAGCAGATAACTGTGACGATCTAGATATTGAAATAGAAAACCTAAACAATGTCTGTTCTAACACATTGGATGCCGTTGCTCCCATTCGAAAAAAGAGATTCAAAGAAAAACCGCCAGCTCCATGGTATGACCATCACACAGCAGCCCTTAAAAAGGCAGCTAGAAAAATGGAAAGAAATTATAGAAGCACAAAGTTAGAAGTATGGCGCGCAGCATGGAAACAGAGTGTTAAACACTACAGACAGGCTATTAAAACCGCCAGATCTACATATCTTAGCAAGCTTATAAATGAGAATCATAATAACCCTCGTTTCCTCTTTAGCACAGTTGCGAAACTGACTAGAAACAAAGAACAAACAGAAACCAATAGTAAACTTCAACACAATAGTAACGACTTCATGAACTTCTTTTCTAACAAAATTTCGGCTATTAGGGAAAACATCGTAGCTACCCAGGCAGCCACCACTCTACCCATTAGTTCACTTAACACTAGACTACCATACGAACATCTTGATTCATTTAAACCTACTACAATAGATGAGCTCTCTAAACTAGTCACATCATCCAAATCATCGTCCTGTATATTAGACCCCGTTCCCACAAAACTACTTAAAGAAGTATTCCCTGTAGTGTCAACCCCGGTTCTAAATATCTTTAACTCATCGCTAGAAATAGGATACGTTCCAACAGCTTTCAAACTAGCAGTTATTAAACCGCTGATTAAAAAACCACAGCTTGACCAAGGAGAACTTAATAACTTTAGACCAATCTCAAATCTCCCTTTTCTTTCGAAAATATTAGAAAAGGTAGTGGCAAGCCAGTTACGCATATTCTTGACAAATAATAGTACATATGAAAAGTTCCAATCAGGATTCAGGCCCCACCATAGCACAGAGACAGCGTTGCTTAGAGTTACAAATGACCTCCTATTAACATCCGATCGTGGTGAAATCTCAATTCTTATATTACTAGACCTTAGTGCAGCATTTGACACAATAGACCACAGAATCCTACTCAATAGACTAGAAAACTATGTTGGTATCAGTGGTCAGGCGCTAGCCTGGTTTAGGTCATATCTAACCAATCGCTATCACTTTGTTTATGTAAATGAGGAAGAGTCATATCACTCCCTGGTTAAATACGGTGTACCGCAGGGATCAGTTTTAGGTCCTATCCTGTTCTCGTTATACATGTTACCCCTAGGAGACATTATCAGGAAACATAACATAAGTTTTCACTGCTATGCGGATGATACCCAGCTTTACATCTCCTCGCATCCCAGCGAAACACACACGTTTTCTAGGCTAAAAGACTGCATTAGCGATGTTAGTGACTGGATGGCACATAACTTTCTTAAGCTCAACTCCAATAGACAGAGGTACTTATTATTGAACCAAATCGCTACAAACATAATATGTCAGATTACAAATTGCACATAGATGGCTGTACTGTGGTGCCATCTTCCACGGTTAGGAACTTAGGTGTGATGTTCGACAGCAACTTATCCTTTGATAATCATATCGCCAACGTCTGCCGCACAGCATTCTTCCATCTTAGAAATATCTCAAAAATACGCCATATACTGTCTACATCTGACGCAGAGAAGCTTATTCATGCTTTTATGACCTCTAGAATAGACTATTGTAACTCGGGGGATGCCATTCAAATCAGGTCAACAAGCTTCAGCTAGTTCAAAACGCTTCTGCAAGGGTACTTACTCGATCTAAGAAGTATGACCACATAAGCCCAATTCTGGCATCTTTACACTGGCTACCAGTTAAATATCGCATCCAATTTAAAATATCACTAATCACCTACAAAGCTTTAAATGGCTTAGCACCCTCATATCTTAGAGAATTACTATCAGAATACAATCCATCACGCACACTACGGTCGCAAAATTCTGGCCTATTGATTATCCCTAGACTATCAAAAGTGTCTAAAAGTGGAAGATCCTTTTCCTACTTAGCCCCTAAGCTCTGGAATGATTTACCAACCGATGTCCGAGAATCAGACACAGTCGATCATTTTAAATCTAGACTTAAAACTTTTCTCTTCAACAAAGCATTCGCATAATTTGTCTAGTAAAGGTTCTTAACTCGCAATAGTTATTTGCACGGAACAAAGCACTCACGGTCATAACACAGACCAACCAAATAAATAAATAAAAACCTTTTCTGCATGAACACTTAAAATGAATTGCATTAAATAGTTTGCCACCGTTTGCCACTGAACCTGCATTAACGACGACAGTGGGGCTTCCGGCCTTAGTCAAACGGTTTGGCACGTATGGTCGGGTTGCGATTTTGGTGCTTTCGTGTGTCTTGTGAATAGTATGCCATACAGACCCGTTTGCCACTGAACCTGCATTAACGACGACAGTGGGGCCTCCAGCCTTAGTCAAACGGGTTGGCACGTATGGTCGGGTTGCGATTTTGTCGCTATCGTAAGTCTTATGAATAGTATGCCATACTGACCCGTTTGCCACTGAACCTGCATTAACGACGACAGTGGGGCCTCCAGCCTTAGTCAAACGGGTTGGTATGTATGGTCGGGTTGCGTTTTTCGCGCTTTCGTGTGTCTTGTGAATAGTATGCCATACAGACCCGTTTGCCACTGAACCTGCATTAACGACGACAGTGGGGCCTCCAGCCTTAGTCAAACGGGTTGGCACGTATGGTCGGGTTGCGATTTTGGCGCTATCGTAAGTGTACTGCCCCCTTGTGGGAAGAGTTATTTGTGTTTTGAGTTTCTTGTGTTTTGTCCACGCAGAGCTACCGTAGTTCAGTTGTTCTCCTAACCTTCCTACAGCAAGTCATGCTCCAGAGTGTTAAAATCTGTAAATTACTATTTTGGTCCCTAAAAATATCTGTCTGTAAGTATTTGTTTGATAGTGATCTTTGCTTACATTAGATGTCAAATTTAGTAATTTAGCATGTTTTCTATTTTTAATTTGTAAGAAAATATGTCCCTAATACTGTTAGCTTCCCTATGGCATTATCCATGTATGTTAGCATCGTGC
The DNA here is from genome assembly GCF_030506205.2 of Paramisgurnus dabryanus. Taxonomy (NCBI): domain Eukaryota; kingdom Metazoa; phylum Chordata; class Actinopteri; order Cypriniformes; family Cobitidae; genus Paramisgurnus; species Paramisgurnus dabryanus. The sequence continues at coordinate 40,393,523 of NC_133347.1, read as the reverse complement.
TAATGAGATCGTTTTTGAGGGTTTTAGTTAATTATAAGCTACTTATTTTATTTTTGAATAATCTATTCTCCCTATTGAGATTGTAATATGCATTCTCTTTATTTCTGTATGTTACAGTTTTACAGTCCTACCAGTAAAACACACTAAACGAGCAAGATGCTTCCTGGTTCTTTATTGGAGACTGTTAGCTATCTGTAAAGCTAGTTCACTCACACTAGTAAAGGCAGAATAGTAAAAAGACAGATGGAAGGTCAGCCAAAAGTCAATACAGAAGACAACACTGCTGTCCCTGATCACCAAAGTACAGTCAGCAACGTTGGTGACCAGTGGGAAACAAGATCAAACTGTTCCAACATCTCACGTGCCAGTCAGCGATCACATGCCAGTCAGCGATCACATGCCAGTCAGCGATCACATGCCAGTCAATGGTCCAATGCAAGTGTTTTGGCGGCAAAAGCACGTGCTAAAGCAGCTGCTGCACAAGCACAGGCATTATACGCTGAAAGAGAAGCGGAGGTGATAAAGGAACAGGCCCACATTGAAGCTGAAGCTACAAAAAAGAAAGCAGAGCTCAGAGCTGACCTCCTCAAACTGTGTCTACAGAGTGCAGCTGCAGCTGCCAACGCTGAAGCAGAGGTACTGGAGGCAGCAGCCGAGGAAGAAGGTGGAGAAACCTGGTTTCCAAAAAACAGCGACAGCATCATTCAGCCCATACCAGTTCCGCCTCCGCCGGCTAATACCCGCTTTGACTCCACACAAGCTATCACATTAGTGCTTCCAGCAGCTCAGCAAGTAAAGTACAATGATGATTTTGTGCAAAATAAAGTCAAAGAGCACAGCATACAAAACAGTGAGATTAGTGAATATGGGTTTCAAGAGCTACCTGTGACGCATTCCTCACAGTATGGCATCACCAGTGGAGCAGATTGTTCTTATGCCAAAAGCTCATTCAAAAATGCCATTTTCGCATCTCACACGCGGCATCCAACCCCAGTTACTACTGACCGCAGTTTCCATCCACACTCTATTAATCAGTCTGCCCCTTTCCAGCCCAAGCTATCGTCTCCACTCCCTGTTGCAGACGAGTCCAATTCCCCAGTTACATCAGACTTAGCCAAATATTTGGTCCGTAGAGAGTTGGTTAGCTCAGGGCTTCTGACGTTTGATGATAAGCCTGAAAATTACTGGGCTTGGAAGGCATCTTTTTTGAACGCCATAGAAGGACTCTATTTATCCCCAAGAGAGGAGTTGGATCTCCTATGCAAGTGGTTAGGACCCAAATCATCAGAGCAAGCAAAAAGATTAAGAGCTGTACACACCTATGATGCCACAGCTGGTGTCAAAATGGTTTGGCAAAGACTGGAGGATAGCTATGGGTCCCCTGAAGCAATAGAGAATGCTCTCCTGAAAAAGTTGGAAGATTTTCCCAAAATCGCAAACAGAGAAAATCACAGGTTGAGGGAGCTAGGTGATCTAATCTCTGAGCTTGATGCTGCCCGTGTAGACGGTCTCCTACCTGGCCTGAGTTACCTAGATACATCCCGGGGCATCACTCCAATTGTTCAAAAACTCCCATTCCACCTCCAAGAGAAATGGATTACGTCAGCATCCTACTACAAAGAGCAACACCATGCTTCGTACCCGCCATTCCCTGTTTTCGTGAAGTTTGTGTGCGACAAAGCTAGAACTCTCAATGATCCAAGCTTTGCCCCCTTGCTCTCTACTGGTTGCCCAAGTGTTTATAGGCCTGAAAGACTGAACAAACCCAACTTCAAATCTGCAGTATCTGTTCGAAAAACTGAAATAACTGCTCCAAAGGGCTATGGTGACCTCTCTAAAAAGAAAATGGTTGAACCAGATAAACTGTGCCCACTCCACAACAAACCCCACTCCCTCCGCAAGTGTCGCGGTTTCAGAGCAAAGACCTTGGACGAGAGGAAGGCCATTCTGAAAGAAAGGAACATTTGTTATAAGTGCTGTTCCTCCGTCAACCACATGGCAAAAGACTGCAACATGAGTGTACATTGCAATGAGTGTAAAAGCGATCATCATACCACCGCGCTGCACCCTGGACCAGCACCCTGGAAAATGGAAGCTCAAGGCTCTGCAGCCCCAGACGGGCATGGCGGGGAGCAAGCAGAAAGTCCTATCCAAGCCATTGTGTCCAAATGTACAGAGGTTTGTGGAAAAGGTAATAGCTCACGCTCATGCTCCAAAATCTGTCTAGTAAATATTTATCCTGCTGGACACAAAGAAAAGGCAGTGAAAGCCTATGCTGTTTTAGACGAGCAAGGCAATAGGTCTTTAGCAAAGACAGAATTCTTTGAGATCTTTAACATAAACACAGGCACCAAAGTTTACACGTTGAAAACCTGCTCAGGTATAAGTGAGACGAGGGCACGCCAAGCTGACGGTTTCATGGTTGAGTCTCTCGATGGTATCACTAGCGTCCGGCTTCCCACATTAATTGAGTGCAACATGCTCCCAGATGATCGGTCTGAGATCCCGACACCAGAGGTCGCAAGACACCACACTCACCTCAAGCATATGGCAGACAAAATTCCAGATTTGGACCCTAATGCTTCAATACTGGTCCTCCTTGGACGAGATATATCACAAGTGCACAAGGTCAGAGAACACTACAACGGGCCCCAGAATGCTCCGTACGCCCAGCGCCTCGACCTTGGCTGGGTCATAATAGGAGAGGTCTGCCTTGGGGGTGCTCACGTGCCAAGCAAAGTCAGTGTTTACCGCACTACAGTGTTGAGCAACGGACGCACATCTCTTTTGGACTCTTGCCCTAACTCATTCCATGTCAAAGAAAAGGTCCTGAGTGCAGTCTCCCCATTTAACTCTTTGAGCTTGATCAGCTTGACTGATATAGATGAAAACGACTGTCTCTCTAATAAATTGTTCATGAGAACCCAACATGATGACAAACCAGCCATGTCAGTGGATGATGAACTCTTCCTGGAGATCATGGATGAGCAAATGTTTATGGACGAGTCCAACAGCTGGGTGGCACCACTACCCTTCAAAACAAACAGGCACAGACTACCCAACAATCGAGACCAAGCAGTGAAACGTCTCAATTCACTGCGTCGCATGCTTGACAAAAAGCCCCACATGAAAGAACATTTCTTGAACTTTATGCAGAAAATGTTTGAGTCAGGACATGCAGAACCCGTCCTGCCACCAGACAAAGACCAAGAGTGTTGGTACCTACCGTTTTTTGGCGTCTACCATCCTCGCAAACCTAACCAGATACGTGTAGTGTTTGACTCTAGTGCCACTCATAAAGACACGTCTCTGAACGATGTTTTGTTGAGCGGCCCAGACATGAACAACACACTTATTGGGGTCCTCTTACGTTTCCGCAAAGAACCTGTGGCAATTACTGCGGACATAGAGCAAATGTTCTATTGTTTTGTTATTCGTGAGGACCACCGCGACTTTGTGCGTTTCCTGTGGTACGAAGATAACGATCCCACAAAGGGCATCAGAGAGTACAGGATGACTGTACACGTGTTTGGAAATAGCCCGTCTCCCGCCATAGCAATATATGGCCTCCGGAGGGCCGCTCTGGCTACACAAGATGAGTACAGTGACGAGGCCAAACAGTTTGTTCTTAAAAACTTTTACGTTGACGACGGACTGGCTTCCTTTCCTTCAGATGCCAGTGCCATCCAAACTCTGAAAAGCACCAGGGAAATGCTTGCAGACTCTAACATTCGCTTGCACAAAATAGCCTCCAACAGCCCAGATGTAATGGAAGCGTTTCCATCTGAAGAACGTGCAAAAGAACTGAAAAACCTTGACCTTGGTGCAGAGCCCCTGCCTTTACAGAGAAGTTTAGGGCTTAACTGGAATTTGCAAAATGATTGTTTCACCTTCCTCGTGTCAGGAGAAGACAAGCCATTCACAAGAAGGGGCATTCTTTCTGCTGTTAACAGCTTCTATGATCCCCTTGGGTTTGCAGCCCCCATTATCATGCAAGGCAAGGCTCTCATCAGAGAATTGTGCTCAGAAAACTGTGAATGGGATACTCCACTGCCAGCAGAAAAAGAGGCACAGTGGAAATCTTGGAAAAACTCGCTTGTAGACCTTGAAAAACTACAAATTCCTAGACAGTATGTGAACACGTCAGTGCAATCGACCTGTCAAAGAGAGCTGTGTGTCTTTGCAGATGCTTCTACATCAGCCATATCAGCAGTTGCGTACCTTCGAGCCATAGACACTGAAGGTCACATCCACGTAGGCTTCTGCATGGGCAAGTCCAAATTAGCTCCTAGACAAGTCCACACTGTACCTCGCTTGGAGCTATGTGCTTCAGTTCTGGCGGTGGAGCTAGCAGACATGCTTCTGTATGAACTTGACATTGAAATACACAAAGTGAAATACTACACTGATAGCCGAGTAGTCTTAGGCTACATCAACAATACCAGCCGTAGGTTCTATGTGTACGTCGCCAACCGTGTTGCTCGAATTAGAAAGTCATCTGAACCCAGGCAGTGGCACTTTGTGAGCACAGAAAACAATCCTGCCGATCATGGAACACGACATGTGCCGGCTTCACTACTGAGTTCTACCAATTGGTTTACTGGTCCTGACTTCTTGAGGAAAAGTGATGGAGAGTGTCCTGTGCAACCAAACAGCTTTCAACTTGTTGAACCTGCCACAGACATTGAAGTTCGCCCACAAGTCTCAACATTTGCAACTACAACTGTGACAAATTCGCTCGGCTCACACAGGTTTGAGCGCTTTTCCAGTTGGAAACGTCTTACACAAGCTATCGCCAAACTCATTGAAAAGGTCAGATCTATCTCAAAAGCTTCTGATTCAAATGAATCTAAGATGGACGCTCTAACTCAAGCAAAGTTAGTTATTGTACGAACTGTTCAAGGTGAGACATTTGAAAAAGAAATAAAAACTTTGAACAGAAGAGAGGACATACTAAAACACAGTCCACTGAAGAATCTCAATGTGTTTTTGGACAAAGAAGGACTGGTGCGAGTAGGAGGACGTGTGACTTCTGCTGAAATAACTCAAGAACAAAGCCAGCCCATCGTTATTCCAAAAAAGCTTCTATTTATGTAAAGCTGCTTTGAAACAATTGACTTTTGTGAAAAGCGCTATATAAATAAAATTGAATTGAATTGAATTGAATATTGAGACAAAATTTCCACCAGATGTAGCCATCAAACCAAATATTAGAATTCATACAAAGAAATCAGAACATTTAAGTATACAAGTTGAGTCATAATAAATGAAGTGAAATGACACAGGGAATAAGAATTGAACACATGAAGAAAACAAGGTGCAAAATGGCCTAGAAAGCCAGGAGATCACCTGAAATCTGTCAGTATTGAGAGAGAAACCCTGCCCCCTATCAGTACTAATTGATATCAGCTGCTTTAGTCCTAGTTGATGGCCTATCAAGGTTTCTCATTACCCAGGTGACACACAGGAAAGATTTCATGATGGTTAAAGCAAAGAACTCTCTCAAGATCTCTCGTAATCTTATCATTGAAAAGCATTTTGATGGGAATGGTTAAAGGCGCATTTCCAGAATGCTGAATTTTCCTGTGAGCACTGTGGGGGCCATTATCCGGAAATGGAAAGAGCATTACTTCACCATAAACCACGATCAGGTGTTCCCTGTCCGAGGAGTCCAAAGAATAATCAGGAGAGCCAAGAACCACTTGGGCAGAACTTCAGGAAGACCTTGCATCAGCAGGTACTGTTGTTTCAAAGAAAACTATAACCAATGCACTCAGGGGCCTCATGCACCAAGTTTTTTTAAGGGGACACAGTGTGCACAGCTCACAGAAATTTGTGCAAATTAAATATTAGAGAGCTTTCAAGTCTTTTCCATGGCACTTACATTTCTAACAATCTGAACACCCCTGCTTTCATGCAAAAGCCTCGAAAATAAAAGTGTTGACTAACTTTTATATCAAATACTATTCAGTTGGCATCATATTTACATCTGAAACGGCATGTTTTGTTTATTTACGTTTTGTTTAATGACTTGGTTAATTGTGTTATTAATCCTTTTTGCACAACAACTGTATTATCCTATAAAATTAATGTCATTTTAAATCCATAAAGTATATAAAAAAGAAAATGACATAAGCTTTTAATTGATTTTAATGTTCAATAATGATTAAAAAAAATATATGATGTTTAGATGGAACAGAGGAACAGATTTTTGCATGAAATTTTACCTCATATGTGAGCATGTGTAATTCCACACCCTCGCGAACTTTGGCATTGTACCAAGATGAATCTAGAAATCTCTACTAATATATCGTCGAGACGGTCACATTTTAAACCATACATTTTCTACACAGAGGAGGTTAACTGCACCTTACTGTACTGGGGTTTGTAAATGTTGTGAACGTTTCTTACACGTTTTAATTCCTTAGATAGCAAAATGCAGCAGCAACAGCAAAGAGCTCGTGAGTGCTCTCAGACGCTGATGACGTCTGCACTGACTGCAGCGCCTGCCACTAGAATAAAGAAATGTTACATGATCAAAACACTATCAAAAAAGTAAGAATCTCTGAAAAGTGCCATGCAGCACAGATTTGATAATATTGTGCATATTAAACAGATTAAAAGACAAGTAATAGATTAATGGACGCTTCTTTGATTTTGAGGTTGTATGCGAAATCCATTTGGCTCAAAAAATCGAGGGGGCACATGCCATCTACCAGAAAGCTGAAAATAAAAATACGGTGGACATTTAAGCAAGATAATGATCCCAAACAAAAGGCCAAGGAAACAATGAAGTGGTCAGTCAATCACCTGACCTAAATCCCATAGAAAATCTATGGAGAAAATCAAAGATCAAAGTTCATAAAAGAAGCCCAATGAACCTTCAAGATTTAAAGACCATTTGTGTGGAAGAATGGGCCAGAATCACTCCTGAGCAATGCAGACGACTGGTCCCTCCATAAAAAAGGCGTCTAGAAGCTGTAATCACCAACAAAGGCTTTTCTACAAAGTATTAAATAAAGTGTTTTCAATACTTATTCCCTGTGTCATTTCACTTTATTTATAGTTTTTCTCTGTTGCTTAAACACATGAAACTATGCCTCATATTCTCAAAACTGTAAACACAATTCCATAACGCCTCACACAAAAACCCAACTTTTCCCTCAGACATCACACACAAGCTTTCAATTACACACGCACGCACGCACGCACGCACGCACGCACGCACTTTAATTTAGCTAGTTTTAATTATTTTATTTAAGTTTTTGATTTTAATTAGTGTATATATTAATAGGTTTTAAGCGAATTACATGTGCTTTAAATCCAAGTCATTTTAATGAATTAAATTCAGTTAATTAAAAATAGTTTGGTTCTTTGCGCATGCGCACAAATGCACATTTTCCCTGGCGCTAAAAGGAGTTTCCAGTCAGGTTCACGGTGGGAAAGGAAGACGGGATATTTCAGCCCCGGAGTTTTGCACAGTCGGTCTATTTGCACAGTAAGTAATATTTCATGTAATACAGCACCTTTTTTTACAATGAATATTTTTATATACTTAAAATATGCCGTTTACAAGATAGCTCCTCCAGGGCGAGTGCCGGAGGCAATCACAGCCGTGACGATATAAGTTAAACAAATACCACACGACTCCGAGAGCGAAATTGCTTTTATACAACAGTTCGACGGCACACGTTTGAAAAACTAAAACTAGAAAACAACAACAGAGTTATTTTAAAAGCCTCTTTGTTTGGGAACTACTTTATTCCGCCACGGATTTCACTTGGCTGTTTTGAATCTCATAACAAGCCGTTTCTTGATATTAGCGTTTCTTTGTCACAGAGCAGCTCAATTCTGTGGCACAAGCCTGCATTGATGCTGGGTACAATCTATGTGCTTAATTTGCCGTACCCCAAAGAAGTAAAATACTACTATGAATTTTTTGAAATTTATTATGCAGATGGATTCTAAAGCTCTCCCCAAAAATTCAAGGACTGAAAAACGTTTTAATACTGAAATTTTGTAGCAGACATGTATGTGCATGCTCGGCATGAAATGTTAGTCCAGATGTCACAGTCTACTCTGTTTTTCACCTGGGACCTGGGAATCAGTAGTTTTAAACATTTTAATAATGCTTTTAATGATTCATAACTGTTGTCTGTAAAAATGTATCACTTTTTTTAAATAATTATTGTGCATGTGTGAAGTCAGCACTACTGTTTTTGACTTTTGTGCAGTTTTATTGATTCACAAACATTGTGGCCTCTTTCCCTCTGTGTTTTTTTATTTTATATTTTGTGAATGTGCAGTGAGCACTTGTTTTAAACGCACATAAAGAAATTGTTATTGAACATGCACTACATTTGCTGACATTAAAAAATAACATTAAACTTACCACTTGGTGTATTTGCAAAGCCATTTAAGGGTAATTTTTATATATTGTTTTTAAAGTTAGTGATTGCAAACAATTTCCTTAAACACATTTCATTGACTAACCATAACCACTAACCATTGATGGCTATATCTGTTGGAAATTTTGTGTCAATAGCCCACTTAGAAATCCCCTTACTGATAAAAATGCTGATGTGTCACATACTTATTTTCCCCGCTGTATATGCCTAAGCCTACCACAGGAACACACATTGTTTTTAAAGGGACACTTCACCCATTTGCATTAAGCTTTGTATAGTTAGAACCCCAGTCATGTTTTTGAATGGTCATGCATCATTTCCTCAGTTGCCGCTGAGACAGGAGAAATACAGATTTCATTGTTGCACTTCCTTCTTTCAATGATGTAAAAATCATCATTTTGCTTTTCTCGGTTTAATAGGCACCAAATTTGACTACAAATATGACGCACTTTAAGTAAAGATTAATGTTTCTATGGGTGAAATGCTCCTTTAATCATCACCAAAAATTATGACATTGTCTAAATCCCATAGAAAGTGTATGCATGCTCCAAGACATTTGTCAAACATATAGTCAACAGCGATTTCAACAATTTCGCACAAATTAATTTGGATTTCGTCTTTCTTTGCCGTCATAGCAATACCCACATCTATGACATATACAGACATGTGGATGATGTTAGCAATGTAAACATTGATCACCTCGCCGGCGTTAAACGCCATCTGAACCATCTTATCCCAAGATTCATCCATACTTTTCACACCATCTGTTTTTTCCTTGAGGTTAATAACACGTTCAGCATCAGTTTCGCAATAATTTGGTGACAAGCACACATTGGCAACATTGAATATTACTGTACACAAAAGGTTGACCAGATCACGCTTGTAGCACTCTTTACGCATATCCTTAGAAAGGTCAGTACCATACACATACACATACCCTATCTTGCCATAGCGAAGACATTCGAGAGACCTTTGTGCCATCTTTTTCAAGAATCCACCGTCGTAGCCACCTTCGCACAGTATTTGTCCACAAGTTTGTGATTTCACACAAACACTTAATTCACACAAAATAGCATCCACAGCTTCTTGAACCCTCAGGGGTATGTGGATCCTGCCGCAATTGATCAAAACTTGTGCTTTGGTAAAGATCCTTTAACATTTATTCAAATAAATATGCCGTTTTTCAAACAAGCAAAAATTTAGTCCCTACCACGTGATAATTACCAAACCTCACACACACACACACACACACACACACACACACACACACACACACACACACACACACACACACACACACACACACACACACACACACACACACACACATTCTCCTTTCAAGTGATGTTTACTTATTACACAGTGATTCAGGTTAACCTAAACCTAATATCAGGTTAAGATGATAAAATAGTATCTTTTTTATTTTATTTGGTAAAAATAATGTTCACAATTCTATTTAATATATTAAGTATTTGGTTTTAATGTTATGTAAAGGTACAACCTAGATGAGTAGAAAAACATGTTCAAAGAACTCTTTATCTGCTGTGTGAAGCACAGCGGACATAAAGATGCACACATGCATATTAAGGCTTTTCATGCAATTCACCAGCTTGGAAAAGTTAGTTGGGATAGATGTTTTTTGCTTTGTTTGTAATTATTAACATTTAAAGAAGAGCACAATTGTCTAGGAGGCTGTTTACACTTGGCATTAACATGCGTTTTCGTCGATCGGATCACAAGTGGACGACGTTAATGCCAGGTGTAAACGGTGTTCAAAACGGTTTGAACGCGTCCACTTTCGACCACTTTCAACCACATCCAGAGGTAGTCGAAACCACTTTCGATCGGATCGCTTTGGAGTTGCGGAACGCAATGTGGTTGAATGTGTTCGAACAGCCACACGCGACCGCCTTCTCTCCGCCCATTTATCTAATCTGAGGTATTAAACACAAGTTTTACGTCTTTTTTTGACTTATGGCGTGAAAATAGGGTGAACAGCGCTATTTTTAGCCTTTCATTGATAAAACTACTGCGGGGGTTCTCCGTAGTTTCGTTTTGAAAGCGTGAAAGTTGCGCGATCCTATTTCATCAATTGCGCTGAAAATTCTGAGAAAGCTCCAACATATAAACGTACAAAACACTGTGCAGCATGTATACTTGCTAAACAAGCAGCGGACTTCGACATAATATTAGTTTGCGTCCATATAAACTCATAATTACTCCCGCTCGCGTTTGAATGACAGCTGAGAGACTCGCCCACCGTCTCACAGACCACCCCCTCACAGTATTCAGGACAGAAGCGTTCGAAAGTGGACAAAAGAGACGGATTTAAATACCAGGTGTAAACGTAATGTGTCTCTCTCGTCCACTTGTGATCCGATCGATGAAAACACATGTTAATGCCAAGTGTAAACAGCCTCTAGCTGGTCTAACAAGACCACATCTAGAAAATCCTTGTGTGTGTGATGTTGTGACAACCCCAGCATTTGTTAAATGTTTGATTATTTGTCTTTAAAGAAACTTTGCATCCACAAGTCTTTAGATGTGTGTCATACCTGTGAAATGTATGTGTGTCTATAGACGTAAGAGCTGATGTGACAGTCTATGTTCATGGTAAGTTTGTCTATTTTGAAATTTTAAAGTGACTTTTGTTTTAATTTACAAGTTGGTGAAAATCAAATAAAAAAAAAATCTATATTATAATAACGTTATTTTTGTTCGACTTTTTTTGATAAATAGGATTTACAAATACATAGTTGTGTTGTGTACATTTGTTTACACATTGACCCCATAATCTAAAGAGATAGTTAAAAAATATACAAACGTTTGTTCTCATTCTTTGTTAAATGTTTAAACCTGTCTAGTATAATTATCAACGTAGGAACCAAAATATTTGCCCCAAAAATATCCTTTGTCTATATAAAAACATTGTAACCCTTAAAGTGACACTTTGTAGTTTTTCAACCTGCATAATATATTTAAGACCCTTGTGATGGTACATCGACTTAAAATAGGTTGAATGACATGTCCACCATAGCCTGACGGGGTCTGTATCGCTTTTACTCATACTTTTAAACTTGGGGTTTTGGGTAGTAACCCGAGCACAAAACAAAAAACTACAAAAATCTGCTTTACAGCATACGTCACTTTCTCCACTTCCTTACTGGAGGCTACTTGGAGAGTTTAGAGAGAGACTTATATCACGTGACATGGTGGCACCGTGGTAGCCTCATGGACCTACGACATGGGCGATCTGGGTTCGATTCCCCTTTAGGGAAATATTTTTTTAAATGTAAACTTTAACCAAGCGACCACAGTTACAACTGGCTTGTAAACGTGAGCTATGCAATTTTTCTGGCGTTGGGTTTTATGATTAAAATAAAACTCATGAAATTATATTATATGACACATGACATGCTGGAAGGCACACTTTGTGACCTAAAGAGTTGTCTTCTTTTCCTTTGCGACAGTGCTGCGGCACTTGTGGGCTCTAGGGGCACTAGACATGAAAAATACATGTCTAGCACATGTATTTAGTAGTACATGTTTACTAGTACATGTCTAGTGGCCAAAAAGTTCCAGGGTGTGCCTTTAAATATAAAATTAAGTAATAACTTTGCTTTTCTACACATGCGCACGCACACGCACACATGCACACACACACCTGTGCACGTGCACATACACAGAGCAACGAATCTCTGTGTTTGTTGTAACTGTTACAAGAAAAAAAAAAACTTTATTCACAACACAGCTTGGTTCCTGTGATATGAGGGCTGACCATACACTCCTAAATGCTTGATTCTTTGACTTTAAAGAAAGTTTTGATCTTACAAACAAAACTTTAGATGCAAACATGAAAACTGTTCAAAACATGCCTAGCCCCATTTTTAATCAGAGACCTTTGTGAGGACAGTTCATAAAACCCTAAACCTTTACTTTTGTCAGAGCGGACATTTATTTTAACCATCAATGTTTTAGAGACACATACTCATTTACAAACAACCCCTGCTGATCTGAAGGAATGCGGGCTGTGGGGGGAGAGAGGACACCGGCCATAAAAATATCTTTACATCTTTTTAACTCGCACCAAAAAATACTAAATCTTTTGATTGACACATCAATAAAAATGACACACAAATGCATGATAACTAACAGACAAAAAAGGAAAACCACACTTTGATTGACACATTATAAAATGACGGGCATCTGGAAGGTCAGCTAAAAACTATAAACGTCACTCAAAAATGTCCAACGCGTAAAATTTTTGATTGATGGGGTGGGACCACCTGTCAAAGTATGATTGACAAGAGGTCATAAATCATATTTTGACAGAATGTAGACCGCTACAACTACTAAGGCAAAATTTGGGTTGTCAGTGAAAGTCATAAATATCCTAAATTAGATGCAAACAGGAGCATCTAATTTAGGATATAAATGGAGTGGAGGTTGACATTTTAAAGGCAGACTAACAGGTCTTTGAGGGTCAGAATTCTAGCTGATAGACAGGTGTTCAAATACTTATTTGCAGCTGTATCATAAAAAATAAAGTAAAAAAAAATCATATACTGTGATTTCTTAATTTTTTTTATTTTTTAGATTATGACTCTCACAGTGGACACGCACCTACGATGACAATTTCAGACCCCTCCATGATTTCTAAGTGGGAGCACTTGCAAAACAGCAGGGTGTTCAAATACTTAATTTTCCTCACTGTATATATATATAAGCTACTGCGCAGCTTCCCCCTGTAGCCTAAATGTAACCTGTAACCCCCCTCTAGCACAGCAGCACCTGTGTTAAAGAGAAATCTGGTACCGCCCCTGGTTATAACGGCCCACATATAAAAAATGGTCAGGGTTAAATCGTGCTCGGGCTCATAATTACAGTGAAAGTATCGGGCCGGGCTCGGACACAACATGCTAGGGCAGGGTCGGGCTTGATTTGTTGGGCCCGATCTAAGCTCTACGAGAGGGCACACGTTTTTCATTTTACTGACATGCATACACCTTTCCCTTTAAAGGCGGGGTGCATGATTTTTGAGAAATGCTTTGGAAATGGGAGTCGGGCCGAGTACCAAAACACACTTGTAGCCAATCAACAGTAAGGGGCATGTCTTCTAACCAACATTGTTGCCTGGGTTGCGTACGTGTGGGGCGGGTCTATCAAAAGAAAGTCCAGATTCTATTGGGGTAGGGGCTTGTTTGTTTAGGTGATTTCAAATGTCAACATTGGCTTTCAGAGATCATGCACCCTACCTTTAAGACCATGTGCTTCATACACCGCACGCATTAGGTCACAGTGAGCATCAAACTTTAAAGGGGATTTCATGCATTCTGACTTATTAACACCGTTTTACAGTTGGGTTCCTCATGCAAAATGTTGACAAAGTGTCAAAAAAGCAGTTGGACATATGACATATGAATGAGTATTTCTGTGCTAAATGCACTTTTCAAGGGTTCGTACAAGTTTCGTATAGTTTTTATCGAACATGAAAGATTCATAACAATCTTGCTTTATTTCTTTTATGGGCACTTTAACCAGAATAGTGCACACACACAAACCAAGAGCTGACACAAAATCAACGTCAACAACGTTGTTGTTTGTAAAGAAAATGTAAGAAGATTGTTCAGCTTCATATAGAACCCAGCCTTATGGAAACAATGGATATTCACCTTATTTTTCACGACAACAAGGGCGGCGCCATTGCGCTCATTTTGTCAACGTACTTCCGGCCGCATAGATGATGAGCAGCTGAGGCAGTGGCTGAAGGCGACGCGTTAAACTTAAAAAGGTCACTCAAGCGCCTTTATGTTTGTTTCTTACCAATTTTAACGGACGGGAAGCCGACTGAGGAACACCCTTATCCCAAGTAATGGTTCGACTATGATGTTCCGGTAACTTTAAACCACGCCGGGTGTTGAAAAGGTGGTCAGTTTCAGGTAAGCCATCTAAATGTGCTCGTTCGCCTAACGTTAGATTTGTGAAGTCCGTTCTACGAATAAACTTAAGATCAGTAACGTTAGTTTATAAAATGCAACTATTTTGAATGGTTTTAATTGTCCACCTAACGTTATATTTTTATATTTACTATAGTACAACGAGATATTATAGTACATTACATTCTTACAGTAGCCCACGTGATTCCTACAAGTTACCGAGATTTCAGATGCTTGTAGGTCAGTTCATTTCTCATTCAGATATTGATAATGACCTATTAAACTACATCATATTTAACACTGAAGTTAGAGGTTGTGTGTATAATGTTACTGTCTCTTTTTAATGCATCTCTCTCTTACATACTGTTCCGTTTAAGTATGGGTACCATTTATATATTAATTCTCATGATGCAAGTTTATTTTAAATACTAACATAAAAATGTTTATGGTTATATTATTTTCACAGATGTCCTAATATAATTAAGGCCTAGTCCTGGAAAACTGGAAAGTCCAAGAAACTGTTTCAATGTGTTGAGCTGGCACAAATGTACATATCTCTGCTGAGAAACAACCATCTTTGTCAGCTTTACACAGGGTTAATATTGCATGCATTACACAGTCGCCAAGCACTTTACCAGTACATACACCAACAGCTTCCAGATATACGCTTGGGATCAGCTCCTGATGACTCTGATAAAGCTGTGTCTTAATTTATTGCAGGGTGGTCTTGCTGAAAAGTTAGCTGTTTCTTAGTCCATAGTTATTTTTATAAATCTTTACAATGTGACCTGATTTTACCTGTTGTAAAGTTACATTAAACCTTCATATGTGATCAGATGTCATGCAGTGATATTAAACATTTACTATGTGATCTGTTGTGTATTTATCTTAAACCTTTACAATGTGATCAGATGTTACTTGCCATGCAGTTATATTAAACCTTTACAATATGATCAGCTGTTGTGCAGTTATATTAAACCTTTCATATGTGATCAGCCGTTACCTGTCATGCAGTGATATTAAACATTTACTATGTGATCTGTTGTACATTTATATTAAACCTTTACAATGTGATCAGATGTTACTTGCCATGCAGTTATATTAAACCTTTACAATATGATCAGATGTTGTGCAGTTATATTAAACCTTTACTATGTGATCAGCTGTTACCTGTCATGCAGTTATATTAAACATTTACTATGTGATCAGATGTAACCTGCCATGCAGCTATATAAACCTTAACAATGTGATCAGATATTATCTGTAAGGAATTTCTTAAACCATATGTGAGCTTTGTAGATTCCACTTAAAAGGATTTAAGTCTCCTGATTTGAAGGAATAAGTGTTGGCAAGTTTGCAAATGAATTCTATCATGGTACATTACCACATAAAAACGAAATGGTTATTGGACTGGCTAATGTGCACATTTGCTTTAAAAAAAAAGACAAAATCACTGTGTAAATATTGGTAGGCATAAGAACTTTTGATTCTTTGACTTTAAAGAATCAACTCCTGACAGGACGAGGTATGTCCCATAGGTTACTTGCCGCGGCCGCTTCATATCGTCTAACCACAAGACGTTTAATGGGACAATATAAGACTATCCGAGCGGCGTATGAAGTTTTAACCGTGCTCCTAATTTAAAACCAGCAGTAGCGATATTTGTCATTTCGCTAAAGTTATAAAGAAACTACAAACAATCTTCTAAACACCAAACTAACCACCGAATGCACTATGCCATATTAGCAGCGGAAGTCGGTTGACAAAATGCGGAAGAGCGAATAATTAAAAAGGGGCGTGGCAGAATAAGGTGAATAGTTTGTTTATCCGGGTTGCAGTGAAGTTGTGCATGTGTGTTTGTTTTAGTTTAACGCTGGATTTCATTGAAATGGAGCGGTCCCAACCAGTCATGAGTTGCAGGTATGTAAAACTGCATCAAATATCTGTGTTTTGTTGGCAGTTGCCACATGCATGTAATGTACATGACACGAAATGTAGTAAATCATAAGTTATCTAAAGATAGTGGGATAATGTTTTGTGAGTTGCTTGCTTGTGACTCGCTTCGCCCACGGTATGCCTCTAGGAGCTTGGGTTTATTCATAAAGAATCAGTACAGCTGATCTGTTTTTTTATAAATCTGATAAAACTAAAGACTCTTTGGATATATGAAGGATGTAATACTACTCTATAAGTACTCTCTATAAGTAAGGCTTAACATGAGATAAGCAGAAACTGTGTTATGTGAGCTTTAAATCTGTGTGTGTTCATGCAGAAAAGTATGTTTTTTTTATATTGAAGTAAAATCATGAATGTAATGATGGTGATGTTATTATGTTGAGGTTACTGTACATTAAGTAAGTGTATATTTTCACAAGATGATGTTATTTGTTACAGTTTTTTACGATTGGTTACACACAAAATCTTTTCATGTCACACGATTTTCAAAACCTCTCACTCAAAGTGCAAAACTACATGCCAAATCTTCAAAACCATAAGCTATTTCTCAGCCTTTGACTCAGTTTTCAATTGCATAAAACACTTTTTTCAAAACACTACACACAATTCTCTACCTAAAACACAAAGATCTATGAGGAAGTCACTTGCTTTCTTTTTCCAAACACAACCAATCAAAATGCTACACTCATTCACCAGGTCACACAGACACACTCCTCACATGTGCAAACACTAAATGCTTTACTGATCACTAACCAATCACTGCTTTACTTTACAGTAGTATAGATATGCCTATAAATAGGTCAAAGGTCACTGTTTTGTCAATCTGCACCCCCCCTGCCAATTCCTGGAACAGGACCCCACACACAATTTACTGTATTCTACTGTAAAGAATATACTTTTGGTTTACATGTTTATAGTTTTGTTGTATGCTAATGTATACAACAGTAATATTTGGACTAATAAATATTTTCTGTTTCTACATTGCATTGGCGTCTCCGGTGTACTTTTTACCCCTCTCGGCAGATTACTTTCACTGTAGAACATTGTATAGAAATGTAGATATAAGCCCATGAAAGACCAAAGAGCTTTAGATTTAGAACAGCAGTGTTTACATGGTATATCCAAAAATGTATTATTTTGAAAGAAGTGTTTGCCATTTGATGCAAATGCTTCATTTTGACACGTGTTTGTGGCATTTTGAATGCAGTGTTGCATTTTGAAGGAGATATGTGCCATTTTGCATTTTGTGTGTGCAGTTTTGAGAATTGTGTGTAGAGTTTTGAAAAAAGGAGACTTAGTTTTGAAAACGTGTGTAAGCAATTGGTAAAAACTGTAATCTAGGTCACAGCGCTACAGTAGCGCAGTAGCGTGCTAGCGTCACAGACATGCACTGTACTGTAGTATGTACACTCTTAGAACAGATGTGTTAAAAACATCAAAATCATTGTAAGTTTAGGGATAACACACTAAATGCATTGTCCCAAAATACACACTTCTGTGTGTTATTATTGGAGTAACACATTTTGTGTTACTTTTATCACAAAATCAAATCAGTGACATTTAGGGCCAGATTTACAAACAGCTTGCCCCAGCTCAAACCATCATTTTGGCATTAAACAGTGGCGGAGTGGCAATCGGGAGGGTCTGTACTTTTCCCCGGTGGGCCGGTAGTGTTTTGAGGCCACGAGGGCTGGTCTGATAATAGTTATACATTGAGAGTTATATAGGAACACCGTCTAGCGGCCTGATGTGCGGCCGTTTCCCGCTGGTCAAACTGCAGCCTCTCTGCTCAACACAGTTTATAAAAGTGCTCAACCCATTAGGCAGGTCCAACCATGTCTAGGATTTTCAAAAATATAGGGGGATCAGTGAGCGGCCCCTCCCCAAATGGTATAGCCTGTCGGCCTTTGATGTAAAACGCTGCCGAATGGCTGTTTATTGCAGTTTTAAAGCAATATTAAAGCCGTTATTAATTTTCCTAACTGATAGTTCTTTGATCTTTACTTCTGTTAAATCATTATACATATCGCAAAGGAGGATTTTCAGCACTTTGTTTGAATAACACCTCAGCACAACAACCATTACATTTTTGTTTATCTTTTTATATGGCTTTCTAAAATAATTCTGACATGCCATCATTAACCTTTAGGTTACCACCACCACCCAAAAAACTGACCGAAGCATTAAGTCTCAATACCTTGTCTCAGGGGGAGTCTGAACACCTTCTGGCTGAGGCAGTTCCAGTGTGTAATCCAGTGTGATCATGTGAGGTTTGTTATTAACCCACAGCACAGAGGTGGAGATGTCCTGTTTCAGGTCACTCTAAAACACAAACAGTTTAATTTCGATAGAGCGTTTTTACAATGTCTTTTGCAAAGCTGTTTTAACACAGTTTATCACAGAGAAAACAGACCATCCAACCAGTTACACAAGTGAATTATGTATATTTAACTTAGAATTTACGTAATATAGTAATTCTGAATGCATGTTTAATGTGCTTCTTATGAAAAGGATACAGTATCCAGTCTTTAATCTATATAAATTTTTTAAATATATGGGCAGTAAAATAATTAGTAGGCAGAAGCATAACTACTAGGGATGCACCAAATATTCAGCCACCAAAAATTTTTATCACCGAAACAAATCGGCCGAAATGTTGTGATCACACAAACAGAAACCACGACCTACACGTGCTTGTCTGAAGCAACATGTCTGCGGTGTGCAGAGGCGTTATGCCAATTGAAACTGAGGGGGCACGGCCCCCCTCGGTTTTTTGAGCTAAATGGATTTTGCATGCAACCTCAAAATCAAAGAAGCATCCATTAATCTGTTACTTTCTTTGAATCTGTTTAATATGCATAATATTATCAATTCTGTGCTGCATCCGTTTTGATAGTGTTTTGATCATGTTACATTACTTTATTCTGGCGGCAGGTGCTGCAGTCAGCGCAGCCGCAGACGTCAGCATCTGAGCGCACTCACGAGCTTTGCTGTTGCTGCTGCATTTGGCTATCTGAGGAATTAAAACGTGTAAGAAACGCTAACATTCCCAAACGCCAGTACGGTAATGTGCAGTTAACCTCCTCTGTATAGAAAATGTATGGTTTAAAATGTGACTGTCTCGACGTTATGTTAGTAGACATTTCTAGATTCATCTTCTTAATACAATGCCAAAGTTTTTCAGAGTTCACGAGGGCATGGAATCACACACTTACATATGAGGTAAAATTTAATGCAAAAATCCATTCCTCTAATAATTTTATCTACACATTTATTTTAAAATCATGTTTGAACATTAAAATCAATCACGTGGCTATAACTTATGTCATTTTCGTTGTTTATATACTTTATGGATTTAAAACTACATAAGTTTTATAGGATAGGCTATTGCAGTTGTTGTGCAAAATGCATTAATGACAAAATTAAACAGGGCTGCGTTTCCCGATAATGTTGTCTCTTAGCTCTTAAGACTCTTAAGTTAAACCTTAACTACAGGTATACATTTTCTAGGCGTGTTTCCCGAACTGTACCTTAGCGGGATTCTTTCTTACGTTCGACGTTACCAGGTGCTGTCCATGGCGATGGTGCTGAATAGGTTGATATCGAATGCTCGACAATCAATTATTCACTTTATGTAATAGGGACTTCGCTGCGTTATGAGATAGCGGTGTTCTTTATTAAAGAAACATTTCAGAAATAGTTCAAGTTAGATTTATTAGGAATATCTTGTAAAAAATATTTCAAACTGCAAACAACTAAATATAAACCTTGTATATTTTATTTTATATCAAACGCGTGCAAAACCCGCAACTTCATGTCCAATAGTATCATGCATAAACTGCTCCAATGGATCCATTATTCCTTTACTTTAAAGGATAATTTATATTAGGGGTTCCCAATAAATGCGTTGCACAGGGGAAAGGTGGGTCGTGCAAGTCACCTGGCTTGGCTGTGCATTACACTTAAAATATATAAAAACAAACTGTTGTTCATTAGTTCACGCGTTTATTGTGCTTGGACACTGGATGCGCAAGCAGCGCGTTTACAATGCGGATAACGCTTAATGGACGCATTTCTGGAGGCGCGCCTGTCTGTTTACCTTAAATATAACATAAAAATATATATTATGTGATATATAAATATTAGGGCTGGTTACGTTGACGCAAAAAATACGTCGACACAAAATATGCGCGTCGATTCGTCAGACCCAAAAAGGCGGCGCCGTAGAGTAGTTGCAACGCGAGTGGCTCCAGTCCACACCGGCTTCACAGCAAGTGTGAGCAGTGTGTAAGCGGCGCAATTTTTTTTAGCACCCATGTTAACAAGTATGCACCCTGCCGCATGAGCCGCATGAGCAGCGCGAGCAGCGCAAGCTCGCGGCTCTGTAGCAACAGTGCTGCAATCGTTTCTGTGTGGTTCTGCTGCGCTGCTCAAGCTCAATTAAAGTGAAAGTGCTTTGTTTATGGGTTAAATGCTCGTGGATTGACGCGAAAGAGTTTCATTTTACCATAAAATCATGAATGTGATGCAAAGTGTGTTTTAAACAGTCATGACTGAGCAATTTAACAAAAAGCAATGAAATATGTAAAAACACACTGTTGCCAGAAGACTGCGCTTTCATTCCCTCTCTGTCCAGCAATAAATGAGTCCTCATCTATCTTAATAAACTTAATTAAGAGAGAGAGATTTAATAATGTATGTGCTTCTTAAGTCTAATTGTGTTTATATCTGTCATTACATAGAACAGCACGAAAACAATGTGGATTAAACAAATCAAGTTATAAAAATTACACAGACCATCAAAAGGCACATTGAAGAGGTTTTGCTCATAAATGCATGCAAAATAAAGTAATTAGGGCCCGAGCACACCGGGGTGTGAGGACCCTATTGTTCTTCAAGGAGTTATTATTAGGGCCCGAGCACACCGGGGTGCGAGGACCCTATTGTTTTTGCTCGGTTTATTAGGGCCCGAGCACACCAGGGTGTGAGGACCCTATTGTTTTTGCTCCGTTTATTATTAGGGCCCGAGCACACCGGCGTGCGAGGACCCTATTGTTTTTGCTCGGTTTATTATTATTATTATTATTATTATTATTATTATTATTTATTCTTCTTCTTCTCCAAAGTGAATCGCATTTTTGAGGGGCGAAACATGCTCGAAAACTCATGAAATTTTGCACACATGTCAGAAGTGGCGAAAATTTACATGTGGTATAGGCGCCAGAAGTGGGCGTGTAAAAATGGCTCGATAGCGCCACCTGCAAAATTTCAAGAGAACAGCCCCCCCGCTACGAAAAACGTACAGATACGAAATTTGGTAGGATCATCTATCACCCCAAGACCTACAAAAAAGTCTCTTGGAGCGAAGCTCTAAACCCAACAGGAAGTCCGCCATTTTGATTTTTTGCCTTGATTTTTGTGCAAATTTGGTCATTTCCAGGCATCATACTTTAACGAACTCCTACCACAGATTTAATCCGATCATCGTCATATTTGGTCAATCTCTTGTAAAGGCCTTTGCGATGTTAAATTGCGGAGATCTTGACTTTTCGTTGGAGGGTGTGTCCGTGGCGGCCTGATAAATTTCTGCATTTTCGCCATGAAACAGGAAGTGGCTCTAACTCAGGCATACAATGTCCAATCTGCCCCACGCTTCACATGTTTGATAAGAGTCTTGGCCTGAACACATTTCAATGCCAATATTCAACTTCACTCATAGCGCCACCTAGAGGTAAAAGGAAATACCATGTTTTACGCTGTGATTTACTGCTCTTAGAGATTTAATCAAATCATCATCATATTCGGTCTGACTGATGTTAAGCCCTTTGCGATGATAAATTGCGAAGATCTTGACTTTTTGTTGAAGGGCGTGTCCGTGGCGGCCTGGCAAAGTGTGATGTTTCACCATGAAACAGGAAGCTGTTGTAATTCAGACATACATAGTCCGATCTGCCCCCAACTTCACACGTTTCATAAGGGTCCCGGCCTGAACACATCAACATGGCATAATTCAGTATCAGTCATAGCACCACCTAGAGGCAGCAGGAAATACCACCTTTTATGCTGTGACTTACTGCTCTTAGAGATTTAACCATATCAACATCATATTTCATCAGTCTAATCTCAAGACCTTGTGTGATGATAAATAGCAACGACCTTGACTTTTCGTTAAAGGGCGTGTCCGTCGCGGCCTCGCAAAATATCGCTAAATGAATCCCATTTTTGACAGCCTAAACGAGCTCAAAAAGTCATGAAACCTTGCACACGTGTCAAAAGTGGCGAATATTTTCATGTGATATAGGCTTCAGAACTTGGGGTGTTAAAATGGCTCTATAGCGCCACCTACAAAAATTCAATAGAGCAGCCCCCCCCGCTACGTTAATCGCACAGATACGAAATGCGGTAGGATCATGTATCACCCCAAGACCTACAAAAAAGTCTCTTGGAGCAAAGCTCTAAACCCCACAGGAAGTCAGCCATTTTGAATTTTCTCTGTAATTTGAGTGCAAATTTTGCCATTTCTGGCCTTCGTATTTTAACAAACTCCTCCTATAAATTTAATCAGATAATCATCATATTTGGTGAGTGTCATCTAAAGGGCTTTGCAATGCTAAATTGCGGAGATCTTGACATTTCAATGGAGGGTGTGTATGTGGCGGCTTGCCAAATTTCTGTTTCTCAATGAAACAGGAAGTTGTTCTAACTCAGGTTTAAAATGTCCAATCTGACCCACGCTTCACAAGTTTGATAATTGTCCTGTCCTGAACACATCAACATGGCAATATTCAGTAAAAGTTATAGCGCCACCTGCTGGAAGCAGGAAATGACATGTTTTACACTGTGATTTACTGCTCATTGAAATGTATTCAGATCATCATCATATTTGGTCAGTCTGAACTTAGGGACTTCACAATGATAAATTGTGAAGATCTTGACATTTCGTTAAAGGGGCGTGTCCGTTGTGGCCTATCAAAGTTTGATTTTTTGCCATGAGAAAGCTGTTGTAACTCAGACATGCAATGTCCGACCTGTCACAGACATCATACATTTGACAAGGGTCCTGGCCTCAACACATCAATGTTACAACAATCAATTACAATCATAGCGCCACCTGCTGCATAAAGAAGTATTGGCACTTCAAAGTTCCTTTGAATATCCACCTATATTTATCCACGGAAATTTCAATCCCCCTGGTTTATTGCTTTACTAAGGCCATAGAGTGGCGGTGCACATGAGTGCGAGGGCCCTTCCATCACTGCTTGCAGTTTTAATTATTATTCTTCTTCTTCTTCTTCTTCTTCTTCTTCTTCTCCGAAATGGATCGCATTTTTGAGGGCCTAAACATACCCGAAAACTCATGAAAATTTGCACACGCGTCAGAAGTGGCGAAAATTTACATGTAGTATAGGCGTCAGAAGTGGGCGTGTAAAAATGGCTCGATAGCGCCACCTGCAAAATTTCAAGAAAACAGCCCCCCCACTACGAAAAACTTACAGATACGAAATTTGGTAGGATCATCTATTACTCCAAGACCTACAAAAAAGTCTCTTGGAGCTAAGCTCTAAACCCCACAGGAAGTCAGCCATTTTGAATTTTCCCTGTCATTTTTTGACATTTCCAAGCGTCGTACTTTAACGAACTCCTCCTAGAGATTTAATCCGATCATCATCATATTTGGTCAGTATCATCTAAAGGCCTTTGCGATGCTAAATTGCGGAGCTTTTGACTTTTCATTGGAGGGCGTGTCCGTGGCGGCCTGGCAAAGTGTAATGTTTCGCCATGAAACAGGAAGCTGATGTAATTCAGGCATACATTGTCCGATCTGCCCCTGACTTCACACGTTTGATAAGGGTCCAGGCCTGAACACATCAACATGGCATAATTCAGTAACACTCATAGCGCCACCTAGAGGCAGCAGGAAATACCATGTTTGACGCTGTGACTTACTGCTCTTAGGTATTTAACCATATCAACATCATATTTCACCAGTGTAATCTCAAGACCTTGTGTGATGATGAAAAGCAACGACCTTGACTTTTCATTAAAGGGCGTGTCCGTGGCGGCCTGGCAAAGTATCGCTAATTGAATCGCATTTTGACAGGCTAAACAAGCTCAAAAAGTCATAAAACGTTGCACACACGTCAGAAGTGGCAAAAATTTACATGTGGCATAGGCGCCAGAAGTGGGCGTGCAGAAATGGCTCGATAGCGCCACCTGCAAAATTTCAAGAGAACAGCCCCGCCGCTACGAAAATCCTACAGAAACGAAATTTGGTAGGGTCATATATCACCCCAAGACCTACAAAAAAGTCTCTTGGAGCGAAGCTCTAAACCTCACAGGAAGTCAGCCATTTTTAATTTTAGCTGTGATTTCTGTGCAAATTTTGTCATTTCCAGGCTTCGTACTTTAACGAACTCCTCCTAGAGATTTTGTCAAATCGTCATCATATTTGGTCAATCTCATCTAAAGGCCTTTGCGATGTTAAATTGCGGAGCTTTTGACTTTTCGTTGGAAGGTGTGTCCGTGGCGGCCTGACAAAGTTCAGCGTTTTCGCCATGATACCGGAAGTTGTTATAACTAAGGCATACAATGTCCAATCTACCTCACACTTCACACGTTTGATAAGAGTCTTGGCCTGAACACATTTCAATGCCAATATTCAGCTTCAGTCCTAGCGCCACCTAGAGGTAGCAGTAAATGCCTTGTTTTACGCTGTGATTCACTGTTCTCAGAGATTTAATCAAATCATTATCATATCAGGTGAGACTGATCTTAAGCCCTTTGCGATGATAAATTGCGAAGATCTTGACTTTTCGTTGAAGGGCGTGTCCGTGGCGGCCCTCGCAAAGAGTGATGTTTCTCCATGAGAAAGCTGGTGTAACTCAGGCATGCAATGTCCGACCTATCACAGACATCATACGTTTGACAAGGGTCCTGGCCTCAACACATCAATGTTACAACAATCAAATACAATCATAGCGCCACCTGCTGCACAAAGGAGGTGTGGCACTTCAAAGTTCCTTTGAATATCCGCTTATATTTACCCACTGAAATTTCAATCCCCCTGGTTCATCGCTTTACTAAGGCCATAGAGTGGCGGTGCACATGCGTGCGAGGGCCCTTCCATCACTGCTTGCAGTTTTAATTATTATTATTATTATTATTATTAGGGCCCGAGCACACCAGGGTGTGAGGACCCTATTGTTTTTGCTCCGTTTATTATTATTATTCTTCTTTTTTTCTTCTTCTTCTTCTTCTTCTTCTCCGAAATGGATCACATTTTTGAATGCCTAAACATACCCGAAAACTCATGAAAATTTGCACACGCGTCAGAAGTGGCGAAAATTTACATGTAGTATAGACGTCAGAAGTGGGCGTGTAAAAATGGCTCGATAGCGCCACCTGCAAAATTTCAAGAGAACAGCCCCCCCCACTACGAAAAACTTACAGATACGAAATTTGGTAGGATCATCTATTACTCCAAGACCTACAAAAAAGTCTCTTGGAGCTAAGCTCTAAACCCCACAGGAAGTCAGCCATTTTGAATTTTCTCTGTCATTTTTTGACATTTCCAAGCGTCGTACTTTAACGAACTCCTCCTAGAGATTTAATCCGATCATCATCATATTTGGTCAGTATCATCTAAAGGCCTTTGCGATGCTAAATTGCGGAGCTTTTGACTTTTCATTGGAGGGCGTGTCCGTGGCGGCCTGGCAAAGTGTAATGTTTCGCCATGAAACAGGAAGCTGATGTAATTCAGGCATACATTGTCCGATCTGCCCCTGACTTCACACGTTTGATAAGGGTCCAGGCCTGAACACATCAACATGGCATAATTCAGTTACACTCATAGCGCCACCTAGAGGCAGCAGGAAATACCATGTTTGATGCTGTGACTTACTGCTCTTAGGTATTTAACCATATCAACATCATATTTCACCAGTGTAATCTCAAGACCTTGTGTGATGATAAAAAGCAACGACCTTGACTTTTCATTAAAGGGCGTGTCCGTGGCGGCCTGGCAAAGTATCGCTAAATGAATCGCATTTTGACAGGCTAAACAAGCTCAAAAAGTCATAAAACGTTGCACACACGTCAGAAGTGGCAAAAATTTACATGTGGCATAGGCGCCAGAAGTGGGCGTGCAGAAATGGCTCGATAGCGCCACCTGCAAAATTTCAAGAGAACAGCCCCGCCGCTACGAAAATCCTACAGATACGAAATTTGGTAGGGTCATATGTCACCCCAAGACCTACAAAAAAGTCTCTTGGAGCGAAGCTCTAAACCTCACAGGAAGTCAGCCATTTTGAATTTTTGCTGTGATTTCTGTGCAAATTTTGTCATTTCCAGGCTTCGTACTTTAACGAACTCCTCCTAGAGATTTTGTTAGATTGTCATCATATTTGGTCAATCTCATCTAAAGGCCTTTGAGATGTTAAATTGCGGAGATCTTGACTTTTCGTTGGAGGGTGTGTCCGTGGCGGCCTGACAAATTTCTGCATTTTCGCCATGAAACAGGAAGTGGCTCTAACTCAGGCATACAATGTCCAATCTGCCCCACGCTTCACATGTTTGATAAGAGTCTTGGCCTGAACACATTTCATTGCCAATATTCAACTTCACTCATAGCGCCACCTAGAGGTAGGAGGAAATACCATGTTTTACGCTGTGATTTACTGCTCTTAGAGATTTAATCAAATCATCATCATATTCGGTCTGACTGATGTTAAGCCCTTTGCGATGATAAATTGCGAAGATCTTGACTTTTTGTTGAAGGGCGTGTCCGTGGCGGCCTGGCAAAGTGTGATGTTTCACCATGAAACAGGAAGCTGTTGTAATTCAGACATAAATAGTCCGATCTGCCCCCAACTTCACACGTTTCATAAGGGTCCCGGCCTGAACACATCAACATGGCATAATTCAGTATCAGTCATAGCGCCACCTAGAGGCAGCAGGAAATACCACCTTTTATGCTGTGACTTACTGCTCTTGGAGATTTGATTATATCAACATCATATTTCATCAGTCTAATCTCAAGACCTTGTGTGATGATAAATAGCAACGACCTTGACTTTTCGTTAAAGGGCGTGTCCGTCGCGGCCTCGCAAAATATCGCTAAATGAATCCCATTTTTGACAGCCTAAACGAGCTCAAAAAGTCATGAAACCTTGCACACGTGTCAAAAGTGGCGAATATTTTCATGTGATATAGGCTTCAGAACTTGGGGTGTTAAAATGGCTCTATAGCGCCACCTACAAAAATTCAATAGAGCAGCCCCCCCCGCTACGTTAATCGCACAGATACGAAATGCGGTAGGATCATGTATCACCCCAAGACCTACAAAAAAGTCTCTTGGAGCAAAGCTCTAAACCCCACAGGAAGTCAGCCATTTTGAATTTTCTCTGTAATTTGAGTGCAAATTTTGCCATTTCTGGCCTTCGTATTTTAACAAACTCCTCCTATAAATTTAATCAGATAATCATCATATTTGGTGAGTGTCATCTAAAGGGCTTTGCAATGCTAAATTGCGGAGATCTTGACATTTCAATGGAGGGTGTGTATGTGGCGGCTTGCCAAATTTCTGTTTCTCAATGAAACAGGAAGTTGTTCTAACTCAGGTTTAAAATGTCCAATCTGACCCACGCTTCACAAGTTTGATAATTGTCCTGTCCTGAACACATCAACATGGCAATATTCAGTAAAAGTTATAGCGCCACCTGCTGGAAGCAGGAAATGACATGTTTTACACTGTGATTTACTGCTCATTGAAATGTATTCAGATCATCATCATATTTGGTCAGTCTGAACTTAGGGACTTCACAATGATAAATTGTGAAGATCTTGACATTTCGTTAAAGGGGCGTGTCCGTTGTGGCCTATCAAAGTTTGATTTTTCGCCATGAGAAAGCTGTTGTAACTCAGACATGCAATGTCCGACCTGTCACAGACATCATACATTTGACAAGGGTCCTGGCCTCAACACATCAATGTTACAACAATCAATTACAATCATAGCGCCACCTGCTGCATAAAGAAGTAGTGGCACTTCAAAGTTCCTTTGAATATCCACCTATATTTATCCACGGAAATTTCAATCCCCCTGGTTTATTGCTTTACTAAGGCCATAGAGTGGCGGTGCACATGAGTGCGAGGGCCCTTCCATCACTGCTTGCAGTTTTTTATTAGGGCCCGAGCACCGAGGAGCAGGCCAGAATGGCCTGCACCGTAGGTGCGAAGCCCTATTGTTTTTGCTCGGATTATTATTTTTATTTTTTTTTTATTTTTTTTTTTTTTTAACACTTTTGGACTTTTTGGGGGCCTTAACATACTCGAAAACTCTTGAAATTTGGCACAGATGTCAGAGTCGTCCGTCATCGCAGAAATCCAAAGGCTGGAACACGGGCGTGGCACGGGGGCTCTATAGCGCCCCCTGTAATGCAAAAAAAAACATTGATGCACAGATCGGGCAAAAATTTACGCACATGTACGAGAGTTGGTACGCATATAGATCTCATCGACCCGAACAACTTTCGCCCTCTAACATTTAAGCTCCGCCCAACAGGAAGTCGGCTATTTTGGATTGTTTAAAAAATGCATTCGTTGAACTTTTAAATACTCCTCCTAGTGGATTCATGGGATTGACACCAAACGTGGTGATCATGATGTCGAGACATTGTACTTGCTAAATTGCGAAGGGATTTTTGATATCTCGAACGGTTCTGCCATGGCGAGGCGACGAATTTATGGCGAATTTAGAGAAACAGGAAGTGTCTAATATCTAGGGCAAAAAATGTCTTATTGTGATGACACGCGGGGTGTTTGTTCGTCTGAAGATTCCGATCGCATCGATGTGCCTATTGTGACTCCCGGGTATAGCGCCACCACCAGGCGCCAGGAAGTATGTCAGTCATGAACTTTTAAATACTTCTCCTAGGGATTTCATACGATTGACACCAAACGTGGTGAACATGATGCTGAGACATTGGACTTGCTAAATTGCGAAGGGATTTTTGATATCTCGAACGGTTCTGCCATGGCGAGGCGACAAATTTATGGCGAATTCAATGAAACAGGAAGTGTCTAATATCTAAAGCAAAAAATGTCTTATTGGGATGAAACGCAGTGTGTATGTTTGGCCAAGGATTCCGATCGCATCGATGTGCCTATTTTGAGTCTCGGGTATAGCGCCACCAACAAGCACCAGGAAGTGTGGCAGTCACAAAAGGTGGATTTCTTGACAGTTGCATGTGGTGAACTTTTAAATACTCCTCCTAGGATTTTCATGCGATTGACACCAAAAGTGGTCAACATGATGCTGAGACATTGTAGATGATAAATTGCGAAGGGAATTTTGATATCTCTAACGCTGTTCCCATGGCAACACGTCAAACTTTACTTTCATTTTCAGGCATATTTAAGCTCTTGGCATGCACTTTGGGTGCCTTAACATGCTCGAAAACAACGGACATTTGGCACAGATGTCAAAGTCACGTGCCACTAGGCTCATGCAAAGGCTGGAATATGGGCGTGGCAAGGGAGCTCTGTAGCGCCCCCTGTAATGCAAAAACAAACATTGGGGCACAGATCGAGCAAACATGTACGCACATGTACGAGAGTTGGTACGCATATAGATCGCATCGACCCAAACAACTTTCACACTCAAACATTTTAGCTCCGCCCAAAAGGAAGTCGGCTATTTTGGATTGTTTAAAAAATGCATGCGGTGAACTTTTAAATACTCCTCCTAGGGGTTTCGTGCGAATGACACCTAACATGGTGAACATGATGCCGAGACCTTGTAGATGATAAATTGCGAAGGGATTTTTGATATCTCGAACGGTTCTGCCATGGCATGGCGACAAAATTGTGGCGAAATCAGAAAAAAAGGAAGTGTCTTATATCTAAGGCAAAAAATGTCTTCTTGTGATGACACGCGGGGTGTTTGTTCGTCTGAAGATTCCGATCGCATCGATGTGCCTATTGTGACTCCCGGGTATAGCGCCACCACCAGGCGCCAGGAAGTGTGTCAGTCACAAAGGTGGATTTTTTTGCCAGTTCCATGCGATGTTCTTTTAAATACTCCTTCTAGGATTTTCATGCGATTGACACCAAAAGTGGTCAACATGATGCCAAGACATTGTAGATGATAAATTGCGAAGGGATTTTTGATATCTCGAACGCTGTTCCCATGGCAACGCGTCAAACTTTACTTTCATATAAAAGTCTTATTTTAACCTGACAGTTGCATGCGATGTTCTTTTAAATACTACTTCTAGGGAAATAATGTGATTCACACCAGAAGTGGTCCACATGATGCTGAGACATTGTAGACGCTAAATTGCGAAGGAATTTTGGACATCTCAAACGCTGTTCCCATGGCAACGCGTCAAACTTTTCTTTTATTTCAGGCATATTTAGGACTCTTGGCGTGCTTAGATTAACCTAAACGTTGGCACACACATCAGAGTTGTCGGCTGTTCAGAGTGGACAAATAGGTCAGACAAAGGCGTGTCTCTTTAGTGGCTCACTAGCGCCCCCATTTGTTTAAAATGTGGGTTTTTTCTTTTACCTACAGTCCCCAAATGGCTCAGTAACAACATTAAATAGCCCACTGATGTTTACCCACTTGATGCCCTTGCCCACCGTGCATCGTTTTCTCGGACGCATCGTGTAGCGATAAAAAAACGTGCGAGGGCCCGCCATTGCTGCTTGCAGCTATATTTATTATTATTTTTCTTTTTCTTCTCCGACTTCAGCGGGACTTTAGAGGGCTTAAACATACTCGAAAACTCATGAAATTTTGCACAGATATCAAGAGTGATGAAAATTTACATGTGGTGTAGGCTTTAGAATTAGGCGTGGGAAAATGGCTCTATAGCGCCACCTACAAATTTTCAACGAAGCAGCCCTCGGACTGTGTTTGACGTACAATTATGAAATTCGGTACACTTCTGTAGCATGACAAGACCTACAAAAAAGTCTCTTGGAGCGAAGCCGTAAACCAAACAGGAAGTCAGCTATTCAGAGTTATTTTTGTGATTTGGGCGCAGTTTTTGTCATTTCCAGGCGTCATACTTTAACTAACTCCTCCTACAGTTTTCGTCGGATCATCTTCATTTTTGGTGAGTGTCATCTTAAGGCCTTTGTGATGCTAAATTGCGAAGGATTTGACTCTACGTAAAAATTTGTGTCGGTTCTGGCCCGACAAAGTTTGATGTTTTCCAATGAAACAGGAAGTTGCTGGAACTCATGCATACAATGTCCGATCTGTCCCAAATTTCACATGATTGCTAAGAGTCCTGACCTGAACACATCTACATAACAATTTTCATTTATAGCCATAGCGCCACCAGCTGGCAACCTGAAGGAACATGTTTTAGCGCCACTTTCAAATATTGAATGAAGCAGCCCTTGGACTGTGTTTAACTTACATGTACGAATTTCGGTATGCTCATGTATTATTACAAGCCCTACAAAAAAGTCTCTTGGAGCAAAGCCCTAAACCAAACAAGAAGTCAGCTATTTTGAATTATTTCTCAGATTTTGGCTCAGTTTTTCTCGTTTCCAGCAGTCAATCTTTAACTAACTCCTCCTACAGTTTTCGTCGGATCATCATCATATTATGCGAGTCTCATCTTAAGGCCTTTGTGATGTTAAATTGCGAAGGATTTGATTCTATGTTAAAATTTGTGTCTGTTTCGGCCAGCCAAAATTTGATGTTTCGCTATGAAACAGGTTGCTGGAACTCAGGCATACAGTGTGCGATCTGTCCCAAACTTCACATGATTGCTAAGAGTCCTGACCTGAACACATCTACATGTCAATAGTCACTTATGGTTATAGCGCCACCAGCTGGCAACAGGAAGTGACATGTTTACAATGATTATGCAATGTCTGATCTGTCCCAAACTTCACATGATTAATAAGAGTCCTGTACTGAACACATCTACATGTCAATAGTCACTTATGGTTATAGCGCCACCAGCTGGCAACAGGAAGTGACATGTTTACACTGATTATGCAATGTCCGATCTTTCCCTAACTTCACATGATTAACAAGAGTCCTGGACTGAACACATCTACATGTCAATAGTCACTTATGGTTATAGCGCCACCAGCTGGCAACAGGAAGTGACATGTTTACAATGATTATGCAATGTCTGATCTGTCCCAAACTTCACATGATTAATAAGAGTCCTGGACTGAACACATCTACATGTCAATAGTCACTTATGGTCATAGCGCCACCAGCTGGCAACAGGAAGTGACATGTTTACAATGATTATGCAATGTCTGATCTGTCCCAAACTTCACATGATTAATAAGAGTCCTGGACTGAACACATCTACATGTCAATAGTCACTTATGGTTATAGCGCCACCAGCTGGCAACAGGAAGTGACATGTTTACACTGATTATGCAATGTCCGATCTTTCCCTAACTTCACATGATTAATATAGTCCTGGACTGAACACATCTACATGTCAATAGTCACCAGTGTTGGGCAAGTTACTGAAAATTAGTAATTAGTTACAGTTACTTCTTTTAAAAGTAACTGAATTACTGTACCAGTTACTGGATATCAAAAGTAATTAGTTACTTAGAAAAGTAACTTTTAAGTTACTTTTATGTCTGCTTTTTACATGTAAATATGAACAGTACTGAACAGTCAGAACAAAGGTATGTTGTCCCGTTTAGATTTTTCATGTTCATTCTATATGCACTGTCAGCTATGATGAAGTGTAATTAATCATTGCGCCGCCAACTACGGTCCTGCGACGTCAGATATGTCTTGTCTATTTTTTACAAAATAGAGTAACGCGAGTAACGAACTCATTTAAATTTCAGTAATTGTAATTGCGTTACTTGATTTAAAAAAATACTTTGTTACATGCTCGTTACTGCTAAAAGTAGTGGAGTTACAGTTACAGTTACTTTGTAACGCGTTACTCCCATCACTGATAGTCACTTATGATGCCAATAGTCAGTTATGGTCATAGCGCCACCAGCTGGTAACAGCAACATGTTTACAATGATAATGCAATGTCAGATTTGTCCCAAACTTCACATGATTGATAAGAGTCCTGGACTGAACACATCTACGTGCCAATATTTACGTGTAGTCACTCATACTCACTCACACTCGCTCACTCACTCTCTTTCTCTCTCTCTCTCTCTCTCTCATGCTATCTTACACAATGCTACCTCGCTGTCATTTGTAATTAGCAACCGGAAATGTGGCACATTATACTACACTTTTAAATGGTTCACCTATGTTTACATGCTTAAATGCCTATTTACTACTGTTCCCTTTAATTCTTATGCCACGGCATGGCGGTGTCATGTGTGCGAGGGCCCTTCCATCACTGCTTGCAGTTTTAATTTGAACTTGAGATTTTTATACTGTTACTAAACTGCACAGTATGAGCTGCAAACGCTTTATTAAATGCTACCTCTGACTAAGAATGCATTATTTTGCACTTGTATAATCTTTTTTATTTTGAAATTTCAAGAGCAATCAACATATTGAAATTTTTACATTCAGATATGTAAATCAACATGTATAAATTGCTATTAGTTAATTAATGGGGAGATAATCGAGAATCTAATCGAAGTCGAATCGGACTGATAAAATGAATCGTTAGATTAATCGATGCATCGAAAAAAGAATCGCTAGATTAATCGTTTAAAAAATAATCGTTTATCCCAGCCCTAATAAATATATATTATGATTGCTTTAGATTTTAGCTTGATTAGATTTAATGTGGAAAATTTGTTGACCTATACAAGCAGTAGATAATCAAGTGGAGCAGTTTCTTTTGAGTGTTTATAAAGAATATGGCATGCAGTTGCCTCAAAGTTAGAAAACATTAAAAAACTTCGATGCAAAGTCGACTTAAAGGGACACTTCACCCATTTGCATAAAGCTTTGTCTAGTTAGAACCCCAGTCATGTTTTTGAATGGTCATGCATAATTTCCTCAGTTGCCGCTGAGACTGGAGAAATACAGATTTCAGTGTTGCACTTCCTTCTTTCAGTGATGTAAAATCATCATTTTGCATCATTGAAAGAAGGAAGTCCAATATCTTTGTTGAGGGAGTGAGACTACATACACCCCTTTTCTCGGTCAAATAGGCACCAAATTCTAAATGTATGTTACATTTCGACTACAAATATGACACACTTTCAATAAAGATTAATGTTTCTACGGGTGAAATGCTCCTTTAACATCAATAATAATATTAAGGAATATCAACAATTATGATTTCGTGATGAATGTTCTCCCGTGGCATGCGATTTTTACTTGATTTGTTTTATTGCAGCTAAAAAAGCCGGTAAAGTAAAGATTTAACGGATATGAAATGCACAAATGAAATAGTGAGATTCGCTGTATTGCTGCCATAGTTTAACCAACTCCCCCACCAAAAATATAGTATTTTTTAAATTAAGCCTGTAGCATTTAATAGTTCGAAGCTAATGTGCCTTTCGGAAACATAATTCAAATTCTAACAACCATCAGTTTAATGATGTCTAATTATGTGAATGTTTTATTCTTTAAATATAAAAATATTTGCCTAATTGAACGTTTCGATGAAACACGTAGGGTTTTGGAACTTTTTTTTTTTACAAATATTTAGTTATATAGACTGCAATGTAAGCTTTTATCACAGTGATGGCCCCTAGCGGAGTCAAGTGGGATAAGGTATAGCTAAGAGTGCTCCAGACCAACCTTCCGAAAGTATGACTTACAGAAGGTATACGTAACTAAGAACGTTTCGATGAAACACGTATTAACGATAAGGTACAGCTTAAGGTACAACTTAAGAACGACGTAGAGCTAAGAAGGTTTCGGGGAACGCAGCCCAGGGGGGTATTGCACAAAAGTAGAATTAACCCTTAAGAGTTCCTAGGGACATTTTGTGCCATTTTGATTTTGATTTTTAAACCATCTTGACTGTGATGATTGAATATTGCCCAAACTTGCCAAAGGTTAATCATTTTTGATACATTTTAGAATTTTGGTTTCAGTTTTTTAAATTAGCTTAAAATGGCTAAGCTACGCAAAAAACGACTAATGTGTTCCTAAGGACAAAAACTGGCCCATTGAAAACCATTATAACTACCATTTTTGACCCCCCATTTATCTTAACATAAACTAATACAAACCTTTATGTCAATATATCATTTTAAACTACTGGCCTTGAAGTTTTAATTTTTATACTTGTCCACCAGGTGGCGCTACTTTTTACCATTTCATGCATTCATCAAAATGTCACAATTTTTGCTGTTTTCTGCGGACCGCATAGCTACTGAAAAGATAAACCTTTAATGTTGAAAATTGGTGTGTGTGTAAAAAAAGTGTTTCTGAGTGGTAAGGGGGTGGTGGTGATGTCGGGGTGGAGTCGGTGTTGAGTGGGGCAGGGGGGCATATTCAACATATCCAAATTCTTCTCTTTTTGAAGGGCACATTCTGCGTTATAAACTAATTCAGTAATAAAAACGATGAGAGGCCAGAACCGAAACAAAATCAATCTTCATTTTGTTTCTCGCTCATGTTGTTTATGCAAGTACACTGCTATAAGTATGAACAGTTTAGCAGAAGTAGTGAAAATGGCAAGGCATTACAGCACACATAAGGCTCATGAAATAATCATGCTCTTCAAGAGCGAGGATGGCTCCTCATCTTCCTCCGAGGATTCTGAGGTCGACACGGAGGCCTCAGAGGTGGAAGTAGACCAGCTGGAATCTAATTCATTAGAGGGATCTTCAGAAGACTTATCAGAAGGTGAGAGCGGAGAGGAGATGGATGAAGTGGCGGCAGGATGGACGTCAAATATTGAAAAATCTTCTGGTCCCCCACAAACATGGAGACGCTCCTCTACTTCCCAGCAGCCAGAGATTTGATCCCAGGGCTCACACACGCCACTGCCCGAATCAGAGCCCTGACTCGAAGCTTTTCATTGATGCTGATGCATGAAATCCTGCAGCATATTGGGGCCATGACAAACCTACATGGAAGACAGTCATAGACTGGAGAGATCTTGAGACAGAGAAACTGCAGGCTTATGTGTGGCTGCTCAATCCGACCGGTGTTTACAGATAAAAAAATGAATCAGCCCTCAGTCTCTGGAGTGAGAAATCAGGACAGGTCTCTATCTGGGCTACGATGTCCCACAAAAGGTTTCACGACATCAGCCGAACACTGTGGTTCGATTAATGTTAACATATTGGCATTTAAAGGGTTAAAATTTCCACAAATTCAATTAATATTTGACATGTATGTTTCAGGAAGAAGTAGTGTAAAAACATTTAATAGTTTAAAGTGGAAAAAAATATTGATGTATGATATTTTTAGAGCAGTTTTTGGGAAGGTGTCATTTTGGCCTTAGGATCATTTTGGCCTTAGGAAGTGTGAGTTTTGTATAAATTCTGACCCTGTTCAAAAAATAACAATGCATGAAAATCAATGTTGCTACCAATCTTTGACCCATCCTAGGGTCTAATAATAATTATAATCAAATGGTAGTTCAAATGTTTTTTTGGGGGAAAATATTTAGTTTTTTTGTTTTTTTTTCTGTTAAAAAACATGGGTTAATGTAGACAAACTGGCATGTAACGGGTAAAAATTTCCACAAATTTAATTAATATTTCATATGTTTGTTTCAGGCAGAAGTAGTTCTAAAAGACTGAATCGTTTAAAGTGGAAAAAAATATTGACATATGATATTTTTAGAGCAATGTTTAGGAAGGTGTCATTTTGTGGCCTTAGGAACACTTAAGGAAGTTTTTTTATAAAATCTGACCTTGTTCAAAAAATAACAATGCATGAAAATCAATGTTGCTTCCAATCTTTGACCCATCCTAGGGTATAATAATAATAATAATCACATGGTGGTTCAAATGTGTTGTTTGGAAAATATTTAGTTTTTTTGTTTTTTTCTTTAAAAAAAACATGGGCTAATGTAAGCAAACAGGCATATAAAGGGTTAAAATTTCCACAAATTTAATTAATATTTGATATGTATGTTTCAGGCAGAAGTAGTTCTAAAAGACTGCATCGTTTAAAATGAAAAAATATTGACGTATGATATGTTTAGAGCAATTTTTGGGAAGGTGTCATTTTGTGGCCTTAGGAACACTTAAGGAAGTTTTTAATAAAATCTGACCTTGTTCAAAAAATAACAATGCATGGAAATCAATGTTGCTACCAATCTTTGACCCATCTCAGGGTATAATAATAATAATAATAATCACATGGTGGTTCAAATGTGTTTTTTGGAAAATATTTAGTTTTTTTGTTTTTTCTGTTAAAAAAAACATGGGCTTAATGTAAACAAACAGGCATATAAAGGGTTAAAATTTCCACAAATTTAATCAATATTTGATATGTATGTTTCAGGCAGAAGTAGTTCTAAAACACTGCATTGTTTAAAAGGAAAAAAAATATTGACGTATGATATTTTTAGAGCAATTTTTGGGAAGGTGTCATTTTGTGGCCTTAGGAACACTTAAGGAAGTTTTTTATAAAATCTGACCTTGTTCAAAAAATAACAATGCATGAAAATCAATGTTGCTACCAATCTTTGACCCATCTCAGGGTATAATAATAATAATAATCACATGGTGGTTCAAATGTGTTTTTTGGAAAATATTTAGTTTTTTTGTTTTTTCTGTTAAAAAAACATGGGCTAATGTAAACAAACAGGCATATAAAGGGTTAAAATTTCCACAAATTTAATCAATATTTGATATCTACGTTTCAGGCAGAAGTAGTTCTAAAAGACTGCATCGTTTAAAATGAAAAAAAATATTGACGTATGTTATTTTTAGAGCAGTTTTTGTGAAGGTGTCATTTTGTGGCCTTAGGAACACTTAAGGAAGTTTTTTAAAGGAACTCTTGAGGGTTAAGAAAGCCAGGATAACAGAAAAGGCCCAGCTTGACCTAGTTTAATCAGCCCATCCTGGCTTAGTCTGTTGCATGATTGCTAAGCCAGGATGAGAAAGTGCAGCTATGTCAAGCCAGGTGTAGCTAGCTAGGATAAGTGCACGTTCACGGCATTCTTAAACAGACCACAGGATCGATTGCAGAATCACTGATGCAAAAATTGATAAAACTCATAAAAATTCATCATGAAACTGCAAACACTTAACTACTACTATGTGCATATACAGTATTTGATGCAAAAAAGTGTGCATTATCTTTAAAAAAGCCATTTATTTCCTATAACAATTTATATTTGGTGAAACTAATCAGAAATCATTCAATTATTATAAGAGTTTTGTACAGGATTTGAGCATATGAAGAATTTAAGGAAAATATTAGGAAAATGCAACAATAAAAAGGCCACCTGCTAAAAAGCAAACATGCTGGGGTTTCTGTGATACCAAGAAGCCCTCAATATGGGATCCTTTAGTGCATAAAAGTGGATTTCAACCCCACCCCTAAACTAAAGCTTCCAAAAATACTACATTTGCTTTGAGCTTCATGAAGTTTTCAAACCGTTTTATTCATTGACATGCCATAATACACTGAATATTATATTCTGGATTGTTGGTGAATAGCCACCATGTTCAAACAAGGCTGGTTTGGACTGGAATATTGGGAAGTAAGATAGTAGGTCCCTTGAGGGGGCCAAAATGACATCTGGAAGATATGTAGAGTACCTTAAAGATGGGAAAAAAGGAATCATGTCTTCTGAAATTTATTTACTTTAATCCATGATAATACACTATTGCATGCTGCAAAAAAGCAACACTGACTATTTTATTATATGGGCATGAAATAAGAAAAAAATTAAGGTACAGTATGAATACTATCCTCTGACCTGTCTATGGAGCATCAATATATGAAAGATCTGTGAGGTGGACAGCACTATAATTCATATTCAAACATCAACTCTGGGATGCAATACTAGCATCTTCAAGTGAAATAAAGACAGAAACTATAGACTTACAAGTTTAATGAATGGGAGAGTTAAAGTTATGTCAAAAATATCGTCATATATTAATATGTAACCTAAATACATTATTTGATTTACCATGTTTTTTTTTTAATTATGTGTCCATGCAGCACATTTGACAGATATCTGTTTTGTGGATCATTTTAACACACTGAATTTTGATAAAGTGCATTTTGGATAATAATTTGGAAAAGCATAATTTGCATATTTTTTTAAGTAATAAAGTATCTTTTGACATTTTAAATATGTCAAATTATGTATTTAAATAGAATAACATGCACACTGTCATATAACTATTGAGATTAAAATACAATTTGTAAACTTACTAACTTTAT
The DNA here is from genome assembly GCF_030506205.2 of Paramisgurnus dabryanus. Classification (NCBI taxonomy): domain Eukaryota; kingdom Metazoa; phylum Chordata; class Actinopteri; order Cypriniformes; family Cobitidae; genus Paramisgurnus; species Paramisgurnus dabryanus. Next base: position 40,353,927 of record NC_133347.1, on the reverse strand, counting down.
AAAAAAAAAATAGATAGCATGTGCATAATAATTTGGACCATCCATCACAATTTTAACATTAAAGAAGTCTTGTATATCTGGCACAGGGGTGGGTGCAGTCCACTGCATCCAATGACAACAGGGAAAGCTGTAACACAAAAGAATGCCTGTTCTACTGTGACTGCCCCAATGTAACACTTTATGGAGTAATCTGTTCATGTTACTTGCAATCTTGTAGAAGTGATTTCAGTGCTAGACTGACATTTCTTACATCACCTGAGAATCTGTACCTCTCAGTCAGATATTTCTCATGCCTTAATGGTAGTCTACATATGTACTTAATTGAAACCGCCTTTCAACTTCATCTGCCATTTCTTATCTCAACAACTGCATTAATTAATATATTCATCAAACCCCTGACAGCAGTCTTCATAATAACACTAAAATAACAGTACGCATACTTAGATGAATGACAGTATATCTAGTATTTTAATGCAGGACCACGAAGTGACTAAAACACATGAATATCTAGTAGTATTGACAGCGGAACAAGCCGATTAATCTGAAATGGTATAGTCTGCTATACCATGCTGCAAATGTTTTATGAGTCTGTGGTGTTTAGCATCATTTTTTATTCAGTGGTCTGTTGGGGAATTAGTATGAAGGTGGTGGACAGAAATAAACTGGACTAATTAATGAGAGGGGCTGGCTCTATACATGGTATAGAGCTGGACTCTGTTCATGTTGTGGCTCAGAGAAGAATACTGTCAAAACTAATATCATTCTGAGCAATCCATTTCACCCACTACATAGGATGCTGGCCGACCAGAGAAGTCCTAACCCTAACTGAGCATTTTAGAAGATCCTTTACACCTGTGATAACTTTTCTTTGTAAGTGCTAGGACAATTCATTGTTGAAGTAAATTACCCTTTTTATGTGTTTATTAATTTTTTACATTTCTTATCTATTAATTTTTAAATAATTGATGGGCATATAATTATGTTTTTTTCTTTTCTTTTTTTTTCATTTCTTTCTTTTCTATAATTGTAACATGAAAGCAATGTCCCCCCGGGATTAATAAAGTTCTTTGAATTAAATTAATCTCAAGGATTAATCTTAGCCTGGTTGTTAGCCTGCTCTGGAGCAGGCTAGCTGCAAAGAGTAAATCTCCATAGTAACTACATCAAGATTAATTTAGCCTCCCTTCATGCAACCGAGTCAGGGCTAAATTCAGCCAGGATAACTGGAAAATCCCAGCTTAATCCCTTATCTTGCTTTTGTGCAATACCCCTCAGGTCATTAACAAAACGTAAACAAACAAAACATGCCTTTTCAGATGTAAATATGATGCCAATGCCAATATGTCATTATTCCAATTGAATAGTATTTAATATAAAAGTTAGTCAACACTTTTATTTTGGAGGTTTTTGCATGAAGGCAGGGGCACTCAAATTGTTAGAAATGTAAGTGCCATGGAAAAGACTGAAAACTTTATAATATATTTCGTTTGATGTCTGTGTATGCACACATTTTTGTGAGCTGTGCACACTGTTCCCCCTTTAAAAAATTGGTGCATGACGCCCCTGGTGGTGTGCATGTATTTAACCGCAAAAAGTGAGCAGCTTTCTGTACGCACAGAGGTGCATGCGGTTGGATGTGTCAGGTCCAGATGTGATCATCACAGTATGTCCTTTAAAGATCAGAACTTCAGGGGCCTCATTTATAAAATGCTGCGTAAAAACCATCCTACATTTGATCTTACGATCATTTATCAAAAATGCGTACGTGTGATTCATAAACCGAACGTACGCGCAAAAAACGCGCGTACCCCTTTCAAATCTATAAATCGCAAATGAACTTGAACTTGTGCGCAGCCGAGCAGTTTCAGATCTCCGCCTTTAAACGATGCCTAATCAATGTCACAGACATATAAAAGAGCACTTCTCAATGTTTAAAGTGCGTACGTCTGCTCAGACCCTGACGTGGCGCTAAGCACTTTTCCACGTCAAAGACAGCTTTTATAAATATGCACTTTGCCGTGGATTTTTGCGTACGCAAACTTTACGATCAAATCTGTGCGTACGCACGCTTTATAAATGAGGCCCCTGATGTGTAAACTTTAGAGAAATCACGCTTACGTGTCTCATACTGTAGTCCATTAACATACATTTGGCAAATAAAGCAATGAAAAACAACATAACGTTTTTATGTGGAGCGACTGTTTGGGATTCGCCCTCGGTCTCTGTGTGCTCGCGCGTTTAAGTGCCCTCAATAGTGCACATATGAGAGAGACGCGTAAAAAAAAAACCAAGTAAACACAAAATCGCTTAGGTTATTCACGTAACCCTGGTTCCCTGAAATAACAGGAACGAGCATTGCGTCAGGGCGAGAAGTGAAACCACCTGAACTCTAAATGGCGTGGTCAAAACTTTAGGAATGTATCCCGCTTTCGGTCTAAGGATCACTTTGCTATCGTTAGGACCGAATTCCAGACACAACGGGTCAATTGAAAACGCGTGTAGATCGCCCACTCGTTTAACCGATGCCAATGCGAAGAGGAGAGCGGTTTTAAACGAGAGAGCACGCAGGTCAGCCTGCTCGAGGGGCTCAAAAGGGGGACCGCGCAGCACTTTCAGAACCGTGGACAAATCCCAAGACGAGACCGTGTAAGGTCGCGGTGGGTTTAGTCTGCGAGCGCCTCTGAGGAATTTAATGATAAGATCAAGTTTTCCCACGGTGGGACCGGGGATAAGGGCGTGATTCGCCGTTATCGCCGCCACATATACTTTTAAGCGTTGAGGGCGCGCGACCGCTGTCCAGCATTTCGTGTAGAAAGGAGAGAATATGCTCCACTTCACAGGGGTTTGGGTTTAAGTTTTTCGCCGTGCACCAGTCAGAAAAAAATAGACGACTTTTGAGCGTAAAGGCGCCTGGTAGATGGGGCCCTAGCTTCCGTTAGAGTATTTAACACATGTCCCGATAGGCGTGACGCTTGCCGTTCACAAACCAAACGTGTAGATTCCATAGCTCCGGCTGTGGATGCCATATCGTCCCTCCCGCCTGAGAGAGGAGGTCCTTTCTCAGCAGTACTGGCCATGGTGCTGATGTTTTCAGCTGCCTTAGGTCGGGGAGCCACAGTTGATTGTGCCAAAACGGGGCGATCAGAATTATCGCGCATTTCATCTCTCTTATCCTCTGAAGGACCTGTGGTAACAGAGCCACTGGAGGAAAAGCGTATAGAAGACACACCGGCCATGTTTGCGACAGGGCATCGTGGTGTCTCGAGAAGAAAATCGGGCAATGTGCGTTCTCGTCTGATGCAAACAGATTGATCTTCGCTCGGCCGAAGACGGTCCATATTTTCCCGATCGTCTGAGAATGCAGCCTCCATTCTCCCGGTGGCGGACTGTTGCGCGAGAGAATGTCTGCACCCGTATTGGCTACACCCGGTACGTGAGCCTGCTCTGAACTATGCCACCTCGCGTCTGACCGTGAGTGCGCGTTCCGGTGAAAGCCATGCCCGAGTCGAGCGTCATGCCTAAGAACGCGACCCACTGCGTGGGGGTGAGCAAACTCTTCTGGAGGTTGATTTTGAACCCTAAATTCTCCAAATGCTGGAGTACAATGGCAGAATGTTGTCAGAAGGGCAGAACTTTGTACTGGTATGCTGTCCCGTTGAACGCAAATCTTAGAAACGGCCTGTGACGAGGTGCTATAGAAATGTGAAAGTAAGCGTCTTTCAGATCCACTGATATGAACCAAACGCCCGGTCGAATTAACGCCATGATTCGTCTGGCTGTAAGCATTTTGAATGGCTGTTTGACAAGAGCGCGATTCAAAACGCGTAGATCCAATATCGCTCTGAGGCCACCGTCTTTCTTTGGAACGAGAAAATAACGACTGTAAAAGCCTGATTCGCTTTGATCCGCCGGGACCATCTCTATCGCGTCTTTTAGTAATAAAGAACGCACCTCTTCCCTGAGGATCTGAATGCGATCGTCTGGGACAGTGGTGTAGAAGACGCCGCGAAAACGGGGTGGTCTCAGAGCGAATTGAAGTGAATAACCGTGTTGGATCAAGTTTAGAATCCAGCCCAGCATACCAGGTGTGGATTGCCAAACGTGAAGTTTGACGGGGAGCGTCGATATACTTATGGACGGTGAGCCGTGTGTGTGTGTGTACAGAGGAGGAAATTTGCTCTTTTTGTGAAAAGGTAAAAAAAAATTGCTGTTACAGCGAGGGTGTGTCCAGCGCCCGAGGGGACTGAAACACGCAGAACTTTGGAGGGCGGGCCGCCCAAAGCGGGACCAGAGTCTCTTTTCCTCCTCAGACTCTCTTCAGGGAGGCGGCGCTGGGTCCAGCGTGATCCTAGGATGAGGACCGCGGCGTCGAGGTGGAACAGCCGGTTGTGCAGGACGCTGGCGCTTTACCTCCGGTTCAACTCTCTGCTGGGGTTGAGCTGGTGCTAGCGTAGGGCGCTGAGCTGGCGGCGGATTTGGATGGCCCTTCTCAGACGCTGAGGCAGATTGTTTCCGGGAAGAACGGCGCCTGCCGCTGGCGGGATGGTTGACGGTGCCCAGGCTGCAGGAACCACTCATCCAGATGGCTGAGTTGAGGCTCTGACGGCGGCGACCACTGAATATTGAGCTCCGCTGTAGCTTGTGTCAGGATGCGGATGAGCTCAGAGTCGTGAGGATGGGACTCGGTGGGATCTTCAGCGACGATGGCGTGGGCGTCGTCATCCGAAACCACCCAATCCTCTAACTCCTCAGAGGATGACATCATCTCCACGGTGTCATCGAACCCAAAGGAAACCCTGTCACTAGCACTCGGCAGGGGGCGTTGGTCCTCATGGACGAAGGTGACAGGACGGCGGCGGGGAGACAGAGTCTCGGGGCGCCTCTCGACTTCACGGCTCCGCTGCAGTTTAGGCGGGAGAGCACGGGAAGCCTTCCTCTGGAAGATATCGAGGCGGGAGTGCAGCACCACGATGGGAAGGAGCTCGCAGTGGGCGCAGCCTGCCTCGGTGAGTATGGCCTCGGCGTGGGCAGGACCCAGACAGATGACGCACTCCTTGTGGAGGTCCTCCACAGGCAAAGGGGCTTGTCATGAGCCACAGTGCCGAAGCGACATTATCTCAACGCGCTTCTGCTCTTTTAGAATGAAATTCGCTCTTTTATACTCAACCGGAAAGCGGCAGGGGAACACGCTGGTGTGTAGCAGTGCTCAGATTGACGTCGAGTAAGGGCTTCTTCTTCGGAGCAGAGAGAAGGTTCGCGCTGAAGGAGAAAATTAATGAGCTCTTGACGCATGATCCCGGACTTATATAAGGACGTGTTCCATGCCCCGTGCGGGCTCAAACGTCATTGGTCTGTATTTTCTACAGACGTTAACCAATAGGCTTCAATCGCGGAGTAAACAGGAGTTTCCCCCATAGCGTCAGCAACTGACACAATGCGAAGTGAACTGTATTGAAAGGGAACTTTCTGTTATTGACAGGGCACATATAAACAAAATTATCTCCCTAGTATTCTTTTTCTAATAAAAACATGTATAATCAAGTGTATGTATAGATTCCAGTCAGAAACCAGTCTGTGCTTATTTGGTCTTTGGTTTCCTATTTTTCGGTTTTGGCCAAGAATTTTCATTTCGGTGCATCCCTAATAACTACCAAATAATTATAAACATAAAGTCAAATACAGACCATAGAACAAAGCATTTTTAAGGGGGGGATATTGTACAGGTAATCTGTTTAAAAGGGATGCTGTAATCTAATGTCCTTTTTTGCTGTAATAAAGATAAGAGTAATACACTAATGCAGAATAAAATGTCTGAAATTAAAGACAAACAAAGCAGACTTCATAGACTTACAAAAAGACACAATCTTGGCAGTCTCTACAACTGAAGACAAAAATTTTAAATGTTAGTAAAAACAGATGAAGATTTGAAAAAATAATAGTACCTTATAGTAAATATTCTTTCCCTGGGGTGCTTGGCCAGTCTCAAGGATGTAGTCATAGTTACGATGATCAATTATCAGGATCCCACCAGGTTTTACCATGCTGGCTATGTTTTGTAAGGCAACCTTATGATCACTTTGGTCTCCTGTAAGACATGAACAAGAAGTTGAAAAAGCTAAGTCAAAGGACAAATTTATATAAAACTAAAATCTAACCTTTGAAGTCTGGCAAATGAGCAAACGAATTTCCCAGGCAAATAACAGCATCAAACCCATCTCCAGGTTTTTGGATATCTTCTGGTAATGTAAGCCAATTGGCCTCCTCAATTACTAAAAGGGGAAAGTTCATACTGAAACATTTCTTAAAAAAAACACATGATTTATATTGTCATTAAAACAGGACAATTTCTCACTCCAGTTATCAAAGAATGGCTCTTTTCTTCTCTCCCATCTCTTTTTAAGTGCATATTTCAGCATTTTGTCACTAGCATCCACACTAACCAAGTTGAATCCCTCCTCCACCAACATAATGGAATCCACCCTTGAAAAAACAGCATAAACAGAGGATAATACAGTGGTTACTCGTAGTGTGATGACAAACACAAACTTTGGTTGTGAGCATATCTTTTTTAACACTCTGTTGCACTCGCTACATAATGAAGATGAAACTTTTGATACTCTTAACTAGTTTGTTGAAAAAAATCACTTAAGTCATGAATGAAAAAGCCTTGGTAATTCAACAATGTGCATGTGTAATCCAATATAACCAGTATAATTTCTAAACTGACTTTGCCAAGTAGGCAATCCTCCACCCAGACATTCCAAACAGCAGAAGGATAATGTTAGTAAAGGTTAGTGTGCCAGTGTTTCGTTGGCTGGGAGCAGGAGTTCACTTTGTCGTAACCCCTTAAGACAGAGCTGTCTGTAACTACTAGCATGTTCAGAATGTAAGTAATGTGTATTAGTATAACTACTTTGTGTCACACAGGTAAAATTGCTAGGAATAGTTTAATATGCCTGTAATACAGACTAAAGTGAGTTGATCAGCAAATTTTTTTTTTAAATGTTTTGGTAATAATTTACATATTTCATTAGCCTATAAAAATATTATTAGGCACTTTTTAGCCATGTACATGTAACAGAAAAGGGAAAACGAGACAATTTAATTGCTCAATTCTAGAAAGTATGCCCCCTCGCATTGGATGGTCCATGCTGGTTGATCTTGCGGGGCCTGACAAAGTTTGACAGACAGTAGGCAACTTTTATGGAAATGGCCCTGAAAAGCAGGATTCAGGATCTGATTTATTTAAATTGAGATTTTACTGTTAAACATTACCTATGCATAAGCATTTTACAAATAATATATAATATATATATCACAAAGTTAAAAAAAAATGTTATGCTCATTTAACTTTGAACAAACTATTGCCAGTAAATAAAAAATGTAAAATCTACAGTAAGTTACTGGCAGCTAGTTGCCTTATATATATTTATGTATGTGTGTGTACACCTGGTAATTATCACGTTGTGGGGACCAATTGTCCCCACTGACAGTCGCATGCGTTAAACTTTTTAATCCCCTAGGGGATTCATGTGATTGAGACCAGACTTGGCCCACATGATGCTGTGACATTAGAGATGTTAAATTGCAAACTGATTTTTTATATCTCAAACACTGCTGCCATGACATCTAGGGGTGTTGACCGATGCCGGTTGACCGTATTAACGTTAATCGGTCAAAGTTGTCGGTTGTCGGTTAAAAAAGTGATCTCTAAATAAGGCCATTATAGACAATGGACTAAACGCTACTACAGTTAGCCATCTCATTCTAATTTCCAGGATCTTTTTGTGTGAAGTGAACAAATCCATCACACTCAATCTCATAACTCGCCTGTTTGTACTTTTAAACCAATAAAAACATTTGGCGCAAGGTCACAGCGTTTGGGTTCTGGCGTGAAGTCACGCGTTTGGGTTCACCTCTCAATGCACCAAGCAAAAATTTTATTAAATGCAACAGTCTACAACAAAGAAAATTCCTGAACATTTAAACCGATTTTCTGCACATTCCACCATATTTTAAAGAAATAAAGAAAGTCCTCCTTCTGTAAACCTATATTTCTGCATATTGCAGCATATAAAATAAAAATATTTTTGTAAAATCCTTTATTCGAATGGTAAATAAAATACAGCAATAAAACAATTAAAATGAAAGTCTCTCCTGATTGGGCCCTATTTTAGCGATCTGAAACTCAAGTGTGAAGCACAAAACACAAGTGACTTTGTGGGCGGATCTTGGGCGCTGTTGCTATTTTCCCGGCGGGAGAAATAACTCTTGCACCACGCGCAAATCAATAAGGGGTTGGTCTGAAGTAGGTCATTATTCATAGGTGTGGTTTGGGCGTAACCTCAAATAAACCAATCAGAACGCTATCCAACATTCCCTTTAAACGCAAGGGCGCAAATTCCATGGCGGGTTGCTATTATTATGACGGATTTACCAGGCGCACACCAGGAGCGGTTCACAGCCGAGGAGACCGACATTCTTGTAAGAGCAGTCAAAGACAGAGAAGTTGTTTTGTATGGGGATGGGAGAAACCCGCCCAAATCAGCGTCGGTTAAACAGGCGTGAGAGGAAATAGCCACAATTGTCTCATCAGCTGGCATCCCCAGGACGTTGTGCCGCAAGCGCTACAATGATGTCAGGAGACGGGGGAATCCCAAGCTAGCCAGCATAAATCGGGCACGCCGTGTAACGGGAGGTGGATCTGCCTCTACACAGAACCTGACGCCAGCAGAGGACATCACTGCGTCCACCCTCACCGCTGAAAGTGTTGAAGGCGGTTTGGGGGCTTTGAGATCGGACCCAAGAAACGCAAGCAGTCCAACTCCAAAGTACACTTACAAATCCAGTTTACATACATTAAGGTTTCTTATGAAAACATTTTAATTATTATTTACATAAAATAAACGTAATACAGCCACACAACAAACTTATGAAAATATTTTAATCGTTTTTTGCAGGGCCGGCATCCCTACAAAGTTTTTTATTAATTTAATATATACTAGTCAACATTTGAAGTGGATCAAAAAAGTTTATTAAAGTTGTCCTAAGACAAGAACGGGTGTTAGGGATTGGTTTTATGTAAACTTTTATGAATGGTTTTGATCCACTTCGAATGTTGACTAGTGTATATCAAGAATAATTAAAATAAATTAAACATTGAATGTTTCATGACTTGTAATGTAATCAAATGAGGAAAATATAGTTGATATGTTTTCTTTTATTAAAATAGACCAGTTTCTCTGATGGGATGTATTGCCGCGTCTCACCCGTCTTACGTCTTTAGCATATTTGTGACTTGATACTAGCAACGTGTTTTTTTTCACGGCTTTTTATGGATTGTGTAAAATATGGATATTAGAACATTTAGAACGAACCAGCACCGCCTGCTTCATCTGACTTCATGCAAACACAGACTGGCTCAAACTCAGAGATTAGAGGTCGAGGTGGAATTTACAAATCTACAGTACACTGTTTTAAGGAAGTTTAATGTTCGTACACACCGTCTTCAGCTATTTTAAAGGTAAGTTAGCGTTGTTTTAAATTACGTAAGCTTAAATGTGAAGTGAGGCTATAGACCGTTAACAGCATTGCGACGTGATTATGGTAAAGCGGCTTTTTTAAAGCTAGGACGCGGTGTGCGCTGCGCTATGAAACCCATTCATTTCAATGGCTTGCGCCGCGCGAGGGCGGTTTGTTGTTGTGTCGAGCAAAGCGCGAGCGCAGCGGAGCTCAGCTTGCGCTCACGTCGCGGTCGAAGTTCAATAGTTTTGCGCATAGTTTGTGGTCTTTTGCACTTTATACGGGAAATGAGCTGACAGTCTGTACCAGTTGTATGAGTGTGTGCTTGCACTGTATTTGTTAATAATAATAATAATAATAATAATAATAATACATTTTATTTAAAGGCGCCTTTCATGGCACTCAAGGACACCTTACAAAATCAATTAAAAAAAGACATTAAACAGTAAAACCAGTACGATAACAAACATTAAATCACCTAAACATCACATAAAAGCCTACATAAAAGCCTGCCTAAACAGATACGTTTTAAGACGAGATTTAAAAACTGTAATACTAGAACTGTTACGAACATCTACAGGAAGAGAATTCCATAGATGGGGGGCACCATAGCTAAAAGCTCGTGATCCCATAGAAGCTGTCCGAGTGCGTGGCAGAACAAGTGTAAGTTCAGAAGCAGATCTTAGAGAGCGAGAAGGAGTGTATATATGAATTAGATCTTGGAGATATGAAGGAGCCAGATTGTTAAGTGCTTTGTAAGTTAAAAGTAAAATTTTAAAATTTACACGAAATTTAACAGGAAGCCAGTGCAACGTCTGTAATACAGGAGAAATATGTTCAAAAGTGGCAGTTTTAGTAATGACTCGAGCTGCAGCATTTTGGACTAACTGTAATTTGTGCAGAGATTTAGAGGGGAGCCCATAAAACAAAGCATTACGGTAGTCAATTTGCGATGTTACAAGAGCATGCACTAACACAGCAGTACTCTTGGGAGATAAGACAGGACGTAGACGATTAATATTACGAATATAAAAGAAAGCAGAACGGGTAACTTTATTTATGTGAGATTCAAACGAGAGCGTTGTGTCAAGAATGACACCCAGACTTTTAACCTGATTCGATAGAGGGACAGAGTCGTTATCCACAATGATAGAGGAGATATTTGACTTGGTTGTTGTATTTTTTGAACCGACAAGAAGAATTTCTGTTTTACTGCTATTCAATTTTAGAAAATTACTTGTAAACCAATTTTTTTAATTCACATAAGCACTCACCAAGAGCAGAAAAAGGAGACTTTGAAGAAGGTTTAGAAGACATGTAAAGTTGAGTGTCGTCGGCATAGCAGTGAAATTGAATGTCATATTTTCTAAAAATGCTACCAATTGGTAGAAGATAAATAATAAACAGAAGGGGTCCTAAAACCGATCCCTGGGGAACACCAGTGACAACATTAGTAGGCTTTGATTTAAACTGTTTAAGTTGTACAAATTGAATACGATCAGTGAGATAAGAATGAAACCAGTTTAAAGCTGAACCAGTGATTCCAATAGATTCCAGTCTGTGCAAAAGTATTGGATGTGAAATGGTGTCAAATGCTGCGCTAAGGTCAAGAAGGATAAGTATAGTTAAAAGACCAGCATCAGCAGCCAGTAATATATCATTTGAAATCTTGACAAGTGCAGTTTCAACACTGTGAAGAGCACGAAACCCTGATTGAAACTGCTCATACAAGTTATTAGAAGACAAATGTTCCTGGAGCTGTAGAGCCACAACTTTTTCTAGAAATTTTGACATAAATGGTAAGTTGGAAATAGGTCGAAAGTTATCAAAATTATTTGTGTCTGTCCCAGGTTTCTTAAGAATAGGTGTTATAACAGCAGTTTTAAGTGCTACAGGGACAGTACCAGAAAGAAGGGATGAATGAATAATATTAGTAATTAATGAGGATAAAGATGATAAACCATCTTTAACCAATTTAGTCGGTAGGGGGTCCAGTTGACATGTGACGGGTTTAGATTTTTGTACAATGGAACAGATTTCCTCAACTGTTGGGATTTTAAAAACAGAAAATGATGATACGGGGAATGGCACAAAGCTAGAATGAACTATGCTGCAATCAGGGTTTGGTGGAGCCAATTGCTGGTGGATGTGTTCAATTTTCTTACTAAAAAAGAGCATAAATGCTTCACACAAATCTGTAGAGTCTATGTCCCCAGCAGAAGAAACAGGTGGCTTTAAAATGGTATTAACAACAGAAAATAGAGTTTTTTGATTTCCTGAACCAGATCCAATTAAGCCTGCATAGTATTCAGATTTAGCTGTGGAAAGTGCAGACTTATAGACTTGCATGTGTTCAGCATAAAACTCTTTATGAACTACAAGTCCAGTCTTAGAATACAACCGTTCTAATCGACGACCCTTGACCTTTAGTTGTCGAAGTTCTGATGTAAACCAGGGTGCAGAGTTGACAAACAAAACATTCCTGGTTTTCAGAGGGGCACAAGTGTCAAGTATCATTTGAAGATTGTCATTGTAAAATTGGATTAGTTCATCAGGGTAACATAGAGGGTCTTTGTGGGAAAGTGTGGACAAACTTTCCCTAAAAGTTGAGGGATCAATGTTCTTTATATTTCGAAATGTAATAGTACGACTCAGAAAAGGCTTAAAAACAGATAAAAAAACATTAAAAGATACCAGCAAGTGGTCGGACAGTGATAAATCAGAAGTAGAGCATTTTCCAGGAATCACACCTGAACAACAGACCAAGTCAAGAGTATGACCTTTTGAATGAGTCGGAACGTTAATAAATTGATGTAGACCAAAACTCTCCAAACATGATAAAAACTCTCTAGAACATGAATTTTCTGTGTTATCCACATGAATATTAAAATCACCAACCAACACCACGTTTGGAGACAATGAACAAAGAGAAGTTAAAAATGTAAAAAATTCCTGTAGGAATACAGAATTTGCCTTAGGAGGTCTGTATACAACAGCAATAATAGTAGGTACAAAACCATTGAGTTGTAAAGCAACAGATTCAAAGGAAGTGTACCCAGTTTCAGGAAGAGTTGTTACTTTCTATTTTTCTTTATACAGAACTGCAAGCCCCCCGCCCCGGCCGATAGGACGTGGTTTACAAATAAAAGCATATCCCAGAGGGACAGAATTATTCAGATGGTAAAAATCATCGCTTCTTTGCCAAGTCTCAGTAAGACAGAGAAAATCGAACTTACGATCAAGCAGCAGATCATTCACAAAAGGACCTTTATTAGAAATTGATCTAATATTCCATAGTCCAAATGAAAGATCCTTCTTACCATTGGTAGAAGCAATCTTCTTCGTTGGTTTGACCAAAACACTGTGATCAATAGTCCGCGGATTTTTCCTTGGTCGACGAGGGTTGGTTGAACAGATAGATGGAATACCACTCGAAGAGACGATATTAAAACTCCGGCGAGATCCACGATGGACATATTTACGGCGAGGTATAAAAACAATGTCCTGATGTAAGTTTAGACTGGACGGAGGCTCACTGTGATACCCGCGTAGCCGCAATAAGTCCGTTGCCGAGTAGCGGTAGAGCGGATACACAGGATGAAAGATTGGGCAAAGGATAATCCACACAGATAAGATCCACATAGTCAGTTTGACAAACATCATTGCCACCACTGCCCCCTGTTGGAAGCCAAGTGCCCCCCTGTTAGTTATGGTCTGGCGCCGGCTCTGGTTATTTGCATGAGAATTTTTTAACGCAGCCACACAAAATAAATAAAAACTATCACCACAATGCTCACCACAATGATTTCCCTTATCTCATGTGTTAATATTTTTTATTGTAACAATTTATGATTTGCAAAAATTACTGTTACATCTGTGTAGATTAGATAAGCAAAGTGTGTGCGCGTTGTGCACGCTATACATTATGGTCAAGCATGCGCCCTTAAAATAGCATAATGACAATGCGCAACTTTAGACTAGGTTTTTTTGGTCAGTGGCGCAATTGTTTTTTGAAACTGGAAAATAGCATCAGGGATGGTTTGCGCCGGAACACGCCTCCTTTTTTGCCCTGAACCGCCCAGGGAGCGCAAGTTCATTCCCTAGTTTGCCGACGTGCGTTAGTGGAGGGAAAAACCCGCTGTGCGCCGGTACAAAATAAGAATGATACATGCGTCACTGACAAAGTCAATTGCGCTGGGTGCAAGATAGGGCCCATAGTATTACAAATTATTAACCTTTTTACGTCTTTTAACAGTTAAGTGCAGATTAAGTTTTGTTTTTGTAAATCGTTAGCCATGATTTTTACCACTTAAATAGGTTTTGCTTTGTAGAAAGCCTTTCTTTAAAGTGAATTTTGTTGTATGTAAATTGTATTTTAATTGTAATAAATGTTTCATCAACCAATTGCATGGATTTAATAAATAAAAAGAAAATATAGCAGACAATATAATAACCTTGACATGGAGGCGCCGGCACGGCGCTTTCGCTTGCATTGCATTGTTACAAGGTGGGAGTATAATCCATAATATCCAAATATCGCTTTCATTGCCGTGAGCCATGATAACAGTATAGAGGATATCAGCGAAGTGACTGCTCTGTGCTCTCTAGCTACATGGTGGGTGGAGACCTGCGAGTGGGGTGGTGGGCGTTAAAATTCAAACGGAATGTGACGAAAAGGCTAGTTATGTCACAACGGAGCTGATTTTGAAATGATGCAATCTGAGACTCAAGGCAGAGGAAATTCAGAAACCTGTAACTCACTCAAAACAGCTTGGATGGATTTTTTTCCAAGTTTGTATGCGTGTGGAAGCACCAGAGACACAAAATAACAACCCAAAACCCAGAAAAAGTGAGTTTTTCATAATATGGGCAATTTAACAGAAGTTGACACTTGTCTTTTTGAAAGATAAAAAAAATTATATTAATTGTACAAAAGAGTCATGCGGTCTGTTATTAAAAGGCACACAGTGAGTAAGATCTGCCTTGGCCGGTGCGTCTTTTACGCATTCTGAAGGTGCCCGTTTTATCCATTGGTTTTATTGTCTTGCAGTCTATTAGACAACATTCCGCATAAGATGGGCTTAGATTTGGAAATACATTAAATCTACATGTCAGTGGTAACAGATAAGGTGTTGATGATCATCATCATCATCATCATTATTATTGTTAGCACTACCTTAAACTTAAGCGGCGTCTCTTCGGAGCGGTCATTTTCTTAAATGAGCCGCGGCAATGACTACGTTTACATGCTGTAAATATTCGGGTTATGGTCAGGTTAAGGTCGGGTTTCGGGTTTCTGAAACATTCGGAATAACCCGTTTACATGCGTGAGCAGAGAGAGTTACCCCTGTATACATGGAATTGGCAATATCCCGATGTAAACTGTGATTAAAAGGTAAATGCGGTGATTTTGCGTGGCTCACTATTGCGCAATGCGGTTTTACCGCCTTCATTTACTAAAATAAAAGTATTATTTAAATCCAGAACAAGCTGCACCGATGTAGAAGCAGGGTAGGCTAAGTTACATGTCTTTCCTTTTATGAGAAAAAGATTAACAAGCTATACTAGCCTTCAGCTAAATATACTTTTGAAAAAAAAAATTAATTGAAGAACGATTTTCTAACAAGAAGGTTTTTTAAGTGCATATTTACAGAGCATCGGTAAATACAGAACACAACCGTGTCTTAAAGAAATTAAAAATTAGACAGTATTTATGCACCTATAAATGTACAAAACGAATGCAATAGCTTACAGAAGGCAATGAATATTTATTTATGGCATTTTCAATAATATATTAGTAGATAAATTAACATCTATAAAGTATGAAAACGAAATTAAGCTGGATGGATAATTTTTATAATTGTCATCCTTTCAGAACAAGCTTATATGCTATCTATAATAACTTACAGTATATCCTGAGTGTTACTTTGCCGAAAATATGTAGAAATACATGCAAGTAAAAAAGTACAGAACAAAAATGTTTACCTCACGCGGATAGAATGAAAAGCCGTTAATTAAGCGGACTGAGAACATGCAGAAACAGTCGAGTCGGCAGATGATCATCAATGTTTATAATGTTTCACGCAGGTACTGTTGATGATAAACTTTCATATCTAAATGTCAGGTATAAGTATTCAGTCAGTTAATAATAAAGCCACCGGCGTTATTGCAACATCCTTATCCACGGAGCGGACGCTGTATACAAAGAAAAAACCAAAGGTTTTTATTCTAAGTGGTTTTAATGCTGGTAAGCAATCAGTTATGCCGCTTTGTATTTGTGTTGATCAGTTAAATTAAAGTAATTTTAATCTTAGAAACTGAATCAAGATGCAGACGACGCTACAGTTATTCTGTCATCTTTAACTTTTTCATTCATTCACTGTATTTAACGAAATATGAATAGCATAGTATTACATTTTGAATTCAAATTCACACAAAAAAGCAAGTTACTCTCATAACTATTGACAATCTATTTGGCCTTTATTATACATGTATGCTTTGAAAAACAAAAATAGCTATATATTAATTTAACGTGAAAAACGCGGTTGTTGCAATTGGTTTCCTCCTTGCTCTAAAAGTGTGGCGCATCTCTCTCGCCATGCTTACCTCTACTCCCTGCGGGTTTTTTGGCACATACAAGAAGTTCCTCTACTCAAAAGACCAAGATTCCTTGCGAATAGAACATGCGCAGTACACAAATCAATGTTCCTTTTGATGGGAATATCCCGATGCGCGTTTACATGACCAAAGTTTCGGGTTAGAAAAGAGGTAACCCAGGGGTAATATTCGGGATTTTAAAAACAGGAATATGAGCATATTCGGGTTTTTGCCGGTGTTTACATGGACGTGCGCGACCGGGTTATTGCTAATATTCCGGATTTGAACGGGTTATTGGCTGCATGTAAACGCAGTCAATGTTTCAAATAAGCTTCTAACGCTAGACAAACGCCTTTATTTTCAACATGAAAATACATCTTGTATCCCAAGCCATTTTGAAACTTAACGAGCCATTTGTCCTCCAATTACATACAAGCTCCTTGGCAGTGTGTCTTTTTTGCGGGAGGCAGAGTGGCAATTTGCTGGCGCAGAAATTGTGAAATTGCAGGCGCGGCTCGAAATGGCTGTTATTTCAAAAAGGGAAGCATATTGTAAACCAAACTGTTAACCGGTATCAACCGGCTAAATTTAGCTGCAAGCAGCGATGGTGGGCCCTCGCACGTCTTTTTATCGCTATACGGTGCCTCGCAGAAAACAATACACGGTGGGCACATGCATCAAGTGGGTAAATGTCAATGGACTGTGTTGCTGACCCATTTGGGTACTGTATGTAAAACAAACCCCACAGTTTAGAAAAGCGGGGGCGCTAGTGAGCGACTTAAGAGACACGTCTTTGTCTGACCTTTTGGTCCACACTTAACAGCTGACAACTCTGATGTGTGTGCCAAATTTCAAGGTAATCTTAGCACACGAAGAGGCTTAAATATGCCTGAAATTATAGTAAACTTTGTTGCGTTGCCATGGAAACAGCGTTCGAGATGTCAAAAATCCCTTCGCAATTTATCATCTCCAATGTCTCGCAATCATGTTAAACACGTTTGGTGTCAATCACATGAATCCTATAATCCTAAGTATTTAAAGGTTCACAGCATGTAACTGTCAGCTTTAAATATGCCGGATAAATGAAAGTAAAGTTTGACACGTTGCCATGGGAACAGCATTCGAGATATCAAAAATCCCTTCACAATTTATCATCTACCATTATTGACACCAAATGTGGTGAACATGATGTTGAGACATTGGACTTGCTAAATTGTGAACAGATTTTTTATATCTCGAAAGCTGTTGCCATGGCAACGTGTCAAAGTTTACTATAATTTCAGGCATATTTAAGGCTGACAGTTAAATGCTGTGAATTTTTAAATACTCCTCCTACAGGATTGATGTGATTGACACCAAAAGTGGTCAACACGATGCAGAGACATTGTAGATGATAAATTGTGAAGGGATTTTTGATATCTTGAACGCTGTTCCCATGGCAACGCGTCAAACTTAAATTTCATTTTCAGGCATATTTAAGCTCTTGTCGTGCACTTTGGGTGCCTTAACATGCTCGAAAACTCTTTAAATTTGGCAGAGTCATCCATCATTAGGACCGGGAAAAGGCTGGAACACGGGCATGGCAGAGGGGCTCTGTAATGCCCCCTGTAATGCAAAAACAAATATTGGTGCACAGATCGGAAAAACATGTAGGCCCAACAGGAAGTCAGCCATTTTGGATGGTTTCAGAAGTGCATGTGAAGAACTTTTAAATACTCATCCTAGGAAATTCACGCGATTGACACAAAACGTGGTGAACATGATGCTGAGACATTTGACTTACTAAATTGCAAACAGACTTTTTATCTCGAAAGTTGTTGCCAAGGCAATGTGTCAAACTTTACATTTATTTTCAGGCATATTTAGTGCTCTCGGCATGCTTAGATTAACTTTGGCACACACATCAGAGTTGTCGGCTGTTAAGTGTGGACAAACAGGTCAGACACAGGTGTGTCCCTTAAGTTGCTCACTCACTAGTTTGTCTAAAATGTGGAGTTTGTTATGGGTTCCCTAATTCAGTGGTTCTCAAACTTTTTTGGCTGAAGTACCCCTTTTTATGATTTTTTCAAGCTGAGTACCCCTTAATCAGACAACAACATTTAGCTTTAAAATACAGTGAAATGAGAGTGAGACAGTTATTATATCTGATGCCCCAGAGCAGGTTTATTGCTAATTAGTAATCATCACGAAACTGGTGGTATTTTTGAGCCTGTGGTTTGTTTTTTCTTTTTAGCATCCTCTTTTAAGAAGCCACCTCTCCTAATTTAAATTATTTCGCACAGACTCTGCTCCTGATTCTGCATTCAGGTCTCAATAAATACTGTTAATGATCTTAGTACTGAACATATTAATTAACAAAAGGTTTAAACTTGCAGCAGTAAGCAGTAACAATAGCAAAGTACTGCAAGCTACAAGCAGTGCCGGGTTAAGCCTTTGTGGGGCCCTGGGCTAACGCTGGTTTGCTAATAAATTGTGGCATGTTGCAAAGCAGTCCCATCTCTTGTGTTTTGTATGATTGACATCAACGACTAGTCAACTCTACTGTGATGTCATAACAGTCGTCTTTAAATTATTTGAAGTCGTTCAACCCCTAATACACACACACACACACACACACACACACACACACACACACACACACACACACACACACACACACACACACACACACACACACACACACACACGCGCGTATATAAACTCAAAACCAATAAAATAGTACAATGAAAAACTTAAATAGCTACTTTTATTAATAAAACAATGCGATTGATGGTATCTGCTTTTAACACTAATAAATGAAAGACATTGTTTTCCATTAATACAAATGCTTAGAATTTGTTTATTATTATTTTGAATTAAAACAGAACAATAATGAATGAGTAAAATAACTTGCATATATTAAACAGAACATTTAACAAAAACTAAAATATGAAAAACATTTTACCTGCCTTACATTTTTTTTTATTCAATTTTATAGCGCTTTTCACAATTGTTTAATTATTTCAAAGCAGTTTTACATTAATAAAAGCAGTAGAAAGCACAAAAAAACAGTGAACAACATAAGCAGAGTACAGCGACTAAGATTAAACCGCACTAGTGAGCCTAGTAATAATGTAACATAAAAAAGAGAGTTCTACACTGTCAAAAATAAAAGGTACAAAGCTGTCTGGGGCAGTACCCTTTAAAAAATGTCCTAATATGTACCATTGGCATTTAGGTACAAATATGTAGCTTTAAACAATTAATATGTACCTTTGAAGTACTAATATGCACTTTTGGGGTACAAATGTGTACATTTTGAAAGGGTACTGTCCCAGTGACAACCTTTATTTCTGAGAGTGTAAGTTAAGCCAATGTTTGAGGAGTCCCTAGGAGTTGATATACCATTACTACTGATTAAACATTGTTTACTGCAGTACAAGTCAGCTGTGTGGTAAAATATGCTTGACTTTAAAGGTCACGTTCTTTCTGATCCCAATTTTTAAACCCTAGTTAGTGTGTAATGTTGCTAAAATAGCATAAATAATACCTGTAAAATGATAAAGCTCAAAGTTCAGTAAAAAGGCAAATTCTGTTAAAGAAAATATATCGCCTGGCAAAGCCTACAGCGAACTGCCGGTTTGACATCAGTCGCCAGCTAAGCTAACAGCAAACTAAGCTGCTATCAAATCACAACACACTAAACAAACTCCACAATCAGAACTCGTTACGTATTTCTGAAGGAAGGACTTCATAGAACAAGACAGACATCAGCCCGTTTTGAGGACAGTGAAAAAAGCAGAATACAGAGGGCAACTATGGATGGGCATAATTAATTGACGATCGATAATTGATTGTTAAGAATTTCGTCGATCACGTTAATTTGTTATCAATTAATCTAATGCATTTTTTTATCTAACTCCTGTTTCACAAATACTCCGTATGCAGTGCGTTTGCGTATGTGTGCGGCGAATCCGTCAAGCACCTGTTGCAGTGCGCTGGTGACCGCTTATTCTGCATATAAAATGTTCATGTGATTGACACTTTCTGTGAACACTTTTCCGCATAAACAATAGAACAAAGCATCATTTTTTTTTCACAAAACAAAATATTTTTGATATTATTTGACAGACTAGTAAGTGTGGATTAAGGATGTTTAAAATCTCTAGCCTGGTGGTCAGGATCTTAATGGATCAAATCAGCAGTTTTGCAATGGTTTATTTATCTCCACATATATCATAAATAAAAATAAGCAGAGTAACTTTGCAAGTCTACCCTTCCACATTATATATTTTCTACTATGTATGTATATGATTTCCAAATAATTAACGAGAGTATTCAACGACAAAAAGCGTCTCATATGGAAATAAATCCTCACAATATTATTGTTTCTCAAAACTTTATGACAAAAATAATCAACTGTATTCCTACAGTTATTCAAAGATGCACACATTATTCCGCATATAATTTGAATATTATACAAAAGTATTCATATAACGGCATGCTTCATATGGCAAATAAATATCCTCACATTAACATAACATCATAATGAAATGAATAAACAGACAATGAAACAGGATTGAAATATAAATTGTATTATTATTACCGGAAAAAAGCAATATTGCTAAAATAATCTCTGAGGTAAATGCGTCAAAAAGGCTGTTACCCGCACAATAAGTCTAAATGAGCAATAAAAGTGAAAAAAAAGCATTATTAGGCCATGTCTCAAAACTTTATATGACAAAAATATATTTAAAAGAAATGTATACTTACAGTTATTCAAAGATGCACACATTATTCCATATTACTCCTGATTATGAGCACGTTTGTCTCTGGCCTCGCTCTGTTATGTAATAGATTGATAGGTGCGCATCTCCATCTTTCAAACATATATAATTTTGTAATTACTACCTTAGGAAAATTAGCCATGATTTTTTCATTGTGAATTTTTTTTTTTTTTTGCAGATTAAAAACGATTTGTATTTCCGCAATTTTACTACAAATACCATGGTTCCCAGCAAACACAGAACGTTCCTCTAACGTTAGTTTTTGGTTATATTTTGTTTATTTTTTGGGAACCAAATAATAACGTTCTGGGAACGTTCTTTTTAGGTTTTATTTTTGCAACCATAAAATAACGTTCCCATAACGTTGCAGGGTGGTTATTTTTAAAATAACCTAAAAATAACTTATACAGAACGTTATTTTTTGGGAACCATAAACTAACGTTCCCATAACGTTGCAGGGTGGTTATTTTTAAAATAACCTAAAAATAACAAACAGAACGCTATTTTTTGGTTATTATTTTGGAACCATAAAATAACGTTCAAATAACGTTGCTGGGTGGTTATTTTTAAAATAACCTAAAAATAACTTATACCTAACGTTCTCTAATGGTTATTTTTTGGTTATTTTTTTTTAGGAAATTAAGTGAAAGCATAATTAAACCCATTATTTCTTAAGTGAGCACGTCTGTTATGCGCGTGCTCCTCTGCACGCGCTTACCTCGCGCTCTTCACGAGCACCCGCTTTCTCTTGTACGCGAATTCGTGAGCCCGCATAATTTAAAAAATAACGGTAGTTAACAGTTTTCTATCCTCAGAGACATACATTATATTAGCGTTTCTTTTTTCGCTTTCTTTCTTTCTTAAGTAACTTAAATATGTGAGAAAAAATGTATGAGTGATTTCCGATCGATTTGAGGAGAATATAATGTTAGAAACGTTTTATTGTCAAATAAACGAATAACCGCCTAAAGGTCTTTACACACCGGGACGTTTTTCGTGCACGTTTATCGTCGACGTTTAACGTCTCGTGACTCAAGAACGAGCGCCAATGTGAGTGCGCACACCCACGCGAAAAGCGCGAGGCGCAAATGCGTCATTTTCAGAAAAACGCGTGGGACACGTTTTTTTGGTTTGACGCGGCGCGTTAAAAGTTGGCCGACCAATGAGATTGGCGCTTTTGTTCACATGCCTGGCGCTGCTGAAGTTCCAGTAAAACACGACTTGGTGGCGCTCAAGCACAAAATGGCTTGCGGAGCACGTGGAACAGGTAAACACACAAGGAAGCATCGAGGCAGTGGAGGTTTATGAAGGTGTCGGAGTTCCTCACAACATCGACTGAATTTCGAAGGTAACGTGATATATATAAGAACATAACAATACATAGCTGTGTGGGCTATATGATTAGATTAGATTCAACTTTATTGTCATTACACAAGCACAAGGCAACAAAATGCAGTTTAACGTTAGGTCTAACCAGAAGTGCAAAAGCAGTATAAAAAGTGCAGGATATCAGTATTTGCATAGGTGCAGGATTATGTAATACGATGGAACAATTTACTGTGGGTGGTGCTATGAACATAATATACAGAAATTTACAAATGGATATGTACATAATAAATTAAACTATACAGAACAGGAGTGAAATTAATATTTAGGTAGTGCATGAATGAATTTGAATTGTAACTAGTCAGTTAAGAGTGCAATGGCATAAGTTATTGTGCAGTGAATAGTTATTCTAATATTCATTACATAGTACAGGGGTGTAAACGATGCAATTCAAGTAGTCCAGCAGTGAAAATGAACAGGGAGTATGAAATAGACAGTCCAGTAGTGTATTGAACGGACCAGTAGTGCAAATTTACATTATAACTGTGCAAGTAATAAAAATGAATAGTGGTGCATTACAATATGATATGTAATGCACTGACATTGAACAGTGATTAACTTCATACCATGCATGTTCCCTGTACACTGTGTGATATCACGTTTTGTTGTTTGCACCATAATACTTTGTGTGTAACTGGAACCTGTTGTACACAAACGTGGAAAATTAAACTGCTTCATGTTCAAAGAAAAATATTTGGTTATTATATTCATTGCTTCTTCCTAACCCCAAAATAACTGGAAGAAATCTAAAATGCAAGCCAAACCAAAGGTCGGGTTTTAGGAGGTTAATTTGTGTTCTGTGTATAGGTAACCTAGTTTGTTTAGTCAGATGAAATACCATGAATCTAAATTACATTTGTAATCAAATATTGACCTCATGGATATCGTGGCATGGCCCTCAGTGTGAAAGATTGATTCTGATGAAAACTACATTTATCTTTACAGTGTTCACAGCAATATTTCTGCTAAAAATGATGTGAGCAAAAGTGAGGAGGCCCCAGCAAGCACGTCTTCAGGATCATCCAGCACCAGCCGTGACAAGGTCCAATCTAAACAAAAGAAAACAGTCCGAGACAAACCTCTGGAGAAGTACCTCTTATTAAAAGATGCTAAAGGGAAAAAATTTAAAGCAGTGCACAGAAGAAAGAGGAGCACAGAAGGAGCGCACCTATAGATGGTTTTTGGTCACACCTATAGATGTTTATTATATATCATTTTATTTAGTTTTTTTTTATGTTTATACATTCAAGAAATACAGTTGAACATGTACATTTCATACATATGTTTATTTGCACTACAGTTCACTTAGACTTCTATCATTGTGACTTTTTTGCTCTACAGCTCTGCCAGTTCTTGTTCACACAAATTAATGTTTATTATATACCAATTTACTTATGTATTTTAAGTGATTATACATTTAATAAATTCATTTGAAAATGTCTAATTTCTAAATGTTGATTTGCACTACCGTTCAGTTGCACTAAAGTCATTGTGACTTTTCTGGACCAACATTTCTGACTCCTGTTTTATTTGATTTTACTGTCATGTCTCTGATTGTTATTGCAAACTGCAGTTCATTCACAAAAATAAATGTTTGATTAAAAAACGAATTGTAAATAACGTGCCATTTTGACACGATGCATATATTTGTACATCAGTATTGTTGACCTCTTATTATAATAACTACATACCTACTTCTTTAGCCAAATCACAAAATACAATACATTTGGGAGGAAATGTGAGAAAATTGTTAACAAGAGAAAGTGCTTGTAAAAGATTAGTTAAAAATACACACATCGGATCACCCATTACCTAATATTTTGTGAAAGAGCTTTAATTTTGATATAACGTGTTCTATCAAAATAGTTAATTTTATGTGGAGAGTGCTGATAATAGAATCGAATTATTTGATCAAATAGATTTGATTTAACGAATGTATTTAAGTTCACAGAGATATTGTTTGTACAAAGAATATATATATATATATATTATAAACACACCGTTTTCAAAATAGCAATTATAATGACTATAACACAAATGCATGCACAGTTTCCTTTTATCTGAGAAGATCATGTTTCACATGATCATACTGTCAAGTAGCTGATGGTGAGTCCTGATGGTGAGTTGAAGTAGTCTTTGTATAGTTGCTGCTGTTAGAAATCGAGCTGCTACTAGTAATATCCATGTTTTGTTAAAAGCAAGCATATGACTTGTTATTGACTAGCGTGTGGCTTTCTTCTTCTGTGTGACAAGTGAGTGTCAGAACAGAAGCATAAAGTTTTGCTGCGCCCCCTTGTGTACCGGCATAAATCTGTTTTGTATTAAGCGCCATCTAACGTCCAGGGGTGAATTTGCACCTCACTCGGCTCAGCGCCAGTAAAAATCGTCTGGGTGTGAAAGCAAAAAAACGTCACGTTAAACGCAGACGATAAACGCGCACGAAAAACGTCCCGGTGTGTCAAGACCTTAACTGTGGTAAGATCTTTTTACCTAAAGTGAATGAAATGTTTATTTATTTGGCATTTGGTTTTTACTTCAGAGTCTAACATTATTTAAGCGATTTATTTTCTTTCTTCATTAGTAACTTTAATATGTGAAAACGAAAATATATTTTAATGATTTCCATTAAGGAGAATGTGATGTTAGAAGCTTTTGATTGTTGTTGCTATTCGGCTAACGTTAAACTGATCTGTTAACCTGAAGTGAATGAAATGTTTATTTATTTGGCATTTGGTTTTTACTTCAGAGTCTAACATTATTTAAGCGATTTATTTTCTTTCTTCATTAGTAACTTTAATATGTGAAAACGAAAATATATTTTAATGATTTCCATTAAGGAGAATGTGATGTTAGAAGCTTTTGATTGTTGTTGCTATTCGGCTAACGTTAAACTGATCTGTTAACCTGAAGTGAATGAAATGTTTATGTATTTGTTGTCAATAGGTTTTAACTCAGTCTAACATTTATTCTAGCGATTTATTTTCTTTTTTCATTTAGTAACTTATATGTGAGAACTAATATATATTTTAGTGATTCCCGTCTATATGAAGAGAGGATGTTTTTGATTATTGTAATAATGGAGAGGCGGCTAACTGCTGTGGTAAGATTTTTTGATCCAAAGTAAATTAAATGTTTATTCATTTTCAATAAATATCTGTTATAAGTCTTCTTTATTGTGTTGAAGTCACTAGTTATTTATATATTTGATAAAATACAATGCTATCTAAATTCAATGTGTGGTGGGTTGAGGTTTTTTTTATTTAAAATAACCTGTGTTATATTAATACATTCATCTAATGTTCCAATAGACATTTTTTCAGTAATAAAATAATTTAATTGTTATAAATGTTGTTATTAATATATTGGTTTATTCCTTTTTATATGGAAATGTGTTTAACTTATTTTGGATAGATATGATAGAAAAAAACACAACATGGAATGTACCAATAGACGTGCCATACTTCACTGCAGATAGAATCTTGAGCTCTGCGCGCTCTTTCAGTGCGTGCACGAAGCCGCGGCAATGCGCACTGTCCTGTAGATCATTAAACTGTTTTTGTTCCATGTCAACTGTGCATACTCCCAGCAAAAAATTTTGGTTCCCAAAACGTTTTCCTAACGTTAGTTTTTTGTTTCTAAAAACGTTCCCCTAACGTTAGTTTTTGGTTCCCATAATGTTATTTTTAAGGTTTGTTTTTGGTTAGCCACACTGTAAAAAATTCCGTAGAAATTACAATTATTGCAGCTGGGTTGCCGGTAATTTACCGTAGATTCAAATTTATGTTATTTACTGGCAAGAGTTTATTCAAAGTTAAATAATTTTTAAATATTAACAAGTCTTTATCTTTACAGAATAAAACTATACAATAACAGCCTCATGCAAAGCATTCTGGGAACCAGAAATCATCATCAACCTTTTTCTGTTTTTTGCTTCAGATTTTGTTTCCCAGAATGTTTTGCTTGATGCTGTTTTTTTAGTTTTACTCTGTAAAGACAAAGACTTGCTAATGTTTAATGTTCATTTAATTTTCAACAAAATGTTGCCAGTAAATAACATACATTTAAATCTACGGTAAATTACCGGCAACCCAGCTGCAATTTCTACTGATTTTTTTTACAGTGCAGGAAAGTTTTCTTTACGAAAATAGAATGTTATTTTTAGTTTAGTTTAACGTTCCCCTAATGTTACTCTAACGTTATAATAACATTAGGAGAACGTTAGTTTTAGGTTAGTAGAAAGTTTTTCTAACGTTCCCGTAACGTTATTCTAACATTAGGAGAACGTTAGTTTTAGGTTAGTTTAAAGTTTTTCTAAGGTTCTCCTAACGTTATTCTAACCTAAAACTAACGTTCTCCTAACGTTATTATAACGTTAAACTAACCTAAAAATAACGTTCTATTTCCGTAAAGAAAACTTTCCTGGCTAACCAAAAACAAACCTAAAAAATAACGTTATGGGAACCAAAAACTAACGTTAGGGGAACGTTTTAGAACCAAAAACTAACGTTAGGAAAACGTTTTGGGAACCAAAAATTGTTAGCTGGGTTATGGTATATTGTGGAGTTGGAGACCATAGTAAATTTGTGTCTACTGTTGTTTTACAACAAATAAAAACTAAAAGACTATGTTAGTATAATTAAACAATGGTGAATGGGACTCACAAAACGCACGCTGTTTCACACATACTCTGTATGCGGAATAAGCCAAGTTAGCTCTGAGGTACCTGTGCATACCGGTCAGTCTCCTCGGAGCGGCTGTTTTCGGCGGCGGCTGGACTGACGGTCACCATGGGTTGTGGTCGCGTCTGACCCCAAAACATGCTACATGAGTTACATTTTGACAAAACCTTTCAGATCTAAGTATTATGTTTTTTGTTTAATTTAATGTTAAAGCGTAACTAAACCCCTGGTCAGAGCCTGACTCCACCCACTGCAATATTTGAAAAATGCAAGAAAAGTGGGCAGATCCCAACGGAGATAGAGGGGACGAACTAAGTGTGTGGTGAGACCGTAACAAGGGCGTGGTGAGCTTGAACCTGCTTACGTCACGAGTCATTTCTTGGACCCAACATCCAATAGGAAAATTCAACTGCAGTAGCCACCGTTCAACCTCAAGAGGGCAGCACTCAGACGTTTTTACACCATATATTGTAGTATTGAAACACTTTATATCCAAATGTCAAAAAACTTACTCAAATCAAAGAACAGCACTAATAAAGCATCATTCTCACAGATCATTAACTAAAAAAAGTTGGTTTGGGGTTTAGTTACTCTTTAAACATTAATTTTTTATTTTTTTTTGGAACTAATGAGGTCTCTGTTTAAGAACGCTGGCTCGCAGCTGCAGGTTCCGCTGCTTTAGAGCACCGCACATGCACACACATATATGTTTGAAACATAGTTTAACTGTCTGCAACAAGTTGATCTTGTAATAAAGGTCTCATCGAGGAAAAACACGCTGTAGATTTGTATTCATTGCATTTTTTAAGTATAAAAGTTAAATAACAAATTTTATTATAAAAATATTAATGATTAATCGATAGTCGATCGTTAATTCTCCCGACGATCGACAAAGAAACTTAATCGAATGCCCATCCCTAAGGGCAACCTTCCGATCTCTCTGATGAAGCCAATAATGAAGTGACCTAAACTACAATTCATCGACTGGCCGCATGAGGCTGGCTCCAAAAGGGAGTCAATTCCCATAGACCACCAGGTTAAAAATGCCCAACTTTACAGTAGAAAATAATATGTATAGAGCCTTGTACAAAAAGTGTTTTTGGTCTGTATAGCTAATTTTGCCCTTCATGACAACGGTGAGGGGGTTGATTTTTTTTTGTTGTAACTCATCTGTTTAAAGTATATTAAGCCTTAAACCTCTGCATAATTAAGGGCCACTTGAGTAAGGGGTGAACGGCCACTGCTGTCACTAGAATCAAGCTAGGCGGGCGTGGTTTCAGCAACCAACCACCTCAGCTGCACCCATGTCCCACCTCTTTACCCATTTTCAGTTTTCTGTGAGTGATTCGTGGTGACACGCGGCCAAGAAAGGCAACGCCTACTTAAAGCTTCAAAAACGATCTTCACAACCTAATGGGTCACGTCACGGACACTACGTCAATTTTTTTTATAGTCCATGCGAAATACAGATAAGTAAATTGTGTGAAATTTTTTTTACACGTGAAACATGAACACGTTATATCGCACACTGTAAACACAATAAAAGCTTCAAAAACACAGAAAGACGGGACCTTTAAGAACAAAAGTTCACAATGCTGTATTTAGGGTATTGAAAGTATTATCTTTTTAACACTGAATTTAATGACTTTAAATTTTAAATGAACACAAATCAATCAGTTTAATTTTTACATGTAGTTATAATTAAAAATGTAGTCTTATGAGCAAAATCCATAGATGTTAGGAACAATACTGATGGTTTTTAAAACCATAAACTAGAGAAAACATGCACAGATACTGTAAGATGACCAATAATATAAAATTGTGGATTGTAAAGAAACAAGATTCATGAACTTTAACCATAAACTTTTTCCCCGCCATTGACAAGTTATCTCGTCAATCTGCAACACCGCTATTATCCACCATGTGGCGCACTTCCGCAACTTATAGAAGCCGTAAGTATCACGGATGAAACTTTTTTTGAAAGCAGAGGGTCTGTTATTTCATTTAATATATTGTATGTTTATATATTAAAAGAAGAGCATTTTCTGGGAGGCATTAAACTTTTGTGAAAATAATAAAAAATGCTGGCGGGGAAAGTGTTAACTACGGATCAACCTAATGTTCGGGAACCGGAATTATTCGACCGAAAAATAGCAAAAACACCAATCTTCGGTGTTCCGCCAAACAAATGAAAAGGCAGAATAAATTTTACCAAACATGACACCATCAAATAGTTCCCAGCACAGAGTGAAGGATGTGCAAATGCAGCAAACATGTTGGTAAAAGCATTTTCAAGTGTCTAAAAAAGATACATAAAAAAACGTGGCAATTTTTTAAGTGGATAAAAAATGAGAACTATATTGTATGGCGTAAAAGCACTTAGTTTGCAGCACTTCGACCTCGGGCGCAGTAATATTGACGGAAGTTTGAGCGAGAGGGGGGGGGGAGTAGTCAGGAGTGATGCTGTTACTGTGCCCGGAGGTCGAAGTGCTGCAAACTTAAATGTGTTTACTCCAGTTCAGTCATACGACAGTACAGGGGCCGGTGATGGAAATTTTATTCTGACAAATAGTCAAACTTGAAATATGTGATCATTCCTCAAATAGACTCTGATGTGGATTTACCAACTGGGGTAAATGCTTCTAAGTTAATGGAAGCTTGTGAAGTTATAAACAGTGATGTGAGGGATTCTATGCTGTTAGAACCCTATGGATGGGTGATATATGTGTATCCCTCTAAGGACGAAATGATTTTAAGAACCAGATCATATGTCCTGAGGTTACTGTGATTAGCACTTCAGTGTATAAATTGGTGGAAATACCTAAATCAACAATATAATCATGACTTCAGTAAGAATGTTACTGTAAACAAAGAAGTGTCAAGAAAATATTTGCCTTTGCTATAGGAGTTATTCGATCTACGTCATCAATGTTCGCGGCGGCCATATTGTTGACATAGAACTGTCAGTCTGTCAATTGACAAGCGAGGCAGCGTGGGTATTATGCATGGTATTACAGATGTAATTTTTTTAAACCGCACGATGGTGTGTGGTGTAATACACGGCTGTTCTGACAACAGCAAAAAGAACCCCGGAATTAGTTTTTATGCGATACCGACTGTCAGAAAACATGAAAGGAAGGAGTTGAAACAGCGAAGGAGAGACTCCCAACAGCAAAGTCTGTCCCCATCATTTTATCACATATAAGCAGTGGCTGAAACTGCTCTTTCAAATAAGCTGCCATAAATTGAGACAGTTATTAAGTAGGGAATTAAGGGCCGTTCATATTATAACGATAACTATAAAAAATATAGTTTTGAAAATCTTTTATATTAAACAGAATAGCAGAGCTCACATCAAAACTATAACGATACAGATACAATGAACGACATCATTAGGATCACTTTGAGCGATTTTTCCCACCTGATGAAGGATAAACCATTGATAGCATTAAAATCTATTTGAACTTCAAGTGCATGAGCACTTAAAATGACAGTGAAGCTCATTGCTGAGGTCTATAACATTAGATTACCTGCAGTTGTGAAAATTGCTGTGAAAATTGCTGTGAAAATTGACTACGTAATGCTTTTTAATCTATTACATTAACTAACTGTTATGCCAAAAGGTAAGAGATTACACAAACTATTAGATTCACTGTTTAGAGTTACGCGAAACGCAGCGTGTTGAGGACATCTGCAAAAATGTTTATTACAAGCAATATTAAAAGGCAAGTGATTTGCGCGAGTGCCGTGAGTGAATTAGCATAAACGTATTGTTTGGTGATGTGGACGATGATATAGTTATCGTTATAATGTGAACGGCCCTTCAGTTCTTGTATGATGAATGCGGATACTGTATGAACGATATTTATAAATATCCAGATAAGTTACGGCTGGCAATAAGGACGGATCTTTACTTAAGGCTATTGGGTCTATTTGATATGGTTCCACAATAATCAAGCTCATATTCTCTGTATACAGACGAGATGAAGCCATTAGGCTACTGCTCCCTCAACTCAAATCTACGTGCGGCTAGGGGCAGGACAGATGTCATGTCAACAAAATGGCCGCGGTAAGCGACTTCCGATGTTTGCGAATAAGCCCTATAGGAGCGAGTTGCAAAATTGAGTAATGACAAAAGGAAACGTAAGAGTGACATTTGATATTGTGAATTTTATTGTGGATTTGTATCTTTAATGGTTTTTGCATGGCTCTTTGTAATAACATTTTTCAATTGTAATGTCTGCATGCCATTTACAATTAGGGGCCGGTTTGTAGGAGCCATATATGGTGTTATTCTTATTTTGTACACTAGGTGGAGTATTGAGTTTGGGAAATGTATAAAATGGGTAAAGAAGAAATGCTGCACAGGTGCGGGTAATGAGCATACCAGTTTTGACCGTGAGATTGGAATGGTATTGGAAAGCCATATGTAAGATCTGTATACTTTGTAAACTCATTTTAATATTTAAACCATAGGTGAATAAACGAAATACAGAACGTGAGGGTGAAAATTAGAGCCCGACCGATTTATCGTTTTGCCGATTTTATCGGCCGATATGAGCCTGTCGCAGATATATCTGTATCGGCGTATAAGCCGCAGATATGAAGCCGATATGAACGTTCGTTACAGAAGACATTAAATGCTTTTGAAAGATGTAAGTACTTGTTTGTCCAGCAGAGTGCGCCCTACTGGTTTCTAATGGTGACCCAGGTCACTCACTGTAGTGACACCAGCCAACCCCCCTTCACTTCTGTCAGTCCCTCAGTTCAGGTGGTGGCAGTCACGCGGTTTCTTCACAACATTTTACACTTGGTATTAAGACGCGCTTTGGTCGATTGGATTATAAGTGGGCGAGAAAGACACATTCCGGTTTACATTTGGTGTTTTTAATCCGTCTCTTTTGTCCACTTGCGAGTTATTTAAAACGCAAGTGGAAGAAATGACGCGAGGCGGAGAAAGGACGCGCTTTAACTGCCGCGCAGTCTGTGGGAGTACAGCTGCTTGTGCTGTTACTGAACATGCTCATTTCAAAGCAATTGATTAAATAAGCTCGCGCAACTTTACACCCTCGCTAAATTAAAGCGGCGGAGATAAGACGCTTTAGTTTTATAAAAGTTTAAAGTCCCGGCAGAACACTGTGGGTTCGTGTTATAAAAACGTTGTGCAGTACATTAAACATAAGCCTACATCATTATGTTGTCAGCAAGTCAAGCATTGTCGTCTTAACGGCAAGTTTCTAATTAATTTGTGAAGCACATAACTTATTGTAAAGCTAATAAAAAATGACTTTATAAGTTTCCATTTTCAAAATAAGCCCAATATAACATTATTCTCGTCAAAACTGACAATCATTTAAGTTATATGTATTTTGTTTTGTTTGTGTTTAAAAGTTATTTATAATTAGTCAAGTTTACTGTTTTGTGCACTTATGTCAGAATCATTTTGGATAATAAAGTTTATTGTTAACTTGTAAAACCTGCCTATATTACATATCTTTGTCACGTCATTTTAAGTGTTTGATCACCACATTTGTGAGTGATCATTGCAAAAAAAGTATTTATATATAGTATATTCTGTTAATGTATATA
Organism: Paramisgurnus dabryanus; assembly: GCF_030506205.2. Lineage (NCBI taxonomy): Eukaryota > Metazoa > Chordata > Actinopteri > Cypriniformes > Cobitidae > Paramisgurnus > Paramisgurnus dabryanus. The sequence goes on along the minus strand of NC_133347.1, from coordinate 40,321,388 downwards.
GTGTATTATATGTACAGTAGCCTGCTGTAGTATAATATACTGTAGTATGTGTGTACTGTACTATAATATACACAAAGAATATCGGCCGATATATCGTTATCGGTGTTTTTTTACTCCCTAATATCTGTATCGGCATCGGCCCAAAAAAATGCGTATCGGTCGGGCTCTAGTGAAAATATGGACATTGTTATTGGTACACGAGTCAAACAGCATTTGCCCACAACGTCTGTGAGTGACTGACTGGCAGTTACCGCAACAAAGGGTATTGCGTTTCTCAAAAGCAGTGCAAAGATCGTTACGTAACAGACCATTTGTTCCATAGTCTACTTTGGCACATATTTTAGGCTTACAATGGATATGTGAAACACAAAGATAATTATCTTTTTTTTAATTGTGGTTAGGAAAACAATTTTATCTTTATTTTTGTCCATACAAAAACAAATGTAAGATTTTAGCCTAATTCCGCTTTTCTTTTTATATTACTTATCAGGACCAAAGAGTGTAATTTCTCCAGGTAGGCACTGAAGTAGTTCATGTTGTTCTCTGTATATAAAATACCAATTTAAAGGGGCTTTGGTAGATTTTTAGGGTTTTTTTAGTTGATGTTTTTATTGGATTTGCAGCAAAGTCAAAAGTCCAGGGGCCTCATTTATCAACAGGGCGTAGAAAATGTTCTATATTTGTACCTACGAATGAAATTTAGAATGTGCCCAAGTACAAAACAATCGGGATTTATCAAACGTGCGCACGGGGTTCGTACGCACATCAGTAAGTAATCCTTGATGATAAATCCCACTTGTTCTTAAGCACCATGCTCGTGCACGTTCATGGTCATTTGCATTCCGAAACGCCTCCAATGAACCATATATGGTGACAACACCTCCCGTTATAAGTCACGTGGTTGTGCTTTTTCCCTCATCGCAATAATGGCAAAGAGAGCGAAAAAGAGGAACTTTTACAGACACAGAAATTGAGTTACTGGTGGATGAGGTTAATAACACATCTGTTTGGTTCACTTAGTACGGGAGGAATAACTAACAAAAGAAAACAAATCTGCATGGGAACATGTTACTAGTGAGTTTAATTCCGTTGGGTATGAGAACACTTGAAGAGCTCTTTTCCAAAACGCGATAAACGGCATTTAAAAAAAAAATATGTTTGTTATGTCATTTGGCTGTGTACTGAACCAATTTACTGCTCCATGAACGTTTCATGCCAAACCACTACATTTCCTTGTTAAAATGTAGGTACAAGATGCCGTTCTTATCCAAAACGCGATAAGCGCCGAGTCTATTTTTAGCCTAAACGCGATTTATCCTCTCAACCAATCAAAACTCGATGAGCGTTCGACGCAATCCAATAGCGGCGCTCTGAACAGATGTTTGTTTATGTTCAATCATTATTCAAAATGAGGATTAATGTCAATAATGCAAGATAAGCCATATCAAGCATTTGACGGAGCTTTCTAATATAGGGTTAGACACTAATTTCATTAATTAACTTCAACACTGATTTGCAGTTACTTTATTAACAGTAATCATTTTTAACACCTTGGGGTGGATAATAAATAGGCAAAGTGTTCTTTTAACGCTGGGGATGGACGGTCCTGTGTAGTATCGCTATTCTACCACTAGATGCTCTGCGTACGCATACTCCGAGGTGTGCGTATATTTACACACATTTCTACGTATAAGTGCAATTTGATAAATTCCACACTTTGCGTAAAACTGTTCCTACGCACACTTTACGCACACTTCTGTGCGTACAAACGCTTGATAAATGAGGCCCCAGACATGCAAGCCCCGCTAAAACGCAGCGCCCGATCGCAGTCATGTTCTTTTTAACAGCGGTTGGCATCCAGCTTATTGGTGCACTACCACCACCTTCTGTTCCGGGGTTCTGGTTCAATGAGCTGTCAATCAAAATCTCACAAGCCAATTAGAGCGCACCGCTGTTAAGCCCGCACCTCACGGGAGGTTTGTGTCAAAATTGCGAACGTAAATTTCTGAAGGGCAAACGAAAACTTGGAAAGTGAAAACGAAAAAACTTGCAGCACATTCAAAACTATGTTTAGTGAAAGTGAAGTTTAGAAAACCATAAACAAAGAATGCAGTATATTTAAAGATTATGTTAATTTTTTTGCTAGTTAGCTGATTGTTTTTATATTCAGAGTGTTTTTTTCTTTTATCAGTGTATATTTTTGTTAGTTTTTGCAAAAGTTGTGTTCATTTTATTTGACAAATCTAATTCCATAGTAGTCATATTTTACAGACAAGCTAAACAAAATCGCATACAATATCGGAGGCCATTTTCCAGGAACGCAATTTTGCCTAGCTTTCGGTGAAATACGGCTATGTGTAGTAGTAAATGCCACTCCATCTGAGAGCAGGTGATGGCGATTTACCACTAATCACCGAACCGGCTTTACTGATGAGACACATCTAATAGGTATTAATTTGTCTAAGTTTAGGTAAGAACATAGTAAAATATTGAAAAATGGTGGTGAAAGAATAGCTATGCTGCAACAAAGGTCAAAATACAGCTGTAGGTAATAAGGAAAAACAAGAATGGTTTCAACATTTAGAATCTAACGGGCAAACACAACCTTTGTGCTTCACAGCAGAGATTATAGAAGGTGGAGTTACTGCGGAGTAAACAGAGCGACCAATCTATAACTTAATGGATTATCTGTTGTGTGGCCACTGAGCACAAAGTCAGGGAGCACTGTCTTGTTTGCTTTAAAGTTAAACTGTAATTTTCTGTTTTGTTTTTTAGGATTTTAAGCAAATGGAAACAATTCACAAAACCCATAAGCCTGAGTGCTCTCATATTAATAGCATCACAAATGCAATCAGATACAGACAAAAATAGCCCTTGTTTATCATCAGACTAGCGTAATTCATTGTCTATGTGGCATGGTAAATATACATTTAGTAAATATCATATATTGTTAAATACATCTGGTATTATATATATATATATATATATATATATATATATATATATATATATATATATATATATATGTATATGTATATGTATATGTATATGTATATGTATATGTATATGTATATGTATATGTATACGTATACGTATACGTATACGTATACGTATACGTATACGTATACGTATATGTATATATACACACATATATATATACATACATACATATATACATATATATACATACACATATATACATATACATATATATATATATATATATATATACACATATATACACATATATACATATATACACACATATATACACATATATACACATATATACACATATATACATATATACACATACACATATATACATATACACATATATACATATACACATATATAGGGGAGAGTGAGACATCGGGTAAAGTGAGACACCCCCTGTATCTAGGCAACTGAACACATTTGTGGTCCTATGACCATTATGTTTTTAAGCCCCTCAAATTTCCCCTTGGCCATGAAGGACAGGACCTCATGCTGCTGTGGTTGACATGTTTTTTTCACAAAAATATATTTTTTGCTTGTAAAAGTAAATTTTCTTGCTGTCAACTTAATCAACTGTTGTGCCAAAGCAAATTGATTCAGGTAGAAAAACTTATATCACACATGTTTATGAACTACCAACATATAAAACCTTGTGTTGATGCTAGCTGAAGATTAGCCTGAATTTCCAAGAGAGAGAGTTTTTTTCCAAAATGTGGTGGTGGGGTAAAGTGAGACAAATGATGTGGGGTAAAGTGAGACATGAGGCACAAGTTCAGTTTAGTCTAAAACATATTTTAATGTAATATTACATTACATATGTTTTATTTTTAATGTTATAAACATTGCAGAAAAACCATTATGCCTAGTCAATACACCAGGAAGACAGCCTGGGGAAAAACAGCCCTTGAGGAGATGGAGAGTGCAGCTGCTTAGGTCAAGGAAGGAAAGAATTCTCTAATGCTATGTACACACCAAACGCGAGGCATCATGGTACTGTGGGTTCACACCAGACACAAGTTCAACAATTTGCGCAAGTAGATTACATACAAAGTCAATGCAAAGACGCAATCAGACACGTCCTCGCATGTGGCGATGCGAATGACGTGATATGGGTGGCGCGTTTTCCACGAAAACACGCGCTATTCGCCGCAAACATGTCTTCGCCCAATTTGAAAATATTCAACTTGAGCGAAAAATTCCATTACACAATGTTAAATCCTGCGAGTAATCTAGATCAAGTAACGCACTGCCCCGCATTTGGTGTGTACGTAGCATTATTCACTCTAGATTACTCACGGGATTTAACATTGTGTCATGCAAATTTTTCGTTCGAGATAAATATTTTCAACTTGGGCGAAGACATGTTTGAGGTGAATAGTGCGTGTTTTCGCGGCAAATGCTCCGCTCATATGGCGTCATTCGCATCGCCCCAGGCGAGGATGCGTCTGATCGTGTCTTTGCATTAACTTTGAATTTAATCTACTTGCACAAATCGTTGAACTCACGTCTGGTGTGAACCCACAGTAAGAGCAGCTGCAAGGGATAGAAATATTGATAGATGGTTCTGATTGTCTTTTGCGCTGACCCGCAGACACTAGCTGGCTCTAAGGGTCCTTTGTTCTGACCCCCAGACTGCGTTTTAATCTAACTGGTTCTATATGTCATTTGAATGTTAATTAAAAAAATTTGAATTGTCGGAGCCAATGGTCTACAGTGGGCAGCGCTCCGACATGTGGTGCTTTCACACTTTCTGGGAGTTCGATTCCCGGCTCGTGGTCATTTGCCGATCCAATACCCTTCTCTCCTCCCTGTACTTTCCTGTCCTCTCCAAAACTCACTGTTAAATAACAGCAAAAACTGGCCAAAAAATATAACTTCTGAATTATGTTATGTTGTATTTGATTTTGGTTCAGAGTTACTGTACTTTCAAGTGTTTAGAAAAATAATGTTCTTAATTGACCAATCCCCTTGATTCTGTTACTAGTCCAACATAAGTTCTGGAATGTGTGGTTGTCAAGCTAGCCGTCAGGATTTTATCTGTTACAATATGTGCTGTTATGGTAGTTTCAGAGTGTAAAAAGTAAGTGGATCAGTTTACCCCGAGCTGGTTCACTTTACCCCCTTGATTTTTCTGGTCTGTCTCAGTTTACCCCTAAGCTGGGGTAAAGTGAGACACAAGACCACTTTTTTTAAAACAATCATATTTTCACTGCTCTTCGTCCTGAATACATTCTGGTAATTTCCATAGCTAGGAAACATCCTGAATTAATGGGAAATGTGTAAATTTGACTGATATATCATTTTAGCTCGCTTAGAGGGGAGCAAATGTAAAAAACGTCTCACTTTACCCCACTCTCCCCTACATATATATATACACAGACACACACACACACAGGGTGCGATTTGCCGGGGGGGATGCGTGGGATTTCCCCCTTTCTGGTCAATGTATCCCTGCCTCTGCTTAATTATTTTTATCCCCGGTGGGGATAAATGTATCCCCCCCTCAAAGTGATCAGTGCTACTACACTAGTGGCGAGACGCATCACAAAACTTATCACAGATCCGTGGTGTGTAAATTTGACTGATATATCATTTTAGCTCGCTTAGAGGGGAGCAAATGTAAAAAACGTCTCACTTTACCCCACTCTCCCCTACATATATATACACACACACACACACACACACACACACACACACACACACACTTGTTACTTCTGTTAAAAGACAGTTAATCAAATGAGCTTGAAATTGTTTTTTTTTTCTGCAAAAACTTAAAAGTTAAGGTATAAGTTAATTTCCATAGACTATTCATTCAGACGCGCTAACAAGATTTTTATAAAGGTCGTACCCTGTGCCGCAGGCTACATCCAGCACTCTCTGAACCCCGTGTTTTCTGAGCAGGGACAGCACCCAGGTCTTGTACTCCTCCGTCCTGCTCCTAGTGTCTCCGATGTACAGCTGCCACACTTTTGCTGCTTTTCCATCTGCATACTGGTCAGGAAGACCGACTGCAGCTACACCAAGAGATCGCGTGCGGTAAACACTATCCACCATGATGAAATGTAACACGACGTGGATTAAAGACGCTCTGCTTTGGGATTTTAAATACTCTCCAGGTCCGTATTGGTTTGGTTGGGTTACTGTTATTTACTCGTACTTTCGACGGTTTTCGATGACATATATATCGCATCTGGGTTAAAGGGAAACTTTTGACCAATCAGACGTGCTTATGTTCTCACGTATTACGTTTGGGTGAGACGTGTGATAACTTGAACCAATGGTTTAACCTAGACTGTATGACACGCCCACGACCTGTATTTCATCATATTTTTACCTGGTTTGATGTGATCATATGAAAATTATGCAGAACATTATACATTTGGAAATGTTAAAAGTACCCTGATAAAGTTAATCTTAAATTGTTTATCACAACAACAAAAAAACCCTGTAGGCTATCGCTTCCGGAATTGTTTGATACCAACTGCAACGGGGTTCCTAGAACAGGAGACGCTGGTCATGCTTCGGAGTCAGTGGACAGAGAGGAATTAATCGCTGTATTGGTGTATCTCCGCAATGTTTATGGCAGAGCGAGTGGATTCTTAAATTTGCCTAGGGTCATCTCAAGTTCTCATTACGAACCATTCCCTTCAAACTTTTAAAGCTTCCCTGACATTACTCGCACTCAAAATAAGACACACACAGACATACCCTAGTTTTTCTTATTTCAGTTATTTTACCATAGCCTACTTCATGACTTTTTTGTATTTAGGGGAATTGTTTGTTTTAATTGTTTGTATTGTTTTATTTTTTGATTATCTAAATTCTTCTTTTCTTTTGATTTCAAGTAACAAACTTTTAAACCCATGGACTAATAATTATTTGTGGTGAATGACACACCATATAAATAATTTATTTGTCTATTTACATTGATCTTTGTGTGAAGTTGTTTTTGTTTGTTGTCGTGTAAAACTGCACAAAATATGACAATATAATTTGATATTGAATCTTCTGTGTGGGACTTTGTTTGTTATGACTACACTTCATTACATTACATTCTTTGTAATATAATTTGTGGTTTGAGTTATCTGGAGTCAAAATTATTGTTAAATATTTTTGAAGTAAAATATTTTTGGCAGATTTTAAGTCTGCCTGGTGCCCGAAATTGTTCAAGATATTTGAGAAATTAATTTCCAATATAATTTAGTGTACCACCGTTTTGCATGAAAAATACAAGCCAAAGCTATCTTAAATCTTTGTCTGCTGCAATTTAATAATACGTTTGCTATTGTTTTGACCACTATAATCAGTGTTTAGTCAGAGACCTACCTTTAGCTGTCTGTACCCAGCAAGCAATTTTGCGGCTAATAGACGTCTAGTAGCCGTCTAAACACCCCCCTGACGTCTAGGCTAAAACAAGGCTAATTTTGGGCTGTCAGTGAAAATCTAGTAGACGTCTATCATAGCCCAAGAAATAGACTAGTCATCAAATAGACGGCTATTAAACGTCTACATATATACGTCTAATAGACGGTGAATGTGGGTCTAGGCTAAAACAAGGCTAATTTTGGGCTGTCAGTGAAAATCTAGTAGACGTCTATCATAGCCCAAGAATAGACTAGCCGTTAAATAGACGGCTATTAAACGACTACACGTGTGTGTCTAATAAAGAACAAAAGAATGGCTAAAGAATTCTTTTTAATCCATTAAAAAAGGTTCTCATAAACATGCAATCATGCAATTTATTACAAAAAATATTGTTAATACAATAGAAATTCAGATAAGACAAAATGAAGAAAAACTACTTAACAAAAAGAATAAAACAGTAACAAAATAAAAAATAAAAGCATATATAACAAAATACAATTTTAAAAATGAAATAACATCTAAACATTAACAAACTATCTTCAGTTCACGTCAACTTATTAATTGTACTAATTTCTATCCCCCCCCCCCCCGTGCTCCCTGGTGCCTGTTTGAAATGCCCCCATTGCATCCTTCACTTCCAGTTCTGTTGCTGCTGGGAAGTTGTTCAACACAGCATCTGCCAAATATGAAAAGAATGCATGAGACAAGTATTTTTGCTTTACGTTAAATGTGATAGTCATTCTCTTTTGAAAAAGTCATATATAAATATTGACAGGCAACAGTAATCATACCGTTCTCATTACTAACAGAAGTGCATGTTTCTCTGCGTGGGTTTAATGACATTTTTGGAACTAGCAAAAGAGGCTTAAAGGCAGGGTATCTGATTTTGATCCAGAATTTTTTTTAGTTATGCTGGTTGAAAGTCTCCTCAAATATTGAAAGCTCTCACTATGTTAAGTTGTCTAAATGTGTATTTTTATATATTTGTGTCACCTGTAAAAGGCATAGGACCAAAAAACGTTCAACAAATCATTGAACCCTGACCGAATGCAATAATTGGACGTGGGCATGGGCCAGTTACCGGTTTGAAGGTATACCGAGATTTTCAGAGTCAAGGTTTTAAAAACCCACAAAAATTTTCTGTGATATCGTTTTCAATGTATGAACTGTGTTTACACAAAGTGAATTAAATCATGTAATTGAATTCATGTTTACATTTACAATTGAAAGAATATTATCATTTAAAGGCTTTATTTTTACCTGGCATAAACGTTGTTTGTTGCTTAAAAATAAAATGTATTGTGTCCAGTTGAAAAGTTGATGTTTTAATATGCAGACATTTGAAAATAACACATTTTAGTGTCACAATGGCAATACCACAACACCGTGGTATTTTTGCTTACGGTTATCATACTGCCAGAATCTCATTCCTGCCCATAATTGGACGCATTACATTTTTGCCCCTCTTCTGTGAACATGTTTTGCATGCCACTTCACAACCTGTTCACACTCTGTAAAAATAGGGAGAATCAAATAAACCTTCCTGCTGAATTGACACAGGAGCTACAAAACTAAAGACATTTTGAAACAACAAAAAAAACATCTGGATGAGCAAAGAGAAAAAACCCAAATTAACATTGGTAAGTTCACTGCTTTTCTGCAAGATGGAAACAGCTACAGGTCTGAAAGGGTCGTTGCAGTGTTTCTTTTGGAAAGGTAGGTATGCAGTGTGATTCTATTTTGATGGATTCAGATTGTATTTTAATGAAACTTGTTGCTTATGTAGTTTGTGTTCCTTTACGAATTAGTGTAATGATATTTATCTTTTCAAATTTCTAAACGTGCTGTATTTATTTCGGATTAAAAACAGTTCTTTATGTTGGTTATTTTGGTAATGTTATTCACTTTGTCAGTCTTACTGGTTAATGAGATAGGAGTGTGCTTCTGGTTGGTCCGTGTAGGCTAAAGTTAGTATTTTTCAAAATCAAATACCCTGCCCTTTAAGATGCCGAGCATAAAATATTCACAATACAATCTTATTGACATAAAACCTGTCAAATGTCTAAAAAATAAAACATCTAAACAATATTGTATGGATGAGTAAACTGTTGTATCGGCAAAGAGTAATTTAATCTGGGGCTTTTAATATTTAGAAAATATTAAGGCAGTACCGGACTGTCGTCAATTACTCCTCACATAACCTGATGTCATATTAAAAGTACTATTTTGTGAAACACCATTCAGTCTAAAATACATACAAACACACTTACCTTTAATAACTGAGAACTGATGTTTTTTCAAATGCTTGCTTCTGCAGTGGACCACCACCATTCATGTTGAACTTTAAAATGAATGAATTTTAGTGAACTCTAAAATACAAAAGACAATGTCGTTAACAGTTGCAGACTGAAATATTTTCTGATTTTTTGTGACCACATGAAAGACTGTGTTGACACCACAATGTCTGATTAATATTGCATGTTTAGAGAATGTACCTGTCCAGCATTCTTCCGGCACGGTCTCTCAAGTTTCTCCCTCCAGTTTCGCACAGCTTTGACACCTGAATAGCACATGCCTATGTCAGTAATTGTACAGTATTGTATGCTTCAGTGTACAAGTGTTTACCAACCTTAAAGGTTAATGCCCACTGACCTGCAAGTTTTCCCTCACTAACACAATAAAACTCTTTTTTCCAACAGACTGAAAGCCTGTAAGTTAAATCCATATGGAGGAATAGCTTTCCCCCACAATCTATCTCTGCATGCATAATTGTAAAGCACAACACTGCCTACATTACTGTAAGCAACACAGTAATAACTTAGCTAAGTTACTGCTGTTACTAAAAAGCAGCCTACAAATCACTCATGTTGATCTTCAGTGTAACGTTACATAGACTCATTTACCTCCACTATTTTATTACATTGCAGGTTGTACTGTTTAGGTTTTATAAAACATGGGTTACTTACTACGTTATACTGTTAAGTTACCCGCAAGAATGTCGCGATTCCAACAACAAATAAAGTAAATCAATTTTAAACACATGTAAAATAAAATAATAAAAACACTTACAAGACCAAACGAGTGTGGTACATGCTTTCCTCATGGCTGCTCGCTGATGTTGTTGCTTTTCAAACAGCGGAAATCTTTCTCGTGAGATTTGGCCCCTTGTTTGTGTACTGCTGCCATCTAGCGGTTCGGAGTTGTAACTGGATTTTGTTTATCTTTGAAATACGGTCAAATAATGAATGTTAGCGTGACAGCAGATATTCAGATAAGATAAATAAAACCAAACATCTTAATTTCACTGGTGTCTTTGAATGCCTGATGAAATATCATAAATCTTGCAAGTTATTTTGGCAAAAACAAAATTTTATTTAATTCAAGGTTATTTTGGGCTAAACATGGTTTGTTCGTAGTCGGTCTATTTATGAGCTAAATAGTGGCTATGTACGACGGTGCATAAAACACTTTAAAGAAATCAAACAAACCTTGTAATCGCTGTTAACTTTGCTTACAATGAAATACCATACATCTCACAAGTTATTTTGGCAAAAACCACATGTAATTAAATTAATGGTTATTTCTGGGCTAAACGTGGGTTATTCGTAGTCGGTCTATTTGTAAGCTAAATAGTGGCTAGTACAGACGGTGTATAAAACACTTTAAAGAAATGAAACAAAATACCTTAATCGCTTTGAACTTTGTTTACATGATTAAATAACATACATCTCACAAATCATTTTGGCAAAACATGTAATTAAATTCATGGTTATTTCTGGGCTAAACGTGGTTTATTCGTAGTCGGTCTATTTATGAGCTAAATTATGACTACGTACAGACGATGCATAAAACACTTTAAGAAATGAAAAGAAATACCTTGTAATCGCTGTTAACTTTGCTTACATGATAAAATAGCATCCATCTCACAAATTATTTAGTCAAAAACCACATGAAGCCAAATTAAAGTTTAATTGGGCTAGAAGTGGGCTAGGCACAGCCCGGCTATATCGGGTCTATACTGAAACGAGACGTTGAAATGACGGCTATTGCTTGCTGGGTAGCTATAAGATGATTTATGATTGTGCAAATGTAAATTTCATAGTAAAATACAGTACAGTAATTAAATATTCAGAGAAAATGCAACATTCTTAAACAAAGATTAAACATATGGTGTGTATGAACCTTAACCCAAAAATCATCAAATAGATATTGTGACCCTGCCTGTGAAAACCTAGCTGAGGTATTTATTTTTAATTTCCTTTTTTGTGCAGTTCTAAACGTAGGTTCGGGAGGAGCCTAAACATTCAGGCCTGTCAATCATCATCATCATGGGCGTAAAGCCGAAAGTATACTCGGGACGTCCGCGTATGCGCGCCGTCCGCATGACGTCATTTTCGTCCTCAGGAGGGTCCGCTATGGAAGGCCGTGAAGCTCAAAAACGCGCGAATTCTTACACGTAAACAACACGTAAACAACGTCTTGTTTGCGCGTAGAATACGTGTTGTTTGCGCGTAGAATACGTGTTGTTTGCGCGTAGAATACGCGTCGATTTTTCACACGTAAACAACACGTATTTTACACGCAAACAACGCGCAAACAACGCGTTGTTTACGTGTGAAAATTCGCGCGATTTTGGCCCTCGTGGCAACATGACCAGTTTCAACGAGTGAGCCTGATGAGTTCCTATTGGCTGCTGGGCAGTTGGGTTAAACCATTACTGTAGGCTTAAGGGGTTCCCGTCCATTTCTAGGCTATGACACCAAAATGCAAGTAAAATGCTAAGGATCAACTTATTTCTTTGTGCTTTTTCCTTCTTACATGTTTGCTATAATGTAAAATACTGCAAATAAAATATAAGATTGTCTATACTTACACAAATTGCCCACCTTGTTGTCAAGCACTATGTACATTAACTGAAACTTCACTCACTTCTCTTATCAGGCTCAGTGGTGTGTGGTTGGTGACGCCCGCATTTGGCGCGGTAGACCCGGATTCGATTCCACCTTTTGCCAAGCAAGTTTTATTTTTGCTTTTGCTATCCCTGATCAGTTTCCAAAAGCATATATATATATATATATATATATATATATATATATATATATATATTTTATATATATATATATATATATATATATATATATTATATATATATATATATATGGAAGGTGGAAAAAAAGCACTTCACTGGTACTTCATAATATCTGGCAGGGTTTGCTTGTAAGTGTATATGGAGGGTTTTAAATGTCTCAGTAAAGACACGTTACTAAGCCTATTGCTTGCACATTTGGTGTATGTGCACTTGGAGATAACATTAATCAGAAAGATAACATCAGTCAGTGATATGTAAGAGCCACCCTGCACTTGTTAGAAAGACACATGGATTTTTAACCATTTCAGTGGCTTGTGGTGGGCAAGCTTCTCTCTTTTTACCATCACAGATCAGATTAGAGAAAGACATTTTCAATGCAAACAAAGAATTATGTCCTAAGTGGAAATAAACTGCTTCACTGGTACTTAATAATGAAGTGTTTATCTGGTAGTCCTATTGTTTGTACTATAAGCACTCTTTCAGTTTGACCAATACCGTCTGTACAACAACTGCATAATGTTGTAAAGGGTGCAGGTATATATTAAATTAATAAAAAATAAGCCACTACATGGTAGTACTATGATTGTGTTTAAATGTTAAAATATTTATATATAAATTTATAACGTATACATGTTCATCAGTAGAAAAACTGTTTTTCTTTGGGAAAATTAAATGTCTTGGAAAATGAATACAGACAGTTTTGTACACTTTCTTTATCTGTACTTATCTGAACTTAGTTTAGTTAGTTTGTAACTGCCGATTTAAAATGATGCACTGCAGCACACATAAGCATACATATATTCACATTTAGAACATCAAGAAGGGTGTGACATAAGATTTAAAAACCAAACAATCAAACATTAGCATGTAGAACACCAATGCCCGGTTTCACAGATAAGGCTTAAGGCAAAACTAAAATGAATGTTTCAGCTGTCTAAACTGAATATAACTTGCACTGAGATATCTGAAAGTATGTATTTGGAAAAATGTGTTATTAACCAACCAACCAAATTTGCATGCAAAACACCAAGTAATTAAAGTAAGTTATCAAAATCTTGGAAAAATAGGCAGTATTTTGTGCTCTCAAACGGTGGTGGTATGTACGCCGTCAAAGCTGAAACAACACCCACTTACTGTTTCTCAACTTTCAAATACCACTTCAACCTGAATGGATGGTCACAATTGTGTTAGGGGCGGGGCCACGCTGGGTGGCTCAAGTGCATTATCGAGCAACCATTTTAGGACCATCTAAAATATCCTGAACTCAGAAATACACAATCTTTACTCTGCAATTCAGAACTACGTAGTTTACAGTCTTTGTTGTGTATTTCTGCAATACATTTTTTAAACATTTATAATGTGTTCAGAAACAATTTTTTAAAATTGACTTTACAGGGACTTAAGAAAACATTCAAATTTGTAAACATGTTAAGATTAAGTAGTTTCCATCACTGTGCCACAATGAGTTGGGACCTGCAACACGGTAGGTTCTTCGGTGCAGTCTTTGGGCCAATGCTCTACGTGCAGCTCCAGTTGGGTTACTTGTTTAAAAAAAACAAGAGAAAAATTATAGGACAACAAAGTACAGCGGCTCAGATTAAACCGTACTAGTGAGCGGAGTAATAATGTAATGTAACTCTTTAAGTTAAGCTAATGTCAGCCGACCCCGAGGGGTTTAAAAAACTCCTAGGAAAACAACCCTTATAGGGGAAAAAGTCATTGGGAGAAAGAAAACCCTTGAGAGAGACCCAGACCTAGCTGATCCTAGAAAATATATACTATATATTGAATAGGCCTTCTATATTCTTAAAATGTATGGGAATTATTGTTAAAGGTTTAAATCATTTAAATTAAAAGTTAAAATTAAAACTGCAAGCAGTGATGGAAGGGCCCTCGCACTCATGTGCACCGCCACTCTATGGCCTTAGTAAAGCAATAAACCAGGGGGATTGAAATTTCCGTGGATAAATATAGGTGGATATTCAAAGGAACTTTGAAGTGCCACTACTTCTTTATGCAGCAGGTGGCGCTATGATTGTAATTGATTGTTGTAACATTGATGTGTTGAGGCCAGCACCCTTGTCAAATGTATGATGTCTGTGACAGGTCGGACATTGCATGTCTGAGTTACAACAGCTTTCTCATGGCGAAAAATTAAACTTTGATAGGCCACAACGGACACGCCCCTTTAACGAAATGTCAAGATCTTCACAATTTATCATTGTGAAGTCCCTAAATTCAGACTGACCAAATATGATGATGATCTGAATACATTTCAATGAGCAGTAAATCACAGTGTAAAACATGTCATTTCCTGCTTCCAGCAGGTGGCGCTATAACTTTTACTGAATATTGCCATGTTGATGTGTTCAGGACAGGACAATTATCAAACTTGTGAAGCGTGGGTCAGATTGGACATTTTAAACCTGAGTTAGAACAACTTCCTGTTTCATTGAGAAACAGAAATTTGGCAAGCCGCCACATACACAGCCTCCATTGAAATGTCAAGATCTCCGCAATTTAGCATTGCAAAGCCTTTTAGATGACACTCACCAAATATGATGATTATCTGATTAAATTTATAGGAGGAGTTTGTTAAAATACGAAGGCCAGAAATGGCAAAATTTGCACTCAAATTACAGAGAAAATTCAAAATGGCTGAGTTCCTGTGGGGTTTAGAGCTTTGCTCCAAGAGACTTTTTTGTAGGTCTTGGGGTGATACATGATCCTACCGCATTTCGTATCTGTGCGATTAACGTAGCGGGGGGGGGGCTGCTCTATTGAATTTTTGTAGGTGGCGCTATAGAGCCATTTTAACACCCCAAGTTCTGAAGCCTATATCACATGAAAATATTCGCCACTTTTGACACGTGTGGAACATTTCATGACTTTTTGAGCTCGTTTAGGCTGTCAAAAATGGGATTCATTTAGCGATACTTTGCGAGGCCGCAACGGACACGCCCTTTAACGAAAAGTCAAGGTCGTTGCTATTTATCATCACACAAGGTCTTGAGATTAGACTGATGAAATATGATGTTGATATGGTTAAATCTCTAAGAGCAGTAAGTCACAGCATAAAAGGTGGTATTTCCTGCTTCCTCTAGGTGGCGCTATGACTGATACTGAATTATGCCATGTTGATGTGTTCAGGCCGGGACCCTTATGAAACGTGTGAAGTTGGGGGCAGATCGGAGTATGTATGTCTGAATTACAAAAGCTTCCTGTTTCATGGTGAAACATCACACTTTGCCAGGCTGCCACGGACACGCCCTTCAACGAAAAGTCAAGATCTTTGCAATTTATTATCGCAAAGGACTTAAGATCAGTCTGACCAGATATGATGATGATTTGATTAAATCTCTAAGAGCAGTAAATCACAGCGTAAAACATGGCATTTCCTGCTACCTCTAGGTGGCGCTATGACTGAAGCTGTATATTGGCATTGAAATGTGTTCAGGCCAAGACCCTTATCAAACGTATGAAGCGTGGGGCAGATTGGACATTGTATGCCTGAGTTAGAGCCACTTCCTGTTTCATGGCGAAAATGCAGAAATTTGTCAGGCCGCCACGGACACACCCTCCAACGAAAAGTCAAGATCTCCGCAATTTAACATCGCAAAGGACTTTAGATAAGATTGTCCAAATATGACGATGATCGGATTAAATCTGTAGGAGGAGTTCGTTAAAGTATGAAGCCTGGAAATGACCAAATTTGCACAAAAATCAAGGCAAAAATTCAAAATGGCCGACTTCCTGTTGGGTTTAGAGCTTCGCTCCAAGAGACTTTTTTGTAGGTCTTGGGGTGATAGATGATCCTACCAAATTTCGTATCTGTACGTTTTTCGTAGTGGGGGGGCTCTTCTCTTGAAATTTTGCAGGTGGCGCTATCGAGCCATTTCTACACGCCCACTTCTGGCGCCTATGCCACATGTAAATTTTCGCCACTCCTGACATGTGTGCAAAATTTCATGAGTTTTCGAGCATGTTTCGCCCCTCAAAAATGCGATTCACTTTGGAGAAGAAGAAGAATAAATAATAATAATAATAAACGGAGCAAAAACAATAGGGTCCTCACACTTGTGTGCTCGGGCCCTAATAATAATAATAATAATAATAAACCGAGCAAAAACAATAGGGTCCTCGCACCCCGGTGTGCTCGGGCCCTAATTAAAACTGCAAGCAGTGATGGAAGCGCCCTCGCACTCATGTGCACCGCCACTCTATGGCCTTAGTAAAGCAATAAACCAAGGGGATTGAAATTTCCGTGGATAAATATAGGTGGATATTCAAAGGAACTTTGAAGTGCCACTACTCCTTTATGCAGCAGGTGGCGCTATGATTGTAATTGATTGTTGTAACATTGATGTGTTGAGGGCAGGACCCTTGTCAAACGTATGATGTCTGTGACAGGTCGGACATTGCATGTCTGAGTTACAACAGCTTTCTCATGGCGAAAAATCAAACTTTGACAGGCCACAACGGACACGCCCCTTTAACGAAATGTCAAGATCTTCACAATTTATCATTGTGAAGTCCCTAAGTTCAGACTGACCAAATATGATGATGATCTGAATACATTTCAATGAGCAGTAAATCACAGTGTAAAACATGTCATTTCCTGCTTCCAGCAGGTGGCGCTATAACTTTTACTGAATATTGCCATGTTGATGTGTTCAGGACAGGACAATTATCAAACTTGTGAAGCGTGGGTCAGATTGGACATTTTAAACCTGAGTTAGAACAACTTCCTGTTTCATTGAGAAACACAGAAATTTGGCAAGCCGCCACATACACACCCTCCATTGAAATGTCAAGATCTCCGCAATTTAGCATTGCAAAGCCGTTTAGATGACACTCACCAAATATGATGATTATCTGATTAAATTTATAGGAGGAGTTTGTTAAAATACGAAGGCCAGAAATGGCAAAATTTGCACTCAAATTACAGAGAAAATTCAAAATGGCTGACTTCTTGTGGGGTTTAGAGCTTTGCTCCAAGAGACTTTTTTGTAGGTCTTGGGGTGATACATGATCCTACCGCATTTCGTATCTGTGCGATTAACGTAGCGGGGGGGGGGCTGCTCTATTGAATTTTTGTAGGTGGCGCTATAGAGCCATTTTAACATCCCAAGTTCTGAAGCCTATATCACATGAAAATATTCGCCACTTTTGACACGTGTGCAATGTTTCATGACTTTTTGAGCTCGTTTAGGCTGTCAAAAAGGGGATTCATTTAGCGATACTTTGTGAGGCCGCAACGGACACGCCCTTTAACGAAAAATCAAGGTCGATGCTATTTATCATCACACAAGGTCTTGAGATTAGACTGATGAAATATGATGTTGATATGGTTAAATCTCTAAGAGCAGTAAGTCACAGCATAAAAGGTGGTATTTCCTGCTGCCTCTAGGTGGCGCTATGACTGATACTGAATTATGCCATGTTGATGTGTTCAGGCCGGGACCCTTATGAAACGTGTGAAGTTGGGGGCAGATCGGACTATGTATGTCTGAATTACAACAGCTTCCTTTTTCATGGCGAAATATCACACTTTGCCAGGCTGCCACGGACACGCCCTTCAACGAAAAGTCAAGATCTTCGCAATTTATCACGGCAAAGGGCTTAACATCAGTCTGACCAAATATGATGATGATGTGATTAAATCTCTAAGAGCAGTAAATCACAGCGTGAAACATGGCATTTCCCGCTGCCTCTAGGTGGCGCTATGACTGAAGCTGAATATTGGCATTGAAATGTGTTCAGGCCAAGACCCTTATCAAACGTGTGAAGCGTGGGTCAGATTGGACATTGTATGACTGAGTTAGAACCACTTCCTGTTTCATGGCGAAAACGCTGAAATTTGTCATGCCGCCACGGACACACCCTACAACGAAAAGTCAAAAGCTCCGCAATTTAACATCGCAAAGGCCTTAAGATGAGATTGACCAAATATGACGATGATCGGATTAAATCTGTAGGAGGAGTTCGTTAAAGTATGAAGCCTGGAAATGACCAAATTTGCACAAAAATCAAGGCAAAAATTAAAAATGGCGGACTTCCTGTTGGGTTTAGAGCTTCGCTCCAAGAGACTTTTTTGTAGGTCTTGGGGTGATAGATGATCCTACCAAATTTCGTATCTGTACGTTTTTCGTAGCGGGGGGGCTGTTCTCTTGAAATTTTGCAGGTGGCGCTATCGAGCCATTTCTACACGCCCACTTCTGGCGCCTATACCACATGTAAATTTTCGCCACTTCTGACATGTGTGCAAAATTTCATGAGTTTTCGAGCATGTTTCGCCCCTCAAAAATGCGATTCACTTTGGAGAAGAAGAAGAATAAATAATAATTAAAACTGCAAGCAGTGATGGAAGGGCCCTCGCATGCATGTGCACCGCCACTCTATGGCCTTAGTAAAGCAATGAACCAGGGGGATTGAAATTTCAGTGGGTAAATATAGGCGGATATTCAAAGGAACTTTGAAGTGCCACACCTCCTTTTTGCAGCAGGTGGCGCTATGATTGTATTTGATTGTTGTAACATTGATGTGTTGAGGCCCGGACCCTTGTCAAACGTATGATGTCTGTGACCGATCGGACATTGCATGCCTGAGTTACAACAGCTTTCTCATGGCGAAACATCACGCTTTGCGAGGTCGCCACGGACACGCCCTTCAACGAAAAGTCAAGATCTTCGCAATATATCATCGCAAAGGGCTTAAGATCAGTCTCACCTGATATGATAATGATTTGATTAAATCTCTGAGAACAGTGAATCACAGCGTAAAACAAGGCATTTCCTGCTACCTCTAGGTGGTGCTAGGACTGAAGCTGAATATTGGCATTGAAATGTGTTCAGGCCAAGACTCTTATCAAACGTGTTAAGTGTGGGGCAGATTGGACATTGTATGCCTTAGTTATAACAACTTCCGGTTTCATAGCGAAAACGCTGAACTTTGTCAGGCCGCCACGGACACACCTTCCAACGAAAAGTCAAAAGCTCCGCAATTTAACATCGCAAAGGCCTTTAGATGAGATTGACCAAATATGATGACGATCTAACAAAATCTCTAGGAGGAGTTCGTTAAAGTACGAAGCCTGGAAATGACAAAATTTGCACAGAAATCACAGCAAAAATTCAAAATGGCTGACTTCCTGTGAGGTTTAGAGCTTCGCTCCAAGAGACTTTTTTGTAGGTCTTGGGGTGACATATGACACTACCAAATTTCGTATCTGTAGGATTTTCGTAGCGGCGGGGCTGTTCTCTTGAAATTTTGCAGGTGGCGCTATCGAGCCATTTCTGCACGCCCACTTCTGGCGCCTATGCCACATGTAAATTTTTGCCACTTCTGACGTGTGTGCAACATTTTATGACTTTTTGAGCTTGTTTAGGCTGTCAAAAATGGGATTCATTTAGCGATATTTTGCGAGGCCGCGACGGACACGCCCTTTAACGAAAAGTCAAGGTCGTTGCTATTTATCATCACACAAGGTCTTGAGATTAGACTGATGAAATATGATGTTGATATGGTTAAATCTCTAAGAGCAGTAAGTCACAGCATAAAAGGTGGTATTTCCTGCTGCCTCTAGGTGGCGCTATGACTGATACTGAATTATGCCATGTTGATGTGTTCAGGCCGGGACCCTTATGAAACGTGTGAAGTTGGGGGCAGATCGGACTATGTATGTCTGAATTACAACAGCTTCCTGTTTCATGGTGAAACATCACACTTTGCCAGGCCGCCACGGACACGCCCTTCAACA
This sequence comes from Paramisgurnus dabryanus, assembly GCF_030506205.2. NCBI lineage: Eukaryota > Metazoa > Chordata > Actinopteri > Cypriniformes > Cobitidae > Paramisgurnus > Paramisgurnus dabryanus. The sequence continues at coordinate 40,301,178 of NC_133347.1, read as the reverse complement.
AAAAGTCAAGATCTTCGCAATTTATCATCGCAAAGGGCTTAACATCAGTCAGACCGAATATGATGATGATTTGATTAAATCTCTAAGAGCAGTAAATCACAGCGTAAAACAAGGCATTTCCTCCTACCTCTAGGTGGCGCTATGAGTGAAGTTGAATATTGGCATTGAAATGTGTTCAGGCCAAGACTCTTATCAAACAGGTGAAGCGTGGGGCAGATTGGACATTGTATGCCTGAGTTAGAGCCACTTCCTGTTTCATGGCGAAAATGCAGAAATTTGTCAGGCCGCCACGGACACACCCTCCAACGAAAAGTCAAGATCTCCGCAATTTAACATCGCAAAGGCCTTTACAAGAGATTGACCAAATATGACGATGATCGGATTAAATCTGTAGTAGGAGTTCGTTAAAGTATGAAGCCTGGAAATGACCAAATTTGCACAAAAATCAAGGCAAAAAATCAAAATGGCGGACTTCCTGTTGGGTTTAGAGCTTTGCTCCGAGAGACTTTTTTGTAGGTCTTGGGGTGATAGATGATCCTATCAAATTTCGTATCTGTACGTTTTTCGTAGCGGGGGGGCTGTTCTCTTGAAATTTTGCAGGTGGCGCTATCGAGCCATTTTTACACGCCCACTTCTGGCGCCTATACCACATGTAAATTTTCGCCACTTCTGACATGTGTGCAAAATTTCATGAGTTTTCGAGCATGTTTCGCCCCTCAAAAATGCGATTCACTTTGGAGAAGAAGAAGAATAAATAATAAAAAACTGCAAGCAGTGATGGAAGGGCCCTCACACGCATGTGCACCGCCACTCTATGGCCTTAGTAAAGCAATGAACCAGGGGGATTGAAATTTCAGTGGGTAAATATAGGCGGATATTCAAAGGAACTTTGAAATGCCACACCTCCTTTGTGAAGCAGGTGGCGCTATGATTGTATTTGATTGTTGTAACATTGATGTGTTGAGGCCAGGACCCTTGTCAAACGTATGATGTCTGTGACAGGTCGGACATTGCATGCCTGAGTTACAACAGCTTTCTCATGGAGAAACATCACTCTTTGCGAGGCCGCCACGGACACGCCCTTCAACGAAAAGTCAAGATCTTCGCAATTTATCATCGCAAATGGCTTAAGATCAGTCTCACCTGATATGATAATGATTTGATTAAATCTCTGAGAACAGTGAATCACAGCGTAAAACAAGGCATTTCCTGCTACCTCTAGGTGGCGCTAGGACTGAAGCTGAATATTGGCATTGAAATGTGTTTAGGCCAAGACTCTTATCAAACATGTGAAGTGTGGGGCAGATTGGACATTGTATGCCTTAGTTATAACAACTTCCTGTTTCATGGCGAAAACGCTGAAATTTGTCAGGCCGCCACGGACACACCTTCCAACGAAAAGTCAAAAGCTCCGCAATTTAACATCGCAAAGGCCTTTAGATGAGATTGACCAAATATGATGACGATCTGACAAAATCTCTAGGAGGAGTTCGTTAAAGTACGAAGCCTGGAAATGACAAAATTTGCACAGAAATCACAGCAAAAATTCAAAATGGCTGACTTCCTGTGAGGTTTAGAGCTTCACTCCAAGAGACTTTTTTGTAGGTCTTGGGGTGATATATGACCCTACCAAATTTCGTTTCTGTAGGATTTTCGTAGCGGCGGGGCTGTTCTCTTGAAATTTTGCAGGTGGCGCTATCGAGCCATTTCTGCACGCCCACTTCTGGCGCCTATGCCACATGTAAACTTTGCCACTTCTGACGTGTGTGCAACGTTTTATGACTTTTTGAGGTTGTTTAGCCTGTCAAAATGCGATTCAATTAGCGATACTTTGCCAGGCCGCCACGGACACGCCCTTTAATGAAAAGTCAAGGTCGTTGCTTTTTATCATCACACAAGGTCTTGAGATTACACTGGTGAAATATGATGTTGATATGGTTAAATACCTAGGAGCAGTAAGTCACAGCGTCAAACATGGTATTTCCTGCTGCCTCTAGGTGGCGCTATGACTGTTACTGAATTATGCCATGTTGATGTGTTCAGGCCTGGACCCTTATCAAACATGTGAAGTCAGGGGCAGATCGGACAATGTATGCCTGAATTACATCAGCTTCCTGTTTCATGGCGAAACATTACACTTTGCCAGGCCGCCACGGACACGCCCTCCAATGAAAAGTCAAAAGCTCCGCAATTTAGCATCGCAAAGGCCTTTAGATGATACTGACCAAATATGATGATGATCGGATTAAATCTCTAGGAGGAGTTCGTTAAAGTACGACGCTTGGAAAATTCAAAATGGCTGACTTCCTGTGGGGTTTAGAGCTTAGCTCCAAGAGACTTTTTTGTAGGTCTTGGAGTAATAGATGATCCTACCAAATTTCGTATCTGTACGTTTTTCGTAGTGGGGGGGCTGTTCTCTTGAAATTTTGCAGGTGGCGCTATCGAGCCATTTTTACACGCCCACTTCTGACGCCTATACTACATGTAAATTTTCGCCACTTCTGACGCGTGTGCAAATTTTCATGAGTTTTCGGGTATGTTTAGGCCCTCAAAAATGCGATCCATTTCGGAGAAGAAGAAGAAGAAGAAGAAGAAGAAGAAGAAGAAGAAGAAGAATAATAATAAACGGAGCAAAAACAATAGGGTCCTCACACCCTGGTGTGCTCGGGCCCTAACAAGCAGTGATGGAAGGGCCCTCGCACGCATGTGCACCGCCACTCTATGGCCTTAGTAAAGCAATGAACCAGGGGGATTGAAATTTCAGTGGGTAAATATAGGCGGATATTCAAAGGAACTTTGAAGTGCCACACCTCCTTTTTGCAGCAGGTGGCGCTATGATTGTATTTGATTGTTGTAACATTGATGTGTTGAGGCCAGGACCCTTGTCAAACGTATAATGTCTGTGACAGGTCGGACATTGCATGCCTGAGATACAACAGCTTTCTCATGGAGAAACATCACTCTTTGCGAGGCCGCCACGGACACACCCTTCAACGAAAAGTCAAGATCTTCGCAATTTATCATCGCAAAGGGCTTAAGATCAGTCTCACCTGATATGATAATGATTTGATTAAATCTCTGAGAACAGTGAATCACAGCGTAAAACAAGGCATTTCCTGCTACCTCTAGGTGGCGCTAGGACTGAAGCTGAATATTGGCATTAAAATGTGTTCAGGCCAAGACTCTTATCAAACGTGTTAAGTGTGGGGCAGATTGGACATTGTATGCCTTAGTTATAACAACTTCCGGTTTCATAGCGAAAACGCTGAACTTTGTCAGGCCGCCACGGACACACCTTCCAACGAAAAGTCAAAAGCTCCGCAATTTAACATCGCAAAGGCCTTTAGATGAGATTGACCAAATATGATGACGATCTAACAAAATCTCTAGGAGGAGTTCGTTAAAGTACGAAGCCTGGAAATGACAAAATTTGCACAGAAATCACAGCAAAAATTAAAAATGGCTGACTTCCTGTGAGGTTTAGAGCTTCGCTCCAAGAGACTTTTTTGTAGGTCTTGGGGTGACATATGACCCTACCAAATTTCGTATCTGTAGGATTTTCGTAGCGGCGGGGCTGTTCTCTTGAAATTTTGCAGGTGGCGCTATCGAGCCATTTCTGCACGCCCACTTCTGGCGCCTATGCCACATGTAAATTTTTGCCACTTCTGACGTGTGTGCAACGTTTTATGACTTTTTGAGCTTGTTTAGGCTGTCAAAAATGGGATTCATTTAGCGATATTTTGCGAGGCCGCGACGGACACGCCCTTTAACGAAAAGTCAAGGTCGTTGCTATTTATCATCACACAAGGTCTTGAGATTAGACTGATGAAATATGATGTTGATATGGTTAAATCTCTAAGAGCAGTAAGTCACAGCATAAAAGGTGGTATTTCCTGCTGCCTCTAGGTGGCGCTATGACTGATACTGAATTATGCCATGTTGATGTGTTCAGGCCGGGACCCTTATGAAACGTGTGAAGTTGGGGGCAGATCGGACTATGTATGTCTGAATTACAACAGCTTCCTGTTTCATGGTGAAACATCACACTTTGCCAGGCCGCCACGGACACGCCCTTCAACAAAAAGTCAAGATCTTCGCAATTTATCATCGCAAAGGGCTTAACATCAGTCAGACCGAATATGATGATGATTTGATTAAATCTCTAAGAGCAGTAAATCACAGCGTAAAACATGGTATTTCCTCCTACCTCTAGGTGGCGCTATGAGTGAAGTTGAATATTGGCATTGAAATGTGTTCAGGCCAAGACTCTTATCAAACATGTGAAGCGTGGGGCAGATTGGACATTGTATGCCTGAGTTAGAGCCACTTCCTGTTTCATGGTGAAAATGCAGAAATTTGTCAGGCCGCCACGGACACACCCTCCAACGAAAAGTCAAGATCTCCGCAATTTAACATCGCAAAGGCCTTTACAAGAGATTGACCAAATATGACGATGATCGGATTAAATCTGTAGTAGGAGTTCTTTAAAGTATGAAGCCTGGAAATGACCAAATTTGCACAAAAATCAAGGCAAAAAATCAAAATGGCGGACTTCCTGTTGGGTTTAGAGCTTTGCTCCGAGAGACTTTTTTGTAGGTCTTGGGGTGATAGATGATCCTATCAAATTTCGTATCTGTACGTTTTTCGTAGCGGGGGGGCTGTTCTCTTGAAATTTTGCAGGTGGCGCTATCGAGCCATTTTTACACGCCCACTTCTGGCGCCTATACCACATGTAAATTTTCGCCACTTCTGACATGTGTGCAAAATTTCATGAGTTTTCGAGCATGTTTCGCCCCTCAAAAATGCGATTCACTTTGGAGAAGAAGAAGAATAAATAATAATTAAAACTGCAAGCAGTGATGGAAGGGCCCTCGCACGCATGTGCACCGCCACTCTATGGCCTTAGTAAAGCAATAAACCAGGGGGATTGAAATTTCCGTGGATAAATATAGGTGGATATTCAAAGGAACTTTGAAGTGCCACTACTCCTTTATGCAGCAGGTGGCGCTATGATTGTAATTGATTGTTGTAACATTGATGTGTTGAGGCCAGGACCCTTGTCAAACGTATGATGTCTGTGACAGGTCGGACATTGCATGTCTGAGTTACAACAGCTTTCTCATCGCGAAAAATCTAACTTTGACAGGCCACAACGGACACGCCCCTTTAACGAAATGTCAAGATCTTACCAATTTATCATTGTGAAGTTCCTAAGTTCAGACTGACCAAATATGATGATGATCTGAATACATTTCAATGAGCCGTAAATCACAGTGTAAAACATGTCATTTCCTGCTTCCAGCAGGTGGCGCTATAACTTTTACTGAATATTGCCATGTTGATGTGTTCAGGACAGGACAATTATCAAACTTGTGAAGCGTGGGTCAGGTTGGACATTTTAAACCTGAGTTAGAACAACTTCCTGTTTCATTGAGAAACACAGAAATTTGGCAAGCCGCCACATACACACCCTCCATTGAAATGTCAAGATCTCCGCAATTTAGCATTGCAAAGCCCTTTAGATGACACTCACCAAATATGATGATTATCTGATTAAATTTATAGGAGGAGTTTGTTAAAATACGAAGGCCAGAAATGGCAAAAGTTGCACTCAAATTACAGAGAAAATTCAAAATGGCTGACTTCCTGTGGGGTTTAGAGCTTTGCTCCAAGAGACTTTTTTGTAGGTCTTGGGGTGATACATGATCCTACCGCATTTCGCATTTGTGCGATTAACGTAGCGGGGGGGCTGCTCTATTTAATTTTTGTAGGTGGCGCTATAGAGCCATTTTAACACCCCAAGTTCTGAAGCCTATATCACATGAAAATATTCGCCACTTTTGACACGTGTGGAACGTTTCATGACTTTTTGAGCTCGTTTAGGCTGTCAAAAATGGGATTCATTTAGCGATACTTTGCGAGGCCGCAACGGACACGCCCTTTAATGAAAAGTCAAGGTCGTTGCTATTTATCATCACACAAGGTCTTGAGATTAGACTGATGAAATATGATGTTGATATGGTTAAATCTCTAAGAGCAGTAAGTCACAGCATAAAAGGTGGTATTTCCTGCTTCCTCTAGGTGGCGCTATGACTGATACTGAATTATGCCATGTTGATGTGTTCAGGCCGGGACCCTTATGAAACGTGTGAAGTTGGGGGCAGATCGGAGTATGTATGTCTGAATTACAACAGCTTCCTGTTTCATGGTGAAACATCACACTTTGCCAGGCTGCCACGGACACGCCCTTCAACGAAAAGTCAAGATCTTTGCAATTTATTATCGCAAAGGACTTAAGATCAGTCTGACCAGATATGATGATGATTTGATTAAATCTCTAAGAGCAGTAAATCACAGCGTAAAACATGGCATTTCCTGCTACCTCTAGGTGGCGCTATGACTGAAGCTGTATATTGGCATTGAAATGTGTTCAGGCCAAGACCCTTATCAAACGTATGAAGCGTGGGGCAGATTGGACATTGTATGCCTGAGTTAGAGCCACTTCCTGTTTCATGGCGAAAATGCAGAAATTTGTCAGGCCGCCACGGACACACCCTCCAACGAAAAGTCAAGATCTCCGCAATTTAACATCGCAAAGGACTTTAGATAAGATTGTCCAAATATGACGTTGATCGGATTAAATCTGTAGGAGGAGTTTCGTTAAAGTATGAAGCCTGGAAATGACCAAATTTGCACAAAAATCAAGGCAAAAATTCAAAATGGCCGACTTCCTGTTGGGTTTAGAGCTTCGCTCCAAGAGACTTTTTTGTAGGTCTTGGGGTGATAGATGATCCTACCAAATTTCGTATCTGTACGTTTTTCGTAGTGGGGGGGCTCTTCTCATGAAATTTTGCAGGTGGCGCTATCGAGCCATTTCTACACGCCCACTTCTGGCGCCTATGCCACATGTAAATTTTCGCCACTCCTGACATGTGTGCAAAATTTCATGAGTTTTCGAGCATGTTTCGCCCCTCAAAAATGCGATTCACTTTGGAGAAGAAGAAGAATAAATAATAATTAAAACTGCAAGCAGTGATGGAAGGGCCCTCGCACGCATGTGCACCGGCACTCTATGGCCTTAGTAAAGCAATAAACCAGGGGGATTGAAATTTCAGTGGGTAAATATAGGTGGATATTCAAAGGAACTTTGAAGTGCCACACCTCCTTTGTGCAGCAGGTGGTGCTATGATTGTAATTGATTGTTGCAACATTGATGTGTTGAGGCCAGGACCCTTGTCAAACATATGATGTCTGTGACAAATCGGACATTGCATGCCTGAGTTACGACAGCTTTCTTATGGCGAAACATCAAACTTTGATAGGCCACCACGGACACGCCCCTTTAACGAAATGTCAAGATCTTCACAATTTATCATTGTGAAATCCCTAAGTTCAGATTGACCAAATATGATGATGATCTGAATACATTTCAATGAGCAGTAAATCACAGTGTAAAACATGTCATTTCCTGCTTCCAGCAGGTGGCGCTATAACTTTTACTGAATATTGCCATGTTGATGTGTTCAGGAAAGGACACTTATCAAGCCTATGAAGCGTGGGTCAGATTGGACATTTTAAACCTGAGTTAGAACAACTTCCTGTTTCTTTGAGAAACACAGAAATTTGGCAAGCCGCTACGTACACACCCTCCATTGAAATGTCAAGATCTCTGCAATTTAGCATTGCAAAGCCCTTTAGATGACACACACCAAATATGATGATTATCTGATTAAATTTCTAGGAGGAGTTCGTTAAAATACGAAGGCCAGAAATGCCAAAATTTGCCGTCAATTTACAGAGAAAATTCAAAATGGCTGACTTCCTGTGGGGTTTAGAGCTTTGCTCCAAGAGACTTTTTTGTAGGTCTTGGGGTGATAAATGATCCTACCGCATTTCGTATCTGTACGATTAACGTAGCGGGGGGGCTGCTCTATTAAATTTTTGTAGGTGGCGCTATAGAGCCATTTTAACACCCCAAGTTCTGAAGCCTATATCACATGAACATTTTCGCCACCTTTGACACGTGTGCAACGTTTCATGACTTTTTGAGCTTGTTTAGGCTGTCAAAAATGCGATTCATTTAGCGATACTTTGCGAGGCCGCAACGGACACGCCCTTTAACGAAAAGTCAAGGTCGTTGCTATTTATCATCACACAAGGTCTTGATATTAGACTGATGAAATATGATGTTAATATGGTTAAATCTGTAAGAGCAGTAAGTCACAGCGTCAAACATGGCATTTCCTGCTGCCTCTAGGTGGCGCTATGACTGTTACTGAATTATGCCATGTTGATGTGTTTAGGCTGGGACCCTAATCAAACGTGTGAAGTCGGGGGCAGATCGGACAATGTATGCCTGAATTACAACAGCTTCCTGTTTCATGGCGAAACATCACTCTTTGCCAGGCCGCCACGGACACGCCCTCCAACGTAAAGTCAAGATCTTCGCAATTTATCATTGCAAAGGGCTTAAGATCAGTCTGACCAAATATGATGATGATTGGATTAAATCTCTACGAGCAGTAAATCACAGCGTAAAACATGGCATTTTCTGCTAGCTCTAGGTGGCGCTATGACTGAAGCCAAATATTGGCATTGAAATGTGTTCAGGCCAAGACCCTTATCAAACATGTGAAGCGTGGGGCAGATTGGCCATTGTATGCCTGAGTTAGAACAACTTCCTGTTTCATGGCGAAAACGCTGAAATTTGTCAGGCCGCCACAGACACACCCTCCAATGAAAAGTCAAAAGCTCCGCAATTTAGCATCGCAAAGGCCTTTAGATGATACTGACCAAATATGATGATGATCGGATTAAATCACTGGGAGGAGTTCGTTAAAGTATGACGCTTGGAAATGTCAAAAAATGACAGAGAAAATTCAAAATGGCTGACTTCCTGTGGGGTTTAGAGCTTAGTTCCAAGAGACTTTTTTGTAGGTCTTGGGGTGATAGATGATCCTACCAAATTTCGTATCTGTACGTTTTTCGTAGTGGGGGGGCTGTTCTTTTGAAATTTTGCAGGTGGCGCTTTCGAGCCATTTCTACATGCCCACTTCTGACGCCTATACCACATGTAAATTTTCACCACCTCTGACGCGTGTGCAAAATTTCATGAGTTTTTGAGCATGGTTAGGCCTTCAAAAATGCGATTCATTTCGGAAAATAATAATAATAATAATAAACGAAGCAAAAACAATAGGGCTTTGCACCCACGGTGCAGGCCATTCTGGCCTGCTCCTCGGTGCTCGGGCCCTAATAATAATAAACGGAGCAAAAACAATAGGGTCCTCACACCCTGGTGTGCTCGGGCCCTAATAATAATAATAATAATAATAATAAACCGAGCAAAAACAATAGGGTCCTCGCACCCCGGTGTGCTCGGGCCCTAATAATAATAATAATAATAATAATAAACCGAGCAAAAACAATAGGGTCCTCGCACCCCGGTGTGCTCGGGCCCTAATTAAAACTGCAAGCAGTGATGGAAGGGCCCTCGCACGCATGTGCACCGCCACTCTATGGCCTTAGTAAAGCAATGAACCAGGGGGTTTAAAATTGCAGTGGGTAAATATAGGCGGATATTCAAAGGAACTTTGAAGTGCCACACCTCCTTTGTGCAGCAGGTGGCGCTATGATTGTATTTGATTGTTGTAACATTGATGTGTTGAGGCCAGGACCCTTGTCAAACGTATGATGTCTGTGAGAGGTGGACATTGCATGCCTGAGTTACAACAGCTTTCTCATGGAGAAACATCACTCTTTGCGAGGCCGCCACGGACACACCCTTCAACGAAAAGTCAAGATCTTCGCAATTTATCATCGCAAAGGGCTTAAGATCAGTCTCACCTGATATGATAATGATTTGATTAAATCTCTGAGAACAGTGAATCACAGCGTAAAACAAGGCATTTCCTGCTACCTCTAGGTGGCGCTAGGACTGAAGCTGAATATTGGCATTGAAATGTGTTCAGGCCAAGACTCTTATCAAACATGTGAAGTGTGGGGCAGATTGGACATTGTATGCCTTAGTTATAACAACTTCCTGTTTCATGGCGAAAACGCTGAAATTTGTCAGGCCGCCACGGACACACCTTCCAACGAAAAGTCAAACGCTCCGCAATTTAACATCGCAAAGGCCTTTAGATGAGATTGACCAAATATGATGACGATCTGACAAAATCTCTAGGAGGAGTTCGTTAAAGTACGAAGCCTGGAAATGACAAAATTTGCACAGAAATCACAGCAAAAATTCAAAATGCCTGACTTCCTGTGAGGTTTAGAGCTTCGCTCCAAGAGACTTTTTTGTAGGTCTTGGGGTGATATATGACCCTACCAAATTTCGTTTCTGTAGGATTTTCGTAGCGGCGGGGCTGTTCTCTTGAAATTTTGCAGGTGGCGCTATCGAGCCATTTCTGCACGCCCACTTCTGGCGCCTATGCCACATGTAAATTTTTGCCACTTCTGACGTGTGTGCAACGTTTTATGACTTTTTGAGCTTGTTTAGCCTGTCAAAATGCGATTCAATTAGCAATACTTTGCCAGACCGCCACGGACACACCCTTTAATGAAAAGTCAAGGTTGTTGCTTTTTATCATCACACAAGGTCTTGAGATTACACTGGTGAAATATGATGTTGATATGGTTAAATACCTAAGAGCAGTAAGTCACAGCGTCAAACATGGTATTTCCTGCTGCCTCTAGGTGGCGCTATGATTGTTACTGAATTATGCCATGTTGATGTGTTCAGGCCTGGACCCTTATCAAACGTGTGAAGTCAGGGGCAGATCGGACAATGTATGCCTGAATTACATCAGCTTCCTGTTTCATGGCGAAACATTACATTTTGCCAGGCCGCCACGGACACGCCCTCCAATGAAAAGTCAAAAGCTCCGCAATTTAGCATCGCAAAGGCCTTTAGATGATACTGACCAAATATGATGATGATCGGATTAAATCTCTAGGAGGAGTTCGTTAAAGTACGACGTTTGGAAATGTCAAAAAATGACAGAGAAAATTCAAAATGGCTGACTTCCTGTGGGGTTTAGAGCTTAGCTCCAAGAGACTTTTTTGTAGGTCTTGGAGTAATAGATGATCCTACCAAATTTCGTATCTGTAAGTTTTTCGTAGTGGGGGGGCTGTTCTCTTGAAATTTTGCAGGTGGCGCTATCGAGCCATTTTTACACACCCACTTCTGACGCCTATACTACATGTAAATTTTCGCCACTTCTGACGCGTGTGCAAATTTTCATGAGTTTTCGGGTATGTTTAGGCCCTCAAAAATGCGATCCATTTCGGAGAAGAAGAAGAAGAAGAAGAAGAAGAAGAAGAAGAAGAAGAAGAAGAAGAAGAAGAAGAAGAAGAAGAAGAAGAAGAAGAAGAAGAAGAAGAAGAAGAAGAAGAAACGGAGGAAAAACAATAGGGTCCTCACACCCTGGTGTGCTCGGGCCCTAATAATAAACGGAGCAAAAACAATAGGGTCCTCACACCCTGGTGTGCTCGGGCCCTAAAAACTGCAAGCAGTGATGGAAGGGCCCTCGCACGCATGTGCACCACCACTCTATGGCCTTAGTAAAGCAATGAACCAGGGGGATTGAAATTTCAGTGGGTAAATATAGGCGGATATTTAAAGGAACTTTGAAGTTCCACACCTCCTTTGTGCAGCATGTGGCGCTATGATTGTAATTGATTGTTGTAACATTGATGTGTTGAGGCCAGGACCCGTTTCAAACGTATGATGTCTGTGACAGGTCGGACATTGCATGCCTAAGTTACAACAGCTTTGTCATGGCGAAACATCACTCTTTGCGAGGCCGCCACGGACACGCCCTTCAATGAAAAGTCAAGATCTTCGCAATTTATCATCGCAAAGGGCTTAAGATCAGTCTCACCTGATATGATAATGATCTGATTATATCTATGAGAACAGTGAATCACAGCGTAAAACAAGGCATTTCCTGCTACCTCTAGGTGGCGCTAGGACTGAATCTGAATATTGGCATTGAAATGTGTTCAGGCCAAGACTCTTATCAAACATGTGAAGTGTGGGGCAGATTGGACATTGTATGCCTTAGTTATAACAACTTCCTGTTTCATGGCGAAAACGCTGAACTTTGTCAGGCCGCCACGGACACACCTTCCAACGAAAAGTCAAAAGCTCCGCAATTTAACATCGCAAAGGCCTTTAGATGAGATTGACCAAATATGATGACGATCTGACAAAATCTCTAGGAGGAGTTCGTTAAAGTACAAAGCCTGGAAATGACAAAATTTGCACAGAAATCACAGCAAAAATTCAAAATGGCTGACTTCCTGTGAGGTTTAGAGCTTCGCTCCAAGAGACTTTTTTGTAGGTCTTGGGGTGACATATGACCCTACCAAATTTCGTATCTGTAGGATTTTCGTAGCGGCGGGGCTGTTCTCTTGAAATTTTGCAGGTGGCGCTATCGAGCCATTTCTGCACGCCCACTTCTGGCGCCTATGCCACATGTAAATTTTTGCCACTTCTGACGTGTGTGCAACGTTTTATGGCTTTTTGAGCTTGTTTAGCCTGTCAAAATGCGATTCATTTAGCGATACTTTGCCAGGCCGCCACGGACACGCCCTTTAATGAAAAGTCAAGGTCGTTGCTTTTTATCATCACACAAGGTCTTGAGATTACACTGGTGAAATATGATGTTGATATGGTTAAATACCTAAGAGCAGTAAGTCACAGCATCAAACATGGTATTTCCTGCTGCCTCTAGGTGGCGCTATGAGTGTTACTGAATTATGCCATGTTGATGTGTTCAGGCCTGGACCCTTATCAAACATGTGAAGTCAGGGGCGGATCGGACAATGTATGCCTGAATTACATCAGCTTCCTGTTTCATGGCGAAACATTACACTTTGCCAGGCCGCCACGGACACGCCCTCCAATGAAAAGTCAAAAGCTCCGCAATTTAGCATCGCAAAGGCCTTTAGATGATACTGACCAAATATGATGATGATCGGATTAAATCTCTAGGAGGAGTTCGTTAAAGTACGACGCTTGGAAATGTCAAAAAATGACAGAGAAAATTCAAAATGGCTGACTTCCTGTGGGGTTTAGAGCTTAGCTCCGAGAGACTTTTTTGTAGGTCTTGGAGTAATAGATGACCCTACCAAATTTCGTGTCTGTACGTTTTTCGTAGTAGGGGGGCTGTTCTCTTGAAATTTTGCAGGTGGCGCTATTGAGCCATTTCTACACGCCCACTTCTGACGCCTATACTACATGTAAATTTTCGCCACTTCGGACGCGTGTGCAAATTTTCATGAGTTTTCGGGTATGTTTAGGCCCTCAAAAATGCTATCCATTTCGGAGAAGAAGAAGAAGAAGAAGAAGAAGAAGAAGAAGAAGAATTAAAACTGCAAGCAGTGATGGAAGGGCCCTCGCACGCATGTGCACCACCACTCTATGGCCTTAGTAAAGCAATGAACCAGGGGGATTGAAATTTCAGTGGGTAAATATAGGCGGATATTTAAAGGAACTTTGAAGTTCCACACCTCCTTTGTGCAGCATGTGGCGCTATGATTGTAATTGATTGTTGTAACATTGATGTGTTGAGGCCAGGACCCTTGTCAAACGTATGATGTCTGTGACAGGTCGGACATTGCATGCCTAAGTTACAACAGCTTTCTCATGGCGAAACATCACTCTTTGCGAGGCCGCCACGGACACGCCCTTCAACGAAAAGTCAAGATCTTCGCAATTTATCATCGCAAAGGGCTTAAGATCAGTCTCACCTGATATGATAATGATCTGATTAAATCTATGAGAACAGTGAATCACAGCGTAAAACAAGGCATTTCCTGCTACCTCTAGGTGGCGCTAGGACTGAATCTGAATATTGGCATTGAAATGTGTTCAGGCCAAGACTCTTATCAAACATGTGAAGTGTGGGGCAGATTGGACATTGTATGCCTTAGTTATAACAACTTCCTGTTTCATGGCGAAAACGCTGAACTTCGTCAGGCCGCCACGGACACACCTTCCAACGAAAAGTCAAAAGCTCCGCAATTTAACATCGCAAAGGCCTTTAGATGAGATTGACCAAATATGATGACGATCTGACAAAATCTCTAGGAGGAGTTCGTTAAAGTACGAAGCCTGGAAATGACAAAATTTGCACAGAAATCACAGCAAAAATTCAAAATGGCTGACTTCCTGTGAGGTTTAGAGCTTCGCTCCAAGAGACTTTTTTGTAGGTCTTGGGGTGACATATGACCCTACCAAATTTCGTATCTGTAGGATTTTCGTAGCGGCGGGGCTGTTCTCTTGAAATTTTGCAGGTGGCGCTATCGAGCCATTTCTGCACGCCCACTTCAGGCGCCTATGCCACATGTACATTTTTGCCACTTCTAACGTGTGTGCAACGTTTTATGACTTTTTGAGCTTGTTTAGCCTGTCAAAATGCGATTCATTTAGCGATACTTTGCCAGGCCGCCACGGACACGCCCTTTAATGAAAAGTCAAGGTCGTTGCTTTTTATCATCACACAAGGTCTTGAGATTACACTGGTGAAATATGATGTTGATATGGTTAAATACCTAAGAGCAGTAAGTCACAGCATCAAACATGGTATTTCCTGCTGCCTCTAGGTGGCGCTATGAGTGTTACTGAATTATGCCATGTTGATGTGTTCAGGCCTGGACCCTTATCAAACGTGTGAAGTCAGGGGCGGATCGGACAATGTATGCTTGAATTACATCAGCTTCCTGTTTCATGGCGAAACATTACACTTTGCCAGGCCGCCACGGACACGCCCTCCAATGAAAAGTCAAAAGCTCCGCAATTTAGCATCGCAAAGGCCTTTAGATGATACTGACCAAATATGATGATGATCGGATTAAATCTCTAGGAGGAGTTCGTTAAAGTACGACGCTTGGAAATGTCAAAAAATGACAGAGAAAATTCAAAATGGCTGACTTCCTGTGGGGTTTAGAGCTTAGCTCCGAGAGACTTTTTTGTAGGTCTTGGAGTAATAGATGACCCTACCAAATTTCGTGTCTGTACGTTTTTCGTAGTAGGGGGGCTGTTCTCTTGAAATTTTGCAGGTGGCGCTATTGAGCCATTTCTACACGCCCACTTCTGACGCCTATACTACATGTAAATTTTCGCCACTTCGGACGCGTGTGCAAATTTTCATGAGTTTTCGGGTATGTTTAGGCCCTCAAAAATCCGATCCATTTCGGAGAAGAAGAAGAAGAAGAAGAAGAAGAAGAAGAAGAAGAAGAAGAATAAACGGAGCAAAAACAATAGGGTCCTCACACCCTGGTGTGCTCGGGCCCTAATAATTAAAACTGCAAGCAGTGATGGAAGGGCCCTCGCACGCATGTGCACCACCACTCTATGGCCTTAGTAAAGCAATGAACCAGGGGGATTGAAATTTCAGTGGGTAAATATAGGCGGATATTCAAAGGAACATTGAAGTGCCACACCTCCTTTGTGCAGCAGGTGGCGCTATGATTGTATTTGATTGTTGTAACATTGATGTGTTGAGGCCAGGACCCTTGTCAAACGTATGATGTCTGTGACAGGTCGGACATTGCATGCCTGAGTTACAACAGCTTTCTCATGGAGAAACATCACTCTTTGCGAGGCCGCCACGGACACGCCCTTCAACGAAAAGTCAAGATCTTCGCAATTTATCATTGCAAAGGGCTTAACATCAGTCTCACCTGATATGATAATGATTTGATTAAATTATTATATTATATATAAAAATAATAATTAGTTACATATATATAGCGCTTTTCCAGTGCTCAAAGCGCTTTACATATGAATGGGGGAATCTCCTCAACCACCACCAATGTGCAGCATCCACCTGGATGATGCGACGGCAGCCATATTGCGCCAGAACGCCCACCACACACCAGCTTATTAGTGGAGAGGAGACCGAGTGATATAGCCAATTAGTATGAGGGATGATTAGTAGGCCAATGGGCAAGTTTGGCCAGGATGCCGGGGCACACCCCTACTCTTTTTCGAAGGACATCCTGGGATTTTTAATGACCACAGAGAGTCAGGACCTCGATTTAACGTCTCATCCGAAGGACGGTGCTTTTTTTGACAGTATAGTGTCCCCGTCACTATACTGGGGCATTAGGACCCATACAGACCACAGGGTGAGCACCCCCTGCTGGTCTCACTAACACCTCTACCAGCAGCAACCTGGTTTTCCCAGGTGGTCTCCCATCCAAGTACTAACCAGGCTCAGCCCTGCTTAGCTTCAGTGGGCAAGCTGTCTTGGGCTACAGGGTGATATGGCTGCTGGTAAATCTCTGAGAACAGTGAATCACAGCGTAAAACAAGGCATTTACTGCTACCTCTAGGTGGCGCTAGGACTGAAGCTGAATATTGGCATTGAAATGTGTTCAGGCCAAGACTCTTATCAAACATGTGAAGTGTGGGGCAGATTGGACATTGTATGCCTTAGTTATAACAACTTCCGGTTTCATGGCGAAAACGCTGAACTTTGTCAGGCCGCCACGGACACACCTTCCAACGAAAAGTCAAAAGCTCCGCAATTTAACATCGCAAAGGCGTTTAGATGAGATTGACCAAATATGATGACGATCTGACAAAATCTCTAGGAGGAGTTCGTTAAAGTACGAAGCCTGGAAATGACAAAATTTGCACAGAAATCACAGCAAAAATTCAAAATGGCTGACTTCCTGTGAGGTTTAGAGCTTCGCTCCAAGAGACTTTTTTGTAGGTCTTTGGGTGATATATGACCCTACCAAATTTAGTTTCTGTAGGATTTTCGTAGCGGCGGGGCTGTTCTCTTGAAATTTTGCAGGTGGCGCTATCGAGCCATTTCTGCACGCCCACTTCTGGCGCCTATGCCACATGTAAATTTTTGCCACTTCTGACGTGTGTGCAACGTTTTATGACTTTTTGAGCTTGTTTAGCCTGTCAAAATGCGATTCAATTAGCGATACTTTGCCAGGCCGCCACGGACACGCCCTTTAATGAAAAGTCAAGGTCGTTGCTTTTTATCATCACACAAGGTCTGGAGATTACACTGGTGAAATATGATGTTGATATGGTTAAATACCTAGGAGCAGTAAGTCACAGCGTCAAACATGGTATTTCCTGCTGCCTCTAGGTGGCGCTATGAGTGTTACTGAATTATGCCATGTTGATGTGTTCAGGCCTGGACCCTTATCAAACGTGTGAAGTCTGGGGCAGATCGGACAATGTATGCCTGAACTACATCAGCTTCCTGTTTCATGGCGAAACATTACACTTTGCCAGGCCGCCACGGACACGCCCTCCAATGAAAAGTCAAAAGCTCCGCAATTTAGCATCGCAAAGGCCTTTAGATGATACTGACCAAATATGATGATGATCGGATTAAATCTCTAGGAGGAGTTCGTTAAAGTACGACGCTTGGAAATTTCAAAAAATGACAGAGAAAATTCAAAATGGCTGACTTCCTGTGGGGTTTAGAGCTTAGCTCCAAGAGACTTTTTTGTAGGTCTTGGAGTAATAGATGATCCTACCAAATTTCGTATCTGTAAGTTTTTCGTAGTGGGGGGGCTGTTCTCTTGAAATTTTGCAGGTGGCGCTATCGAGCCATTTTTACACGCCCACTTCTGATGCCTATACTACATGTAAATTTTCGCCACTTCTGACGCGTGTGCAAATTTTCATGAGTTTTCGGGTATGTTTAGGCCCTCAAAAATGCGATCCATTTCGGAGAAGAAGAAGAAGAAGAAGAAGAAGAAGAAGAAGAAGAAGAAGAAGAAGAAGAAGAAGAAGAATAAACGGAGCAAAAACAATAGGGTCCTCACACCCTGGTGTGCTCGGGCCCTAATAATAATAAACCGAGCAAAAACAATAGGGTCCTCGCACCCCGGTGTGCTCGGGCCCTAATAAGTGGTTGGTTGTCACTAAGCAGAATTACGCGATCCAATAAAAAACTATACTATACGATTTATTAAGAATAAAAAAATTTAGAAATAAAGGGAAGCAGCGGGTGGTTGCTGGTCAGACATTGGCAGGGCATCACGATGATGGGAGGCCAGTAGATCATGGTGTGATGAGCTTCATGGCAGCAGGAACTGGGTCTGTCAGTCTCAGTGTCCTTGGGTTCTAGGACGAGACAGGGAAAGAGAAACAAAATCCTATTAGCATAAGTCATCACATATAATGCAAGTGTCATACAGTATAATGGATGAAAGTGTGCTCTGTTCCAGACAAGCTAACTATTGCGGCATACGTATATTTAATAGGCGAATTATGTGAATCCTTTGTTAAAGAGATATGTCTTTAGTTTAGACTTAAATTGAACATTGTTGGGCAAAACCTTCCAAAGCTTGGGACCTAAGTAGGTAAAAAGTATTTACTCTAACCATACAGTCCAAGTCTCCTTCGCGGCACTCGAATATTTATAGCTGCAAGCCTGGACCGAACAGCATTTGCCCCAATCTCCTAATTTTCTCCAACCAAATTCTGAACAATATCATAAAGTTGGGAATCTGAAAGGTGTGAATCTCTCAAGACAGAAAGGTTGAACTCTCTAGGAAAGAAAAGAAAGATTTCATTGTAAGTGTATTGGCTTTTTGATGAACATGACAAAAGAAACATCTGATACAGATAACTAGGACAGCTATAATAGAAAAGCATTTAAGACAAACTCCTTTCAAAGTGTTCTATAAAACGACTTTACAATTTATACTTTTAAATATCTTAAAAGCATGCTTTAACAATACTGGAATATATATGTATTGCAAAACTATAAAAATTATAGTTCTTTATAATTTTGCTTAAAATAATAAGAATAGTTCATGTTCCCCAAATCAGCGTATTACAATGATTTTGAGGGATCTTGTGACAATGAAAACTGGAGTAATTGTAGCTACCCCACTCGATTGATGGTCAATACTCATTAACTGATGTTTTTCATTAGCGTTTTATTCGTAACACTCATGTAGACACCGTAAGAGCTACAACAAAACAGACAGATAAAAACAAACACTGTCACTCAAACACATTAACTAACATCACAATAAACAATACAAAAACAAAACATATACCTTATAACCCTCAAGTGGGATGCACAAGACTTAATGGGGGGAGAAAACCGTCGTGCCTTTCGGACTGCGTCCTCCGCAAAGTTAAACACACACACACACCTAGCGCAAACAGAGCGTGCTTTATACACGCCAATCCACGCTAAGGCCGTATCATAATAAAAGTCCTTCAAAAAATGAATAAATACAGACCTTATAAATTCAAACAAATTTGCAATCCTTTACACTCCCACCAAATCATGAGTTATAATAAACAAATGATTTCAAAATTACAACAACACTTCAAACAATACAAATCCAAATATAACAACAAAACAAAAACTTAAGTCTCCAACAATAAAACCAGTTTCTGAACAGGACGTTCAATTACAGAAACTTCCCTAAACATTCTTTCTTCCAAGATTTTTGTAAAAGATGAACCCTAAGTCTCATCGCAAACCAACCATAGATTTGGATGGACATGTACATAGGAGACTACAACATGATTTATCCCTGGGATCCAAAAACCCTTTAAACAAATTTCATTGATGGTAAATCCTTTACCTTGATGTTTAATTCCTTCATGGCAATCAGCTATGATAATTTCTGTGATATAATGGTCCTTGGGGATAATTGTGAGATGTTTCAACAGACTAAGAGAAGAGTTGCTGAGTCTTTCTCCCACCTTAAGCACACAATCACTATCAAGAAATGGATCAAGGTAGTACAATTGATTGTAGGATGACAATTGGCTACCCTTACTTAGTGCATTGAATTCAGTTTCGAACACATGTCTTTGCAAAAGTTTGATTATAAAGCACTCAGCCTTTCCTCTTTCCTCAACTGTAGAGAGTCCCTTTGACTTGTCCTTACGAATCCGCCGTTGAATTGCTCCTATTACCCGAGACCAAGACGAGAACTTTGACAGGTGATTTACAATAGTTTCCTGTTCCACTGCCTTTGCATAAAGTATTTGAGAACATCTGACTTCAGACTCACTTAGTTGTAATTCTGTAATCTCATTGGCAGGAAGAACAATCTTCTTATTAGATAAAGGCACTTCATCAGTAAGACCTCTTGAAACATGGTCTACAGGATTGTCCTTTGTTGGAACGTACCGATTTCCACCTTGATTCCCTCCATCCTTAACTTCCTCTGCCTCTCTTCTGTCAATGATTTCCTCCATAAATTTCACACAGTGCTCCTTATACCTTTGGTCCTTTAACAGTTTTCTCTTTTGATGATTAGGTCTCACAAGAGCAAGTTTTCTGTTATCTGGCAAATTTTGTCTTGCTTTAAAAGGAAGAGCTATTTCATAGTGTCCGGAGCTATTTTCCTTTATTCCGTCACTTAATTTATTTAAAAAGGCAATGTCATCTTGAGAACGAGGTTTATCATCATTTGCATCCTTCAAATCAAATTCTAGAATGCGTATGGCATCTGCTGGAGCCAGTGGAGGAACTTCTTTAACTGAAAGTCTATGGCAGAGACTAGTAATACCTGAAGAGTCAAGCTTGGGTAATGAAGGTCCAACAATGCTCCAACCCAAATCAGTCTTGACAGCATAAGGTTCGTCATTCTCTCCTAAAATCGTTTGTCTTGGTGCCAGCGCCCTAGCACAATTATAGCCAATCAAGAGACCGGCTTCACAGTCTTTCAAAGAGGGAATCTCATCAACAATTGCAGAAAAGTGAGTCCAACGTTTAGCTGTTTCACACGTAGGTATGTGTGCATGGTTAACTGGGATGCAATCCTTAGTATATACAGGAGGGAGATCAATATAAGTGGCAGAACTATAACCCCTTACACGAAGTCCTGAAATCCTTTCACTCTTTACAATGGTATCCTTTTCAGTCATGGTAGTCAATTTCAACTTGACTGGAGATTTATCTGCCTGTAGGGCATTGCTCACTTCTTGATCGATAAAGGTTGTATCACTCTGTGAATCGAGCAAGGCATAAACAAGTTTTTCGGTACTCATGTTGTTAGCTGATGATAGCCATACTGGCACAACCATCGAGGTATAGGATGATCCCTTTCCGGCCACACTCAGAGACAGAACGGCTGTTGAATCATCTTCTTCCCTTGGAGCAGATACGGTTAATGAAGCCAGCCTTTCTGTTTTACTGAAATTATCATCATGAAGGCAAGTAGGATGTTTCCCTTTACACAAGTTACAGAGATGACGATGATGACAGTCCCTTGCACTATGACCAGTTTTCAAACATCCATAACAAAGATGATTTTCCTTTACATATGCTCGTCGTTCTGCCAATGTCTTGGTCATCAATTTGGAACAATCATAAAGCTGATGTTCAGAATCTTGACAAAACACACAAGGAGGTTTGACGTATTTCTCAATGATATTTGGTCTATTATGTTCCAAATCAGTCTGAGTATTAAAGACATTAGCCTTGTTTCCTTTGAACTCGCTGAGATTTTGTCTGTTGACAGATGTTAAACTGAGAGCATAAGATGACGTGACTGGGTTACAACTAATCTCTGCCTCTAATGAGACAAATGTCGCAAAGGTTTTAAAGTCAGGAAAATTCTTATTATCTCTTAAAGTTTGCGTAACTTGTCGATTCCAGCGCGAAGCCACCCAATCAGGTAATTTTTTAACTAACCTTTGGTTCTCATCACAGTCATTGAGAATTTGTAGACTTGCAACATGAGGTATGGCCTCCTGACAAGCATTAAGGAAATCTGAAAATTCTCTAAGTCCAATAGCATCCTTTGATTGAATTTTTGGCCAATCTGCAAGCTTCTGGCGAAAAGCGCGTTGAATCACAAATGGTTGACCGTACCTTTTATCCAATTTGCTCCAGGCATCCTTATAAGCTTCGTCATCACTCCTGTAGAAGGTACCATCAAGGGTTTTATATGCCGATCCACCCACATACCTTTTTAGATAATAAAGTTTATCAGCAGCAGATATACTTTTCCGATCAATCAATGACATAAAGGAAGCCTTCCACTCAACATACTGAATGGGGTCACCATTAAACACAAAGGGTTCTGGAGCTGGTAATCTGTTCAAATTTATACTGTCTTGTAAGGCTTGAACAAGAGAAGGCAATTCAGTTTGAGAAAGAGATATATCATTAGCAGGTTGGCTAGAAAGGCTTGGAGGCAGACAATGTTGTTCCATGATAACACGGTTTGTTAAAGGATGGTCAACGTCCTGCACTGTTATCCGATTATAAGCCTCAAACCTTGCCTGCGCTACTTTCAAATCCTTTTCCGCTTGTAGCTGCTCTAGTTCGCGTTTTTGAGCATCTAAGTCTCTCTCTTGTTTTTCTTGCAAATCTTGAATTTTCTTCTTCCGTTTATTTTCCTCCATTAGCATTTTATACTCCACTTCCTTTGCCGCCAATTCTGCAGCTGCTTCAGCATGTTTTGACGCTACACATGAAGATGCAGCATGATGACTTAACTGAGAACTAGATTTGTGACTAATTCGAGAAACCGTGGACCCATATATAGAACGAGCATAGCTGGATTCGAGTAGATCCTTTAAACGATGTTTTACTTGCTCTACATCAAATTCATCAATGCCTGATATTCTTTCATAGGCAACCTTTATTAAATCTGTTGTCACTGCCTCGCAAGCATCAACACGACGTCTCAGTTCAGTAGATGGCGTGACGTGATTTCTAATGTCAACATAGACACGCATAACCTTATCCTTTTCATCTTCTAGAGTATCAATAAGGGTTGCTAACTGACTCTCAGTAAGATCAGACTTGAGTTGAACTCTTGTTTTACGTGCTAACATTTTCCAGTATTCATACATAGAATTAAGCTTTCTTTCTTTCTTTAAAGCTTCCTCATTTTGAAAAGCAAGCATTTTTTCTGTGGGATTTCGTGGACGAACAGAACGTCGAGTACCTTGAGATTCTGTTAGATCTTCTCGAAGTTTACTGTTAAGTTCACTCAAGGTTTGTTCTGCTCGAAGTTTACCTTTAAGCTCACTCAAAGTCTGTTCTTTAAACTCAATTGTCTCAGTTATCTGTTGTCTCTTTGAAATCTCTGTTGATGTTTGATACTCATTATTAAGGGTTTCAATATCCTGTTGAAGATTACTAATCAACCTTTCACATTCAACCTGATCAAAGTTTGACTCTGTCATTTTTGTTCAGCTCTTGTCATTCACCGAATTAACACACAGTAATATAAAAATGTCCAACACAATTAAAATATCAATTAAATTTCCAGGGTGTAATCATGTAGCCTTGGACATTAATATCAAATGTTTGGTTTTTAAATAACCCCTTTTAAATACAAATATTTCCCTTAAAACTTATATAAATATCACTTTCAACCACAACAAATAATTTGGTCTTTCAAAAAACCTTAAACATTAAAAAACCTTGTTTAAACGTAAATGTCTTTTGTTTGGTTAACTATTTCACCTTAATATTCCTTTACAGCTGGAAAGGTGCGTCGAAAAATGTCACCTGAGGAAGAACACAGTCTTTCAGAGTCCGTAGTGTATCGTTTAGTCCTTAATTTCAACCATAGTTATCCACAAACGAAGCATATTTTTCCTTTAACCATCAGAAATCGACCTGCTGCCCGTGAACACTCACTGCTCAGAGACCCGTCAGCATGGACACCAATTGGTATGCAGCAGACTCGAACGATGAATGGCCAAGCTCTTACTGTAGCTACCCCACTCGATTGATGGTCAATACTCATTAACTGATGTTTTTCATTAGCGTTTTATTCGTAACACTCATGTAGACACCGTAAGAGCTACAACAAAACAGACAGATAAAAACAAACACTGTCACTCAAACACATTAACTAACATCACAATAAACAATACAAAAACAAAACATATACCTTATAACCCTCAAGTGGGATGCACAAGACTTAATGGGGGGAGAAAACCGTCGTGCCTTTCGGACTGCGTCCTCCGCAAAGTTAAACACACACACACCTAGCGCAAACAGAGCGTGCTTTATACACGCCAATCCACGCTAAGGCCGTATCATAATAAAAGTCCTTCAAAAAATGAATAAATACAGACCTTATAAATTCAAACAAATTTGCAATCCTTTACAGTAATGGCTGATGAAAATTCAATGCTGTCAGATGTTGCACATATAAATGACTTTGACAGACAAAGCATTGTTTGTAAAGTTGAATTAGTTAATAAAATAATAGTCTGATTAAACAAGTCATGCTGCATGTGGTACCTGATATTGCTATGACAAACACAAGCCCACAAACAAAATAAATCGAAGTGCAGAACAAATGGTTAACACTGTAGTCACTACTAAGATAAATGATTAACTAATCAGTAGGTATAACATACTGATGTTTAGGTTTAAGTAAAAATTACTTGTGCAGTTAATTATTTAATAATTAATATTACACTCTGTAAAAGCATGTGTTAATTTTTTTACACATTTTTTGTGTTATGCGCTTTAACACATTATGTGCAATTTTAACATATTATGTGTCACTTTGTGTTAAAATAAATAAAAGTGACAACACTTGTATTTAAAGTAACACAAAATGTGTTGTTCCAATAATAACAGAGATTTGTCTGTTTTGGGACAATGCATTTAGTGTGTTGTCCCAAAACTAACACTGTTTGTGTTGTTTCTAACATCAAAACAACATTTTTAATCTGTTTAGAGTGTAGAATGCAATTCTCCATATTACCATATAGAAAGTGCCCCATTTAACTCTTGTGGATATGTTATTGACTGCTGCAGTACTTTGGTCGGGGAGTTGGGAGTCATCAGATTTGGTCATGTATTGCACAAGAGTGACCATTTTCACATAGTGGTGTACTTGAGGTAATATTCTGAAACATGATAACAGAAATAATAAATAATGATTGTCTAAATATAACACGTAAAAAACATAAGAGATTACAAACATCAATGATAAACAACTAACTTTACCATTAAGTTACACAACTTAAAAATATCAGCATAAGATAATAACAAACTGCATAATGAAGTAAATACTACAAAACAACAATAATAAATTGAATATAGAAATGATACTGTATTGTTAGTAAAGCAATAATTAAGCAGAAATGTTGCACTTTTGAAAGAATAAACAAGTAAACATTAAACATATTAGCCGCGATGCTAACGGCACCTGCTCATAAAACATTATCAAATATCACTCAAACAGATCTCGGTGCATCAAAGTTAACACAGCTGCGGTACATTGTAATAATCTGCATTGACGACAACAACATAGAAGAAAACTTACTTGTCACGGACTTTCACTTCCACATAAACGCTAACATATGAATAACTGCATATGAATCCGCGATCTGACTGATACTCTGGGGCCAGTTGTTCAAAGGTAAGCTGATCGGATTTTGGTTATCGGATTGGATCAAATCTTGAAAATGGGTTGTTCAAAAGGGAAAGAAGGAATCTGAAATCAGATTAGATCACAGAATCCAATCCTAGTTTAAATCTGGATCAAACCTTCAGTTTGTGTTGTTCAAAACTTGTCAGTAGGATTTGGATAACTTTGATCCAAAAAAACTAGATTATCCTGATCCCAACAGGGGGTAGGATTTAAAGGTGGATTCCAGGAGGGAAACTTTAAAATTGGTAAAATAACACATTTGTTTGATTTAGTGTATATACTTTTATTTATATTTTGCACTTGACTTGTGTAACCGTTGTAACAGTGATAAAGTAGATATAGTAGACATAGGCTACCAATTAAGCTATTCAGTAAAGTAAAAATAATGAAATGTGAAATAATCCCCCAAACAGATTTCAATCACAAACAAAAATAATATATTCAATTTTTATGTCATTCATCACCGTATATTAATTTCAAGGAAACAATCATCAGAGATGAGCCTGTCAAAAACAATGTCTAACAATGGCATCCCTTACTATTCACCTTATTCCGCCACGCCCCTTTTTAATTCTTGGCTCTTCCGCATTTTGTCAACCGACTTCCGCTGCTAATATGGCACAGTGCATTCGGTGGTTAGTTTGGTGGTTAGAAGATTGTTTGTAGTTCACTATAACTTTAGTGAAATGACAAATATCGCTACTGCTGTAAATGTTTTAAATTAGGAGCACGGTTAAAACTTCATACGACGATTGGATAGTTTTATATTGTCCCATCAATCGTCTCGTGGTTAGACGATATGAAGCGGCCGCGACAAGTAACCTGGCATATTTAATTATCTCGTCCTGTCAGGAGTTGATGGAGCAGCATTGAAAATTATTAAAAGTATGTCTACCAATATTTACACAGTGATTTCGTCTTTTTTATAGCAAATGTGCACCTTAGCCAGTCCAATAACTATTTCGTTTTTATGTGGTAATGTACCATGATAGAATTCATTTGCAAACTTGCCAACACTTATTCCTTCAAATCAGGAGACTTAAATCCTTTTAAGTGGAATCTACAAAGCTCACATATGGTTTAAGAAATTCCTTACAGATAATAACTGATCACACTGTAAAGGTTTATATAACTGCATGGCAGGTTACATCTGATCACATAGTAACTGTTTAATATAACTGCATGACAGGTAACAGCTGATCACATAGTAAATGTTTAATAGAACTGCACAACATCTGATCACATTGTAAAGGTTTAATATAAATGCACAACATCTGATCACATTGTAAATGTTTAATATAACTGGCTGCATGACAGGTAACAGCTGATCACATTGTAAAGATTTAATATAAATGCACAACATGATCACATTGTAAAGATTTAATATAAATGCACAACATCTGATCACATTGTAAATGTTTAATATAAATGCACAACATCTGATCACATTGTAAATGTTTAATATAAATGCACAACATCTGATCACATTGTAAATGTTTAATATAAATGCACAACATCTGATCACACTGTAAATGTTTAATATCACTGCATGACATCTGATCACATATGAAGGTTTAATGTAACTTTACAACCGGTAAAGCAAGACAACCCTGCAATAAATTAAGACACAGCTTTATCGGAGTCATCAGGAGCTGATCCCAAGCGTATATCTGGAAGCTGTTGGTGTATGTACTGGTAAAGTGCTTGGCGACTGTGTAATGGATGCAATATCAACCCTGTGTAAAGCTGAACCAAAGATGGTTGTTTCTCAGCAGAGATATGTACATTTGTGCCAGCTCAACACATGAAGCAGAAGCATTGAAGCAGTTTCTCAAACAGGGTTTACAGGACTAGGCCTTAATTATATTAGGACATTTTAGTTTTTACAAACAAATCCTACAAAAAACAAGACTGGTGCGCATCTTGTGACAAAACAATGGCACTAATATATGTTGAGGTATGTCAGTAAAAGGTGTTTTTAAATTATTGTAGCTCAAATATGCATTTTAGCCTGGGACCAGGATAAGCCCTGTCCGGGAAACCGCACCATTGTTTTCCCATATCAGATGTATGTTGCTTCAGGTTGAGTTGTGATTTTAAAGTGTAGTTGTGGTCAGAGACGGATAGATGCTTCCATTGTGTTTCTGCATCACAGTTTAGGAACATGTTGATTGTATCATCCTCACAGTTGTCCACTGCATCACTAAACATCAATGCATCTGTGAAAACAATATAACCATAAACATTTTTATGTTAGTATTTAAAATAAACTTGCATCATGAGAATTAATATATAAATGGCACCCATACTTAAACAGAACAGTGTGTGAGAGAGAGATGCATTAAAAAGAGACAGAAACATTATACACACAACCTTTAACTTCAGTGTTAAATAATACGTTGTTTAATATGTCATTATCAATATCTGAATGAGAAATGAACTGACATTCTAGCATCTGAAATCTCAGTAACTTGTAGGAATCACGTGGGCTACTGTAAGAATGCAATGTACTATAATATCTCGTTGTACTATCGTAAATATAAAAATATAGGTGGACAATTAAAACCATTCAAATAGTTGCATTTTATAAACTAACATTACTGATCTTAAGTGTATTTGTAGAACGGACATCACAAATCTAACTTTAGGCGAACGAGCACAAAGTTAGCTAAGATAGCTTACCTGAAACTGGCCACCTTTTCAACACCAGGCGTGGTTTAAAGTTACCGGAACATTGTAGTCGAACCATTACTTGGGATAAGGGTGTTCCTCAGTTGGCTTAAAATTGGTAAGAAAGAAACATAAAGGCGCTCGAGTGAGCTTTTTAAGCTTAACACGTCGCCTTCAGTCACTGCCTCAGCTGCTCATCGTCTATGCGGCCGGAAGAACGTTGACAAAATGAGCGAAATGGCGCCGCCCTTGTTGTCGTGAAAAATAAGGTGAATACGTCCACTCAGTCCCTCATTCTGACAGAATGCCAGAGGTTGGTCTGGTTCTTCAAACGGCTCAGGTGCATCATAAACATCATCACAGGGAGGGACATTGCACCTGGTAGCGATGTTGTGCAGGACGTTACATGCTAGTATTATGTTGCATGCTCCCTGTGGTTCCACTCGCAAGTAGTTAAGGCATGCAAAGCGTCTCTTCAGAACTCCATTTAAAAGCTCAATTGCACATCTTGTTTTGCAATGAGTAGTGTTGATGAATACACAGATGTGGTTCTGGACATTATTGGAGGTGAAAACTATAAAGCTCTGCATAGGATTCAGGGTGTTGTAGGGGATGGTGAGCCTACGATTGTAAAGGAAAGTGAGGAAACATTCATTCTGGATCTCAGCCCTACTGTGTTATTGAAATACAACCTGGACCCTCACTGGTAGAGCCAGCAGTCACAGGAGCTCAGAAAAGACACTTGAAGCGTCCTTTGTGCGTCCACAATGTATTTATTATTGGATATATTTTTTTTGTGACTCAGATGAGGGTTCATAAAAGAAATTATAAATGGATGTTTATGTTATTTTTGTGTTTTGTCTCGAAATTAAAAACTCTTACAGTGATCCCATATTGGTTCTTCTACCTGTTCTTCACATAGCTGGTAGCACATGTTGTGATATGTTGTCCCATTTAGAGCACAGGTAATCTGGATTTGGTAATCGTGAAAACTGTGTATCTGGATCAGAGTGATCCAATCCAATGTTGCTTTGAAAAACCGGCATAAAAGTAAGACGGATTACCTGATCCTGAATAGGAAAAAATGTGATTTCCAAATCCGGATCATTTTGATCCAGATTAAACTTTTTGAACAACTGGCCCCTGGAGTTACGGTGAGTTCTTCTTCTGGTGTTTTATGGCGGTTTGGCACACCAATAAACAAGTGATTACCGCCACCTACCGATCTGGCGTGTGGAGTGAACAGATTTGGAAAAAAGAAATACAAAAAAATAGATTCTATCTCTTGTTCTTGTGTTTTACAGGTATTTAATTACTAATGAATGTACTCTTGATTGTCTTGACTCGTTTCCTAACAATACTTTTAAAGAAGTATTAACTCCCAACCATAATTCTTGTCTTTACGGTGAGTTCTTTGCTCTAACTGCTATACGTGTCAAAACGTCACACCAGTGGCGGCTCCAGAGATTTTCTGATGCAGGTGCTATGGGGATGCTCAACACTTAAGAGAAGGTGCTTGGAATTTTGGGGATGTTTCATTATGGAGGTCGCATTGGACCACCCTTGGTATATATATATATATTAAGAGACCCTTTTACAGGCCCCGTGACCAAATAGCCTGCTCGTGCATTTTGGCAACAGAAGTGGTGTTATTCCCCATTGGTTCTAACGTGTTAGCAACTCAGAAAGTTTATTAAAACGGTTTGCCAGAATCAAAATGTCTGGTTGTGCGTTTGGTTGCACTAACATAGTATACTAATATACGTATATATGCTAACGTCTTCTATCCACTCCACTATAGTACACGGATCTGGTAGCTGTGTTGAAAATGTTGATAAAGTCAACTTTTTTTAAATAACTTTCTCTGTCTGTGTTGCTTCAATGCTGATTCTCGTCATACTTCCGTTGCCAAAATGCGCGTGCATACGTTGACATGTCGTAATTGTGTACAAACAGTAAAAGAGTCTATATACACGGCACGCGTAACGTACACGCCCGCATTAAATGTAAACCTCTGAAAATAATATTTCACAATTCTGTCACAGTCAAGCCCTGAAATTTGAATACAACGGAGCAACAAACAACACAATCCAACAGAAACTGTGCACGCTTATGCTCAGATCACGAAATCGCACAGCCAGTTACCAACACTAATCTAATGCATAATGATAAATCAGCAGTATTCCTATGGTTGGAGCATTATAGATGTAACTATGAAGAGCCAAGATTTCTGCTGCTTTAACCACCAAATTAATTCAATTTGTAATAGCCAACAGCTGGGGAAAATCAAGCACTTACTATAGACGTCTTCACAACTTTTGATAGATTGCGAAGGCATCAATGATGTTGTCGCAATTAAGGGTCTTTGCTAAATTTCCAAACTTGCTATCAAAAACAAACTGCCGTGCGTTAAGGTCAAAGGTTCACCAGGCGCTGCGCCCATTGGCCAAAGAAGATCACCTGTTTGGGCCTTGTTATTTTACACTAAAATTTATATTTTTAAATTATTATTTAATTCCTTTTTAACAACATGAAAAAGACTATTCAAACATGACATTAAAATATAAACATATAAAATATTACAGACATTTCTTGGGGGTGCTGGGCGGGTGCTATGGATATTATAGGGGGAGCTACAGCACCACCTAGCTCCTCCCTGGCGCCGCCTCTGCGTCACACACAGAAAACTTTAAGTTCTCAACGATACCAATTAAACCCTTAGCATTGTTATTCTGTTTTCTATCATATTGATGATAAAAAATATCCATAAAAATGCAAAAAAAATAAAGATTTCATGTTTTCAAACCCTGTCCGATTCCTTCTGTTTAAGTGTAGAAGATAAAGACTCAGGAGGTGTGTTTTTTAACATTAACCTTTTCTTAATATTAAGAAAATATGGTACCTATTAATTAATGTAAATATTTGGCATGTGGGGGACGTGAAAAATGTAGCCTACGTTTGTGTGTAGAAGTCTGAGCTAAAGATACGCGGATTGTCCGCTGTCGGTAGGTCAAGCAATTCTGATGAATATGAGAGTGGATGCGTGAAACCACTGACAATGAAATATTATCTACATTTCTAACATGTAAACGCGTTAAAATGTTCTGCGGATGTGATAATTTACTGGTCTGCATGTGTGACAGACACAATAAACTTTAGGCTACACGTTCGTTTAAAAACATATTAATTTACCATATCTGTCACAGTAATGAGACTATGGAGGGTTCGGGTGAGGATATAAATTAAAGAAAACCATTAGGTGACCCCAAATAGTCAAATTGTCAAATCATCAAAGACGTGCTATGAAATGAGGATCATTCAATTTTGGCCATATGGGGGACACATTATAGGATTTAACTTATAACAGCTTTCTTCCAATATATTAAAATAGGCTACAGCATATTATTTGCATTGCTTTATCATAATATGTGAAGAAGTAGCCTAGCTTTCAATAAATATTTAAAAAAATGCGTTAATAAATCCAATAACCCCCGTGACAGGGCTACATGGCCATAAGAGGTTTCTAGGCTTTGTTTCTGCATTTAAAAAGACAAAGCTGGCAATTCTGGCTACTCTTTCGTTATTTTAATAATTTCTTCATTTTATTTTATTTTATTTATAAATTACCCGGGTTAATCTAATTTAATTATTTGGCTTGTGTTTTGTTTCCGTGCACTTCAGGCATTTTGCACATATTTGTCCTGCACCTTGTTACTTCTGACCTCTTTTTATTTAATTTTTATTTATTATAAAGGTAAATTCTGATCTCAAGTTAAGTACATTTTGGATTGCTTCTTGTTGTAGTTATAGCCAATCAATGTTGCACTGTTGCGTGCTGGCCATGGCAGGGGCGTGTCTAGAGGGGGGGCATGGGGTGGCACTGCCCCCCCTTGGAATATGATTGGCCCCCCCTCCAATCTCATTGGGCCAGCTAGATTTACTGTCAACCTGAAAATGCCCACCGCACCATTAGACCAGAGAGCTGTCAATCACTGTTTGATTTGAGACTCGCGCGAACGCGAAGACGAAGCGAGCAGAGTAGTTGCGCGTTTTTAAAACAGGAGGAAAGAGATACCATGACACCCACCACACCATTGGACCAGTTGTCAGACACCCACCACACCATTGGACCAGTTGTCAATCACTGTTTGATTTGAGACTCGCTCGAACGCGAAGGCGAAGCGAGCACAGTAGTTGCGCGTTTTTAAAACAGGAGGAAAAAGACACCACGACACCCACCGCACAATTGGACCAGTTGTCAATCACTGTTTGATTTGAGACTCGTGCAAACGAGAAGGAGGGCGCCCCGCCACAGACTCAACAGCCGCCACAGACTCAACACTGGCACAAATCAAAAAGATTTTCCATGATTACCATTTACATTTTATTTTACTATTTAAAACGGCTTCATGTGCTTTTGCAAGCGCTCAGCAGTGCCTCTCTCTCTCTCTTGCGTGCACGCTTTCTCACTGCTGCGCGCGGAACCTCGACAGTGCCTCTCTGACACTGAGTGAGGGAGTTAAAAGTTGGCGGTGTTTCCACCTGGGTTCCTCTGTTGTCTTTTCACGTAAAAGTTAACAGCCAACAGATGTTACTGACAGAGAATACGGTTGATCGAGTATTATGACTTAACGAAAGGTTAGTGTTTTCCCACACACACACACACACACCAGTTCTCTGTGTACGAGCTCTCTCTCTCCCTCCCTATGGTGCGGTATGCGCGCGCACGCTTAACAGTATTCTCTGATATTTTTGAATTTGCGCTGAATTGCTATGCGCAATCTACAATAAAACTATCACTCGCATTTAAAATTAAACGCTCATTAACTCAATCAGATGAGAAGAGCAACCTTGCATGAGACACACAGGTAATCCGAAATCACCTCGTATCAGCTCTTCAATTGTATGGAAGTAAATCTGTGCCGTTGGGTTTTGAATTCTAATTCTTAGCACTGAATTTTTTTACATCAAATTTTTAACACTGAATTTTATTTTGCATCTAAATCAGACTTTGAATTTTAAAAGCCATCGAATTTCTAGCACAGTTTTTGTGCCTATGACATTTTTTCAATGTTTTAAAAAAATTCAGTGTAAAAAAAATTCAATGTCTAAAAAAATTCAGTGAAAAAAAATTCAATGTGTTTTAAAAGATTCAGTGTAAAAACATTCAATGTTTCAAAAGATTTTGTGTAAAAAATTCAATGTCTCAAAAAATTCAGTGCAAAATAATTCAACGTCTCAAAAAATTCAGTGTAAAAATATTCAGAGTCAACATCCGGGGAAGCAAGGAGAAGCAATCGATCCCTGTATCAAATCATTCAACATCCAGCCAATCATTTACGCTCCATTGGTCACTTGACACCGAAACGGGAAGTGGGTGAAGTTCAGGCTGGTTCAGGCAAAGGGTTTATTTGCATTAACATACGAATACATTTTTCACATCTGGCAGATCGTATCATCAGTATATCAGGACACAGTCCGTTTACATTTATCAACATCAAAGTGACTACTGTATCTGGATGTGTGATCGATCCCGTGCGGGGAGACGCGCTGGATGAATAGCTGTAAATCACAAATGGCTACAACTGGCTTTAACCATATGATTTAGGGTTGTCGCGGTAACTGCACTCCCGTATTGTACAGTTCTACTGAGAAGCAAACAGCAGAGAATAACTAGCAATCCTAATAACCGTGATTCACCTTTTTAGCTTTATATTTTAAGCTTTAAAGGTTTTATCTTTGCTTATTAATATTTGCAGCGTCCGCACCGCGTACTTTACCTGAACTCGACTTTCACCCACATGCTTTTTACCAACAAAATTAATGTGAAACATGAGGATGACAATCCCGACTTCACTGTTTTAGTCTGCCTTAATAACGTGCTTTAGGCTCTGTCTGAACTTATACGTTTTTGTTCTGTAGCCTACTTTGTTCACTCACATATTTCTATATCAACAATAAACTGTTGTTACCTTTGTTTCCTGATAAGTTTAATATGATTTAAATAAAAGAGCTAACCATTTCCTAAATTTCCTGTTCATGTCTCTCTCTAGGCTAGTGTGTAAGAAGTGAAGAAGTAATGTAATTTACAAACACATTTAGGTATAAGAAACTTACTTTGCATAAAACCAACACTGAGCAAATGTATTTGGTCAATGTTATTATGGTTTGTACGTGTTTAACCTAAAATGTGTTAAATGAGATAGAAACAGCTGACTGACCAGCGCAACATTCACATAATGACCCTTGATATGTCGCCATGGAAACTCAAACATTAAAACGATCCATTAAATTCTGCTACTAAATATTAAATCTCTACATTAATAATAATGTAGAGATTGGAACATATTAAACATATGCCTGAATAACTTAAAAATACAAGCAGTGTTAAAATGCTTTTGTATATCGATTTATTTCAAGATACTTTCAAGCTTATATTGCTCCACAAATATGAATAGAATAGACAGGATTTAAATTGAATTTCTTTATCTAACTTTTGCGAGTTTGTCCATGGTTTATATTGTTGTAGTTTTATATTGATTAAACAAATGATTGGTTTGCTTATTTTAAATAAATCTAAGGATCTTTAGATGTATTTATGTATTAAGGCAGGTAAAATATTTTCCATTTATTCCTTTTTGGTAAACCTTCTCCTTTATATAAGTGAGTCATTTTAGTAATTTATTGTTGTTCTGTTATAATAAAATAATAATAAACAAACACTAAGCAGTCGTAGTAATGGAAAATTATGTCTTTCATTTATTTGTGTTAGAACCAGAGCCGGCGCCAGACCATAACTAACAGGGGGGCACTCGGCTTCCAACGGGGGGCACGCAATAGCAACAATAACTTGCAGAAACAAGACATTAAAACAACAAATACAGCAAGCACACACTCATACAACTGGTACAGACTGTCAGTTCATTTCCCGTATAAAGTGCAAAAGACCACAAACTATGCGCAAAACTACTGAACTTCGACCGCGGCGTGAGCGCAAGCTGAGCTCCGCTGCGCTCGCGCTACTCGACGCAACAACAACCCAGCAAGCAATTTTGCGGCTAATAGACGTCTAGTAGCCGTCTAAACACCCCCCTGACGTCTAGGCTAAAACAAGGCTAATTTTGGGCTGTCAGTGAAAATCTAGTAGACGTCTATCATAGCCCAAGAAATAGACTAGTCATCAAATAGACGGCTATTAAACGTCTACATATATACGTCTAATAGACGGTGAATGTGGGTCTAGGCTAAAACAAGGCTAATTTTGGGCTGTCAGTGAAAATCTAGTAGACGTCTATCATAGCCCAAGAATAGACTAGCCGTTAAATAGACGGCTATTAAACGACTACACATGTGTGTCTAATAAAGAACAAAAGAATGGCTAAAGAATTCTTTTTAATCCATTAAAAAAGGTTCTCATAAACATGCAATTTATTACAAAAAATATTGTTAATACAATAGAAATTCAGATAAAACAAAATGAAGAAAAACTACTTTTAACAAAAAGAATAAAAACAGTAACAAAATAAAAGCATATATAACAAAATACAATTTTAAAAATGAAATAACATCTAAACATTAACAAACTATCTTCAGTTCACGTCAACTTATTAATTGTACTAATTTCTATACACCCCCCCCCCCCCCGCTCCCTGGTGCCTGTTTGAAATGCCCCCATTGCATCCTTCACTTCCAGTTCTGTTGCTGCTGGGAAGTTGTTCAACACAGCATCTGCCAAATATGATATGAAAAGAATGCATGAGACAAGTATTTCTGCTTTATGTTAAATGTGATAGTCATTCTCTTTTGAAAAAGTCATATATAAATATTTACAGGTCAACAACAGTAATCATACCGTTCTCATTACTAACAGAAGTGCATGTTTCTCTGCGTGTGTTTAATGACATTTTTGGAACTAGCAAAAGAGGCTTAAAGGCAGGGTATCTGATTTTGATCCAGAATTTTTTTTTAAGTTATGCTGGTTGAAAGTCTCCTCAAATATTGATAGCTCTCACTATGTTAAGTTGTCTAAATGTGTATTTTTATATATTTGTGTCACCTGTAAAAGGCGTAGGACCAAAAAACGTTCAACAAATCATTGAACCCTGACCGAATGCAATAATTGGACGTGGGCATGGGCCAGTTACCGGTTTGAAGGTATACCGAGATTTTCAGAGTCAAGGTTTTAAAAAAAACACAAAAATTTTCTGTGATACCGTTTTCAATGTATGAACTTTGTTTACACAAAGTGAATTAAATCATGTAATTGAATTCATGTTTACATTTACAATTGAAAGAATATTATCATTTAAAGGCTTTATTTTTATCTGGCATAAACGTTGTTTGTTGCTTAAAAATAAAATGTATTGTGTCCAGTTGAAAAGTTGATGTTTTAATATGCAGACATTTGAAAATAACACATTTTAGTGTCACAATGGCAATACCACAACACGTGGTATTTTTGCTTACGGTTATCATACTGCCAGAATCTCATTCCGGCCCATAATTGGACGCATTACATTTTTGCCCCTCTTCTGTGAACGTGTTTTGCATGCCACTTCACAACCTGTTCACACTCTGTAAAAATAGGGAGAATGAAATAAACCTTCCTGCTGAATTAGGGGTGGGCCGATCCAATACTTTGGATCGGATATCGGGTCGATCCGGACCTTTTTTGCTGGATCGGGTATCGGAAAAACGGGGCCGATCCAAATCCGATACTGTGCGTTACTTGTGGTTGTTACTGTCATGCTACAGAAAAGTCAAACTATTATAAAAGCACCATAAATGTTATTATACACTATATTCAAAATCTTCCTAATATATTCAACAGCCTTATGCGAAAAACAAATATATATATGAAGATATTTAAGGTCACAAAAACTGAATGGTTTGGTGCTCGCAGAGTTAATACACTGGAGTAGCGTGAATTAAATATGTCATACACACACACACAAGCCGTATTTTAAACATCTGATTAAAAAGTCTTTCATGTTGTGACAGTTTGCGCAATTAAGTAAAAATGTACTTGAACTATTAATTTGCTCAGTCGTATGTCCACTCAAAAACAATTAATAAATATTTAAGAACACTTACATTCTTTTAACTTGTATCTCATTTAAAAAAAATTCACTTGACATGATATTCTCCTGATTTTGTGCAACATGTTTTGTGTGTATATGTGTGCGTATATATATATATATTTATGTGTTTATACACACACAATGCTAAATGGATCAAGAAAAATACTAGTATTGGATCGGGATCGGTATCGATCGATACTCAGAATACAGGGATCGAAATCGTATCGGTAATAGAAAAAGTGGATCGGCCCAGCCCTATGCTGAATTGACACAGGAGCTACAAAACGAAAGACATTTTGAAACAACAAAAAAAAAAAACATCTGGATGAGCAAAGAGCAAAAACCCAAATTAACATTGGTAAGTTCACTGCTTTTCTGCAAGATGGAAACAGCTACAGGTCTGAAAGGGTCGTTGCAGTGTTTCTTTTGGAAAGGTAGGTATGCAGTGTGATTCTATTTTGATGGATTCAGATTGTATTTTAATGAAACTTGTTGCTTATGTAGTTTGTTTACGAATTAGTGTAATGATATTTATCTTTTCAAATTTCTAAACGTGCTGTATTTATTTCGGATTAAAAAAAGTTGTTTATGTTGGTTATTTTGGTAATGTTATTCACTTTGTCAGTTATACTGGTTAATGAGATAGGAGTGTGCTTCTGGTTGGTGCGTGTAGGCTAAAGTTAATATTTTTCAAAATCAAATACCCTGCCCTTTAAGATGCCAAGCATAAAATATTCACAATACAATCTTATTGACATAAAACCTGTCAAATGTCTAAAAATAAAACATCTAAACAATATTGTGTGGATGAGTAAACTGTTGTATCGGCAAAGAGTCATTTAATCTGGGGCTTTTAATATTTAGAAAATATTAAGGCAGTACCGGACTGTCGTCAATTACTCCTCACATAACCTAATGTTATATTAAAAGTACTATTTTGTGAAACACCATTCAGCCTAAAACTACATACAAACACACTTACCTTTAATAACTGAGAACTGATGTTTTTTCAAATGCTTGCTTCTGCAGTGGACCACCACCATTCATGTTGAACTTTGAAATTAATGAATTTTAGTGAACTCTAAAATACAAAAGACAATGTCGTTAACAGTTGCAGACTGACATATTTTCTGATTTTTTGTGACCACATGAAAGACTGTTGACACCACAACGTCGGATTAATATTGCATGTTTAGAGAATTTACCTGTCCAGCATTCTTCCGGCACGGTCTCTCAAGTTTCTCCCTCCAGTTTCGCACAGCTTTGACACCTGAATAGCACATGCCTAAGTCAGTAATTGTACAGTATTGTATGCTTCAGTGTACAAGTGTTTACCAACCTTAAAGGTTAATGCCCACTGACCTGCAAGTTTTCCCTCACTAACACAATAAAACTCTTTTTTCCAACAGACTAAAGGCCTGTAAGTTAATTCCATATGGATAAATAGCTTTCCCCCACAATCTATCTCTGCATGCATAATTGTAAAGCACAACACTGCCTACATTACTGTAAGCAACACAGTAATAACTTAGCTAAGTTACTGCTGTTACTAAAAAGCAGCCTACAAATCACTCATGTTGATCTTTAGTGTAACGTTACATAGACTCATTTACCTCCACTATTTTATTACATTGCAGGTTGTACTGTTTAGGTTTTATAAAACATGGGTTACTTACTACGTTACACTGTTAAGTACCCGGTAAGAATGTCGCGATTCCAACAACAAATAAAGTAAATCAATTTTAAACACATGTAAAATAAAATAATTAAAAAAAAACTTACACGACCAAACGAGTGTGGTACATACTTTCCTCGTAGCTGCTCGCTGATGTTGTTGCTTTTCAAACAGCGGAAATCTTTCTCGCGAGATATGGCCTCGTGTTTGTGTACTGCTGCCATCTAGCGGTTCGGAGTTGTAACTGGATTTTGTTTATCTTTGAAATACGGTCAAATAATGAATGTTATGCGTGACAGCAGATATTCAGATAAGATAAATTAAACCAAACATCTTAATTTCACTGGTGTATTTGCATGCCTGATAAAATATCATAATTCTTGCAAGTTATTTTGGCAAAAACAAAATTTTATTAAATTCAAGGTTATTTTGGGCTAAACATGGTTTGTTCGTAGTCGGTCTATTTATGAGCTAAATAGTGGCTATGTACGACGGTGCATGAAACACTTTAAAGAAATTAAACAAACCTTGTAATCGCTGTTAACTTTGCTTACAATGACATACCATACATCTCACAAGTTATTTTGGCAAAAACCACATGTAATTAAATTAATGGTTATTTCTGGGCTAAACGTGGGTTATTCGTAGTCGGTCTATTTGTAAGCTAAATAGTGGCTAGTACAGACGGTGTATAAAACACTTTAAAGAAATGAAACAAAATACCTTAATCGCTTTGAACTTTGTTTACATGATTAAATATCATACATCTCACAAATCATTTTGGCAAAACAACATGTAATTAAATTAATGGTTATTTCTGGGCTAAACGTGGGTTATTCGTAGTCGGTCTATTTGTAAACTAAATAGTGGCTAAGTACAGACGGTGCATAAAACACTTTAAAGAAATGAAACAAAATACCTTAATTGCTTTGAACTTTGTTTACATTATTAAATATCATACATCTCACAAATATTTTTGGCAAAACAACATGTAATTAAATTCATGGTTATTTCTGGACTAAACGTGGTTTATTCGTAGTCGGTCTATTTATGAGCTAAATTATGACTACGTACAGACGATGCATAAAACACTTTAAAGAAATGAAAAGAAATACCTTGTAATCGCTGTTAACTTTGCTTACATGATAAAATAGCATCCATCTCACAAATTATTTTGTCAAAAACCACATGTAACCAAATTAAAGTTTAATTGGGCTAGAAGTGGGCTAGGCACAGCCCGGCTATATCGGGTCTATACTGAAACGAGACGTTGAAATGACGGCTATTGCTTGCTGGGAAACCGCCCTCGCGCGGCGCAAGCCATTGAAATGAATGGGCACAGTGCACACCACGTCCTAGCTTTAAAAAAGCCGCTTTACCATAATCACGTCGTAATGCTGTTAACGCGGTCTATAGCCACACTTCACATTTAAGCTTACGTAATTTAAAACAACGCTGACTTACCTTTAAAATAGCTGAAGACGGCGTGTACGAACATAAACTTCCTTAAAACAGTGTCCTGTTAGTAGGTCCTGTAGATTTGTAAATTCCACCTCAACCTCTAATCTCTGAGTTTGAGCCAGTCTGTGTTTGCATGAAGTCAGATGAAGCAGGCGGTGCTGATTCGTTCTAAATGTTCTAATATTCATATTTTACACGATCCATAAAATGCCGCGAAAAAACACGTTGCTAGTATCAAGTCACAAATATGCTAAAGACTTAAGACGGGTGAGACGCGGCAATACATCCAATCAGAGAAACTGGTCTATTTTAATTAAAGAAAACATATATCAACTATATTTTCCTCATTTGATTACATTACAAGTCATGAAACATTCAATGTTTAATTTATTTTAATTATTCTTGATATATATTAACTTAATAAAAACTTTGTAGGGGGGGCACAACAACCTGTTCGGGGGGGCACTGCCCGCGAATGCCCCCCCATGACGCCGGCCCTGGTTAGAACGCATACCATCCATCGAATTTGTTTTATTAATAAACAAGCTGTTTTAGCGAGTTTGTCGTTGTACTATTTTATTGGTTTTAAGTTTTTCGTTCATAATAATAATAAAGAAACATTTTTAAAAACTATTTTAATTCAAGAAATGGAAATGTTTAATAATCTGACTTTAAAAGCAAAAGTGATCTACAGATGAACGTCTTTGCCAAATGGCTATTTCCTATAAAATATGCGGTTTGTTTAGTTCAGAAGGTGAAAAAATCCTTACCTGTATTTCCCTAATAATAGAAATACAACACATCTATGTAAGAACGTAAGTCTCCGTGTTATTTTTACATTATGACTTAAAAGAACAATTTGGAAAATTAGATTAGAAGCGCGTGAATCCGCAATTACACTTGCTTTGAAGGCAGCTTATTTTTCCAGAAAAAAATATGGTAACATTTCTTCAGAAGAATTGCTGAAACCTATTAATTTACAGATGTTTTTATTAGTACTCCAGCTGTTTTATCGGCCTTTGAGATGGGACGCGGCAGTCAAGTTCATGCTGAAAGCGGGGTGAATTCCAAATGGCGTTTTAGCGCCCTTGAAGGGCACTTCAGGAAGGGGATGTCACACAGTCGATCCAAATAAAGAGAAACTGATGTGCGTTTTTCATTGCTCTATTCGCCAAGTCTATTTGAATTGACCACACCATGAGACAATTGTGCAACTTTCTCTAGAGTTTATACATCAAGTGTTCTGATCTTCGAAGGGAATATGGCATAGGGACAATAAGCTATTGGAATACGCCCTTTATCTTTTCGTGAGCGGCAGTCGCGTAGGCTTTAACCAATCATTGAACAGATTTTTAACAACAAATCATAAAACATTTTACTGACCCTAAAGTGTTAAAAAGATTGCGGGAAAATGTTTTGGAATTTCTTTTTATTCAAACATTAAAAATCTCATACATATAATTAAGAAACTAAGAACACAGGGCTTTAAATGTGATGGCGCTTTAGGCAAATCATTAAACAAAATACACAGAAGAATCTTCGTTGTGTTTTATTTATCCATCTTGATGTGTGGCGCAAGAACGGATAACATTCCAATCACAAACGCAGCCGGGGACGGATCTCACTCAATCCAGCCATGGAATCTGCATTTACAGGTCAACGTCACACAAAACACCGCTAACTATCATTAATCTTCTCCCTGACAGCTGTCAAAAATAAAGGAGGTTAGGTAATGGAGCGCATTTTAAAACTCCTGCTCGTATTTTTAAGTTATTCAGGCATATGTTTAATACGTTCCAACTATTCATGTAGAAATTTAATATTTAGTAGCAGAATTTAATGGATCGTTTAATGTTTGAGTTTCCATGGCGACATATCCATGGGTCATTACGTGAATGTTGCGCTGGTCAGTCAGCTGTTTC
The DNA here is from genome assembly GCF_030506205.2 of Paramisgurnus dabryanus. Classification (NCBI taxonomy): domain Eukaryota; kingdom Metazoa; phylum Chordata; class Actinopteri; order Cypriniformes; family Cobitidae; genus Paramisgurnus; species Paramisgurnus dabryanus. The sequence continues at coordinate 40,258,987 of NC_133347.1, read as the reverse complement.
TATCTCATTTAACAGGTTAAACACGTACAAACCATAATAACATTGACCAAATACATTTGCTCAGTGTTGGTTTTATGCAAAGTAAGTTTCTTATACCTAAATGTGTTTGTAAATTACATTACTTCACTTCTTACACACTAGACTAGAGGGAGACATGAACAGGAAATTTAGGAAATTGTTAGCTCTTTTATTTAAATCATATTAAACTTATCAGGAAACAAAGGTAACAACAGTTTATTGTTGATATAGAAATATGTGAGTGAACAAAGTAGGCTACAGAACAAAAACGTATAAGTTCAGACAGAGCCTAAAGCATGTTATTAAGGCAGACTAACACAGTGAAGTCGTGATTGTCATCCTCATGTTTCACATTAATTTTGTTGGTAAAAAGCATGTGGGTGAAAGTCGAGTTCAGGTAAAGTACGCGGTGCGGACGCTGCAAATATTAATAAACAAAGACAAAACCTTTAAAGCTTAAAATATAAAGCTAAAAAGGTGAATCACGGTTATTAGGGTTGCTAGTTATTCTCTGCTGTTTGCTTCTCAGTAGAACTGTACAATACGGGAGTGCAGTTACCGCGACAACCCTAAATCATATGGTTAAAGCCAGTTGTAGCCATTTGTGATTGACAGCTATTCATCCAGCGCGTCTCCCCGCACGGGATCGATCACACATCCAGATACAGTAGTCACTTTGATGTTGATAAATGTAAACGGACTGTGTCCTGATATACTGATGATACGATCTGCCAGATGTGAAAAATGTGTTCGTATGTTAATGCAAATAAACCCTTTGCCTGAACCAGCCTGAACTTCACCCACTTCCCGTTTCGGTGTCACGTGACCAATGGAGCGTAAATGATTGGCTGGATGTTGAATGATTTGATACAGGGATCGATTGCTTCTCCTTGCTTCCCCGGATGTTGACTCTGAATATTTTTACACTGAATTTTTTGAGACGTTGAATTATTTTGCACTGAATTTTTTGAGACATTGAATTTTTTACACAAAATCTTTTGAAACATTGAATGTTTTTACACTGAATCTTTTAAAACACATAGAATTTTTTTTCACTGAATTTTTTTAGACATTGATTTTTTTTTACACTGAATTTTTTTTAAACATTGAAAAAAATGTCATAGGCACAAAAACTGTGCTAGAAATTCGATGGCTTTTAAAATTCAAAGTCTGATTTAGATGCAAAATAAAATTCAGTGTTAAAAATGTGATGTAAAAAAATTCAGTGCTAAGAATTAGAATTCAAAACCCAACGGCACAGATTTACTTCCATACAATTGTATCAGACAATGTCACATTTAAATTAGGATTTTAGCAGTATAAAGTAACAGCTGGTTGGATTAAACACGAGGTGTTATTGGGTCGTGTTAGTCACTAGCTTAAACTCTTTCTTGTTGTCTGACAACAGAACAGATAATATGTAAAAAATAGCATTCAGTTGTGTTAAAATACAATATAGGCTAATAAACAATGAAAGTCAGATCAGACAGAGTAGAAAAACAAAATCCTGATATGTCAGAATGTTAACTAATACCAGCTACACGCAATGTACTTAAAGGAACAGTTCACTTAATTTAAATGGTCATATACATAAACTTGTTTCAAACCTGTATGAGTTTCTTTCTTCTGCTGAACACAAAAAAGAAAAGAGTTAAGAATGTCTGTAACCAAAATCAGTTGATGGATCCCATTGACTTCATATGTAGGAACAAAATAACATGCAGTCAATGGGGTTCATCAACTTTCTGGCTTCTAAGATTCTTCAAAATATTTTATTTTGTGTTCAGCAGAAGAAAAACTCATACAGGTGTGAAATAACTTTAGGATGAGTAAATTATGACAATTTATTTAAAGTGAACTATTCTTGAACAGAACTTTTGTTTAATCCATGCAAAATACAAAAAATTAATACCATCTATATTAGAGCACGTGGCATTGCACAAGAACCATGCTTAATATTTTCTAAACCAGTATTTATTTTCATTTGAATTTTTTGATTGGCCCCCCCTGACTGGTTCTTGGTCCCCCCTGTGCCCCCCCATTTATAAAATCCTGGAATCGCCCCTGGGCCATGGTGCTGGCTAATGCTAAGGTGCTAGGTGCGCTCTGAGTGTCATATTTAGGAGTTCATCAAACTAAACTTAAAAAAATATTTTTTTTTCGACAGGTATAAGTTTAAAAATGTATTTAAAACAGGGTGGTTATCTTGTCAAAAGTATAAAACTGCACCAAATTAATTCCAGACGCGACCGTCTCTCTTGTGATTTAAATTCTTGAAATAAATGATCTTAGAATCATCAGGTTTTTCTACACTTAAAGTGAATACATAGATGATAAAAGTCAAAATAAACAAGCAGCAAAATAATACAACATAGTGTCTATAAAATTATTAATTTCAGTGTTTATCTTGTTATAAATTAACATTCAAGGAATTGTATATAAAGGTTAGTTTTTATCATTTAGGCTACAGTAAATCATATTCGTGTGGGTGTCAGATGTTTAATTTAAAATCTTTGTGTACGTTTGTGAATTACAAATTCTGTAGAATGTATAAAAAGTATGTCTCTTTTTTAATCACTAGGCCACCCCTGAAAAAACCGTTCTGGCACGCCCCTGTGTAGCAGAGTTTGATTTCTGACGACTAAAATAAAATTAATGTGACTAGATTAAAATAAGTGTGTTTTCACCGAATTGACCCAATTACGAGGAGCAAAACATTGAATATTCAGAAGAATAAACCATTTAATGGATAAGTGATTGAGATTTCAGCACTCAAGCACGCAAACTCCACCGCACCTTGGTGTAAAGTGCATAAAAATTAACAAGTTACCTTGCGCACATAATCAACAGGTAATGCTTTTTGCTGTATTATGCGTTTTCATGACATAGCTTTTAGCCTTTAATATTTTATTAATATGTTAAAATATTTTTTTTATATATTTGTAGTGCTTTGTAATGCTATTGTTTGCTAATTTTAGCTATTTTTAATGTGATTTTGTGTTTATTTTATGCTACAGAGGTAGCATTATTAGTTTATTTAGGTCTATGTATAGAGTTATACATTTTACCGCCTCGACTTAAACCTTTTACCTAAGTTTATTGCTAAAGCTACATTTCTAATTTTCGTTTAGTTTAGATTAGTTTAAAATAATATTTAGATCTATATTTTATTTTAAATTTTATTTGATATCAGTTAAAAGAAATTATTAAAAATGGTTTAGTAAATGATAATAACCCTACTATGGTAAAGAAATGAATGAAAATGAATAACAAAGCAGTCTGAAAATGAAAATTCTGTTGCATCATGCTGCTGTTGTGCCCTTCCGAGGTTGCAAATACAAATATATCATGTGATACGACATTTGATAATATGCGTTTCCATCAGCTATATCTGTAAACTGTTTAATAATGTATTTTTATTTAAAAAGTGTTACTGATCAAATCATATCTGTTATATTTGCTCTTTGTATGAAAGTGACAATCAACCAGAAGATATTTCAAGATTTTAAATGTTTCAAAGCATGAAATTATTTTGCCCACATGTGCCATGAGGGTTCCACATTATCATCCCACATGGGCAAACCTATATATGGGACCCACTGGAAGTTGATTCCAGCTAGAGGTGGCATAATAACTAAATGCTGACGCGCCTTGTTTTGAGTGAACCCTTGGTATTTCTAACTGACCGGATCCTAATGATCTGAGTAATCTTTTAGGTTTATATTCAGTTAGCATATCTGTCATGTATTTGGGTCCTAAGCCATGAAGTGATTTATAAACAAGTAACAATACTTTAAAATCTATTCTAAATGTAACAGGAAGCCAGTGTAAGGACCTGAGGACTGGAGTGATGTGCTCAGATTTTTTGGTTCTGGTCAGAATTCTGGCAGCAGCGTTCTGTATGAGCTGCAGCTGTCAAATGTTCTTTTTGGGGATCCCCGTAAGGAGTCCATTGCAGTAATCCACCCTGCTGGTGATGAAAGCATGAACAAGTTTCTCTAAGTCCTGTCTTGAGACAAAACATCTAATTCTGGCAATATTTCTGAGATGGTAGTAAGCTGATTTGCTTATCGCTTTCACGTGACTACTGAAATTAAGGTCAGACTCTAAAATTACACCAAGATTTCTGACTTTATTTTGTGTCTTTAGACCCCTAGAGTAAAGGTATGTGTTAACTTTGAGAGTTTCATCTTTATTTCCAAATACAATGACTTCAGTTTTGTCTTTGTTTAACTGGAGGAAGTTTTGACGCATCAAACAGTTAATTTCATCAATGCATTTACATAGAGAGTCAATGGGGCTGTAGTCATTGGGTGACAGGGCTAAGTATATCTGGGTGTCATCTGCATAGCTGTGGTAAGCAATTTGGTTCTTTTTCATTATTTGACCAAGTGGGAGCATATACAAATTAAACAGAAGTGGTGCAAGAATTTAACCCTGTGGGACTCCACATGTCATTGATGTCCACTCAGATTTATGGTTACCTATGTTCACATAGTAACCTCTTCCTTGTAGGTATGTTTTAAACCATTTTAGGACCATCCCAGAAAGTCCTACAAGGAAGAGGTTCCTTGTAGGTATGTTTTAAACCATTTTAGGACCATCCCAGAAAGTCCTACCCAGGTTTCCAGTCTATGTAAGAGTATGGTGTGATCTACTGTGTCAAAGGCAGCACTAAGATCTAGTAGCACCAGCACTGATATTTTACCTGAATCAGAGTTTAAGCGAATATCATTTATTGCCTTTATGAGCACTGTCTCTGTGCTGTGATGCTGACGGAAACCAGATTGAAAGTTGTCCAGATAGCCATTTGAGTTTAAGAATTTGTTCAGCTGATTGAAAACAACCTTTTCAACGATCTTGCTTATAAACGGAAGATTTGAGATAGGTCTGTAGTTGCTAAGTATGGTTTTGTCTAGGTTACTCTTTTTTAGGAGAGGCTTAACAACTGCTGTTTTTAATGACTCTGGAAAAGTGCCTGTGATCAGAGAGGTATTTACTATTTTTAAGAAGTCAGTTTCTAAGCAGTTAAGTACCTTTTTGAGAAAAGATGTGGGGAGCGTGTCAAGGCTGCAAGTTGATGCTTTAAGATGTTGTACTGTTTCTTCCAAGGTTTTTATATCAATTATGTCAAATTCTGAGAGAATGGCTAATTTCTGAGGTTGTTGCAATGCTATCTGACTGACCACAGTAAAATTTGAGGCCGTATTGATCGCCATTCTGATATTACTGATCTTCTCAGAGAAAAAAGTTGCAAACTCATTGCATTTGTTGTCAGAAAGCATTTCACCAGGAACTTGATTTGGGGGGTTTGTTAGTCTCTCTACAGTAGCAAAAAGAGTGCGAGTGTTGTTTATGTTGTTGTTGATAATGTTTGAAAAGAAGGTCTGTCTAGCTGTGCCTAGTTCTACATTGAAAGCACGAAGACTGTCCTTATAGATGCTATAATGTACTTCAAGTTTTGTTTTCCGCCACATACGTTCAGCTTTTCTGCATATTCTTTTCATGCGCTGTACTGCTGTTGTGTTTCTCCAGGGTGCTTTACGTCTGCCAGTGTGCCAGTGATCACCCTGACCTTAACTGGAGCTATACCATCAATAGCATCTTTAACTTTTATGTTAAAGTTTTCAAGGAGAACATCAACAGAGTCTGCCGATATGTTTGGCAACATTGACATAGCATTCATAAATACCTCACTGGTGTTCTCATTTATGAACCTTTTCAGATCTAGCATCAGTGGCAGGACAGATCAATAAATCAAAGTAAACACAAAAATTGTCAGATAGCGCTTCATCCTTGATTACAGTGGATGAAATGTTTAGACCCTTGCTAATGAGCAGATCAAGAGTGTGTCCCCGATTGTGTGTAGGACCTTGCACGTGCTGGGTCAGATCAAAAGTGTTTAAAACATTTAACAGTTCAATCACAGTATTGTTTTCTGAATTGTCTATATGAATATTGAAATCTCCAGCAATAACAAAATAATCAAATTCAGAGGAAATCGTTGATAAAAGTTCTGTAAATTCATCAACAAATGCTGAGGTGTATTTGGGAGGTCTATAAATAATTGTAAACAGAATGCGTGGTGTACCTTTTAGAGCAATACACAAATATTCAAAAGACTGGTAATCACCAAGTAATGCTTGCATTGAAAGGCATCTTTGAATAAAGCAGCTATTCCTTCACCTCTTCTAACAGCTCTACAGACATTTATAAAGGTAAAGTTGGGTGGGGCTGATTCATTGAGGACTGTAGCACTGCAGCTGTCATCCAACCAAGTTTCATTTAGAAACATAAAGTCCAGGTTGTTAGTGGTGATAAGATCATTAACTAAAAAGGATTTGTTCTTTGGTGAACGGATGTTCAGAAGTGCTAACTTAACAGTAACTGGATTTGGAACTGTATCAATCTCAGAATGACATATAATAGGCAGTAGATTAGATAGAATTGCTGTGCGGCTGGAGACGGCCTTCATCTTTCTATCACATGTCAGGACAGAGATAGGGAAAGCTAAAGGGACATCGGGCGCCCGCTTAAAATATTTATGATTGTTACTGCTGACGTAGCGGGAACCCAACACACATCAGTTACCAGTGCTGTTTGCAGATGAGGGCTGGTGTGATCCCTGACGTTGAGGCAGAGGTCGGAGTGCTCTCTCAGATGGAGGGGGAGGGCGGGCTGGGCCCGAAGGCTTTGGTGGTTGAGGAGCCCGCCGTTTCTTGGTTGATATTTGGGGACTCGCAGCAATAGAGTGGGATAGCTTTGTTCCAGCAGATACCAGTTTCTCCATTTTCTCTGAAAAGCCCAGAAGTGGTGATGTTGGAGAGAGGGAGAGAGAGTGTGACGACATCAGCTGTGATTCTGGTGTTCCTGAAGGCTGGGGGGAGTGTTATCAACAGAAACGTCCTTGGGTGTTGATTCACAATCCAGCTGTAGCGAGGTCTGTGGGCAGGGCTCAGTCTGAGCTGTGTCTGTGAACAGTAGTTGTTGTGACTGCAGAGTTTTATCCTTGTCATCTGAATGTCCATCCAGGTGCTGGTGTGAAATCCTGTGGTCATTTCCGCTGTTCAGTAGTGGACTGGCACACTCAGCTGATGGATGATGCATGGAGAAAAAGATATTGTCTTTAAGCAACCTAGCACCTAGTTTGTTTGGGTGGATACCATCTGTGTTAAAAAGTTGCCTTTGACTCCAGAAGATATTGAAATTGTCAATGTAATTCATTCCTCTCATAGTGCAGGTTTTTTGCAGCCATGAATTTAAGCTTAGTAGACGAGAAAACATATTTGTTCCTCGGGCTGGAAGAGGTCCACTGATGAAAGATTGAACTTTCAGTCTTGTAAGTGTTTCAAAAAGTTCATTGAAATCCACCTTAAGGAGCTCAGACTGCTCTTTCCGAATATCATTCTTTCATGTATGACAATCCGACTGACAGACTTATGTTTCATCAGAATGTTGCAAAGTTCCTTGTTAACATCAGAAACCGTTGCCCGAGGAAAACAGTATGTACGGGTAGCCTTGCTTTCAAAGTTTCTGATAATATTGTCACCCACTATCAGCGTGCTTGGCTCGGCTGCTGTCTGAGCGGAGCGCCGCTGCCTGTATGACGTTGAGCATCCGTTAGCTCTGTAAGCTACTGGTTGATGTGATCTGTGTCCATTAACATTTGGGGATTCTTCACCCAAATTCATTAGTGCTTCAAATCTATTTTCAAGCCGTACAGGGGGTGGTAGAATACCAATATTGGCTACTCGAGTTGTACCCATATCTGGGGTAGATGATGCTAATGCAGCAATTTGTGACACTCGTGACAGTCTAATGTCTTGAGCACTTTTGGGTCTCGCACCCTGTTTATGCCATCGGTTTGTTTCCTCAATTACTTTAGGTTTCTCTGAGCTCACTATGACCTGTTTAAAAGCATTAGGTTCACAGGACTCACCAGCTTTATGTTGAGAAGGACCACGATGAAGCTCCGCTGTATGGTCTGGCAGGGTCAGCAGCGCCACAAGTAACTTTGTTTTCGAGAACTGCAATCTTTTGTAAAAGTCTGTGGCAATTTGAGCAGCAGGTGGATTTAGATCCAGAAGAAGGCATTCTTTCTTCTTTTCTTCTGTTTGAGTGTGGGCAGCTGTGTTGTCCTGTTTTAGGATTGTCAACTCCCGGCAATAACAGACTGGTAGACCGCTATGACAAATTCCCCAAGTTGTTGAATGTTCCAAATATCAATATAGTTCCAGGAATTTTTAGTTTTAGTGTGAGTGCCCAATTGTTTAGTTTGAGCACTGTGCTGAACTGCTGGTAGTTGAATCAAAAGATAAAAGCGAAAAAGCAAAAGCGCAAAGCACAGAGCACAAGTAAAAGCGTCCGAACAGTAGATATATAAACAATATCCGTATTATAAATGAAACTCACTGTGTGCTTAATGGCAAAAGGGTATTGAACATTGTGGAGGAAAAAAAACGCAAACCGTCCTTCCGCAGCCTGTGATGCCAATGTCTTCCACATATTATGTTCACATTGTCCATTATAAAGTTGATACTTTCAGATTTGAGAAGATCAGGAGAGCCGTTGAACACTATGGTTGGTGTGGGACCTTTGGGTTCCTGTAAAATAAACATTTCACCTTTTAAGTGCTTTTTACCAATTAACAGAAGCCATCAAATACACTTAAAATTACCCCATAATAACACAAAAAGTATGACAACTACACTGTAAAAAATTTCTTTAAATTTACGGTAAAATACTGGCAGCAGGGTTTCCAGCTGCATACTGTAATCCTACTGTTTAATTACCGTATTCTTAATTGCTGCTTTGTAATTAAATAATAGAATGGCAAAGATAAGATGAGGAACCATAAAATTACCAAATAGGTTTGTGCAAAAATAACCCAGTCAATAGACATATTTAAAAAAATTTAAGTTTATTATTATTTTTACACATCAATTTTGAGGTCATTGAAAAAACTTTTGTAAAACCTTGGGAAAAAATGGGACAGGAACATTCCACAAAGAGTGACTAGCTCTTAACAGGAACAGGTCAGGTAGTCTGAAAGATAAACATAAAAAACTTTGTAAGCAGTGTGTTAAAAGTAAATTTAACACTACACATGGCAGTAATAGTGTGTTAAAGGGATAGTTCCCCCAAAAAGGAAAATTCTCTCATCATTTACTCACGCTCATGTTGTTACAAACCTGATTAAATATTTTTGTTCCGATGAACATGAAGGAATATATTTTGAGAAATGTTTGTAGACAAACCGTTCATGAACCCCATTCACTTCCATAGTATTCTTGTTTCCTACTATGGAAGTGAGTGGGGCTCATGAACGGTTTGTTTACAAACATAACTCAATATATATTCCTTCGTGAGTGCAAAAGTGAGTACACCCTAAGTGATTCCGGTAATGACGCCATCTTGGACTCAAGAGTAACTGCACAACATAACCATGTCAACGAGTGCTCACTACGTTAAAACTTGTGTGAATCATGTGATTCCAAGATGGTGCCGTTACCGGAAGCTAGTTATTACAGTTTATAACGTTTAAAATATATTTCTTACAGAATCACAACCATTACCCCAGTAGACCTTTATTAACCTATTGGAGCCGTGTGGATTACCTCTGTGAAGGATGAATGCACTTTTTTGGGGTTAAAAGTCAGAAAATGTTCCCTGATCCCTGGACATTTACTTAAATAACTCTAGCTTTAACTTCGAGCCGATGCTATAGTTCATCTTAAAATATTTTTTTTTCATGTTTATCAGCTTACCCCCAGGCCATCCAAGATGTAGGTGACTTTGTTTCTCCAGTGAAACACAAATGTAGATTTTTGAGTCCAACCGTTTCAGTCTGTCAGTTGTATAATGCAAGTTGATGGTAACAAAATCTGATAGAGAAAAAAAAACATGCACAGACAAATCCAAATTAAACCATGTGGCTTATGACAACACATTAATATACTAAGAAATGAAACAATTGGTTTGTGTGAAAAACCGAACAGTATTTATATCATTTTTTTAACCTCAAATGGCACTTTTCCATTGCATAGTACCCCACGGTTTGGTTTGGTTTAGTTTGGGTCGGGTCAGCTTACTTTTGGAAGCTTTTCCACTGGGTGCAGTGCGTAGTACCCGATACTTTTTTCGTACCACCTCGTTTGGGGTTCCAAGCAACCCGAGCTGACACCAAACGTGACGCGAAAACACTGTAGATCACTGATTGGTCTGAGAGAATCGTCACGTCATCGCTATGATGTAAAAGATTAGCTTTACCTCAGTGCTAGCTTGCGCTGTCTCAAGCAAACATGTTGTCATCTGCTCTGCTATAATTTCCCAAACTCCCATTTAGCGATGAAAAACATCCACAGGTTGAGAATCAGGGACACCATAACAGTTTTTTCCAGACTTGCAGTTTGTGGCGGAACACGAGCACGTCAGCATTATATATGCTTAGATGCAACTTCAATGAGGCTCAGCGCAGCGCATTCGACTGACGCCACGGGTCGGGTGTTTATACAGAAACTGTCATATGAGACATAGGTAGTGATAAACGCAATGTGCAAACATCTATTTGTGGTGGCCAATTTTAATTTTGTGGTGGACTGAGAAATAAATAAATGTATGGGAATGTACAGCGACGCTCTCACTTGTATGATGTCACAGCAGTAGGTAGCACAAATATAACTAAACGCCTATAATCCCTCCCACTCCGAAGTGTTACTAAACTCGATGGAAAAGCTAACCACACCAAAGTGAGGTGAGATGACCCGACCCAAACTAAACTAAACCGTGGAGTACTGTGCAATGGAAAAGCACCATAATACAACACTATCCCGAGAGCAATACGCGCATTCACATTACCTTCTTATTCATCTAATGTTTAATAGCAGGTTGCCACCTACTGTATCGGGTGCACAGTATGAGGGCACATATACACTATATGGGGCTCCCGATACAGTAGGTGGTGGTATGCACCTATGAAGTTGTTTCGCAACCTGCTATTAAACATCACAGTGAGCACATTTCTCATGATGATGATGACTTACCTGCAGTGTTTTTTGTAGATCTAGTCTCGAATAAGCCATGTGACATGAAACCAGCATTTGCAGACATACTGTTAGGAAAGGTAAAAACTGAAGTTAATATCAAGTTAGACACCTGCGTCCATATTTATCAAGCTTCTCAAAATGCCATTTTAGTAGAGTGGTGAGAATACATGAAATGTACTCCTACTTTCAAACTTAAAGGGATAGTTTACCCAAAAATAAACATTTTGTTATCATTTACGCAGCCTCAAAGCATGTTTGAGTTTCTTTATTTTGTTGAACACAAAAAAGATATTTTGATAAATGATGGTAAGCACACAGTAGACTGTACCCATTGACTTCCATAGTATTTATTACTACTATAGAAGTCAATGGGTACAATCTACTGTGCGCTTCATCATTTATCAAATTATCTTCTTTTGTGTTCAACGGAGTAAAGAAACTCATACAGGTTTTGAACAACATAAGTCTGAGTAAATGATAACATAATGTTTATTTTTGGGTGAACTATCCCTTTAAGTTTGAAAGTGATTTGATTTGTGTGAATGAGCTGTGTTCTGACTTCGCTCAAACTGTACATCAAGTCAAAGTGAGGTCTGACTATTTCATTAGTTATTGCGATTTCATTTTTCCATTGCATTATAAAGACCAACATGCTATTTCACTTTTGAACACTTGACTTGTGTTTGATTCTGGTGGCTGTGCAAATATAAACAAAGTAATACTTACTCTTGTCTTTAGCCAATATAAAACATCAAGACACACCAAGAAAGGGATCTGAAAGAAGTAACCATAAATATACAACAGTTATTAATTCAGAATGGCCTTAAGTTTACTGTAAAACGATAACGTTGTTTTTCATAAGAGGGAACTGTTGAACAAATCCCATATTGCAATACTTGTAGTTAACCTGCGTTATAATTAACTAAACAATGTCAAATACATTTAAAAACAAGCACAACACATTTTTATAAAAGATATAAAAACAAATAAGTTAAAAGATCTCCACTAACGTTAGATCACGAGCTCAGTCAATCTAGGCGGGAGCTGAACTAAGCCCACATTGCAATACTTGGAGAAAACTTGCGTTATAATTAACTTAACTATGTTAAATACTTTTAAGAACATGCATAACACATTTTTATAGAAGATATAAAGACAAATAAAAGATCTCCATTAGCTCACAGCTGAGCCGAGCTCAGCTCACCCCACTCAGCGCTCGAACGACACGAACCAACGGTCAACATTACGGTTTATTATATATTAGACATATCGAAATATACTGACAACTGAATAAACATCACTGTGAACTAATTTTAGTAAAGTAACCACGAATGTAAAGAAACTTACCTCATAATACCACAGATACACTCGTCTGAGGAGAACAGCGGTTAATCCAGATTGCGCGTCTACCGGTTTGAATAATCACGTGATCACAAAGCATTCGGGAGACGGACACGCGCTTACGCGCCTCCGCCAATAATAACATAATAGTCGGGGAGCCAAAGTCTCAAAAGCTCAATAAAATGGGTTGAACCTGACCTGGTCTGCCATACTTTTTATTTGTGTTTTTTCTGTTAACTTTGACCCCAAGAACCAATAATTGGAGGGTCTGCTCTGCCGGAAATATCGCGAAAAAAATTGTGTCCATTTTAGTGTACGTACCCTTTATTTTTATCAGAAAATTGTGAAAAAAATTTTTTTTCCTCAAATTCTTAGTGAGTTGGGTAAACTGTCAATGAATGCATTCCAGATACACAGAAAACATGTGTTGACAACATCCACTGAAAAAATAACTCTTAAAACACATTTCTGCATAATTTTGCATCAATTTAATGCAAAAAAGTAGGCGTTTTTTCACTTTTTTCCAATATTTTAATCTTTACTTCATTGGCAATCAACTATTCCCCCAACTATTCCCCCAGTCAATATGCCATTCTTTTCACCAAACAGTATACTCATTACACAGAAAAAATAATAAAAATCCAACCAAAATCAATGGATCTGTGATGATTTCACTACTAGTTGGCCATCAACAGGCTCAGAACCTTAATAGAATTTTTGGCTACTTTCAAAATTCCGAAAGACATTCTGGATAACATGATTGTTAATGTCCACATTATTAAACATCATGATCTAGGGATCTTTTTAATTTCAACATAACCCTGTTCTCCCAATGGAAATGTGTCACACAATAAATATTATACAGCAAAATGACTTTAATTATTTTATTGCCTCAGATGACAACTATTACAACTTTAAAGAGATATTTCACCCATTTGCATTAAGCTTTGTAGCTTTAGAACCCCAGTCATATTTTTGAATGGTCATGCATCATTTTCAGTTTCCCCTGAGACGGGCAAAATACAGATTTCAGTGCTGCACTTCCTTCTTTCAATGATGTAAAAGTCGTCATTTTGCGTCATTGAAAGAAGGATTTGCTATATCTTTGTCGAGGGTGTAAGACTACCCTCTGTCGTTATTTTTCCAGGGGGGGCTATGGGTGGGACGCTACAGACCTATTACAGATTAGTGGGTGGGACTTACGAAAATAAATGATACAGCTGCCATCTTTTTGGAATCTAAGCTAAAAGATGCTGTGGAGCCAGACTTGATGTTTTCCAACAATGGTGGAAGGTTATCAATATGATATGGAAGAGGGTGATTTCAAGGCTATCTTTATGAGCCACAATAGAGGGAAGAGCAGCTGAGGCAGATGGAGGAACAGGAGGTAGAAGATCGAGGTAGAAAACCTGCTTGTAGAAGGTAGAAGAAGAGGTAGATGACCTGCCTGTCGCAGGCGAGGAGCCTTTCGAGGAGGAATTTCAAAGATGCCAGTTTCTTCTGGATGAAATTTCTACATCAGATGAGGATATGGACGTTTGTGTGGTGAACCACCCAAGCTTCGCACCGCATATGGACAGCAGCGTTCTGGATACATATTTTAGAATACCAAAGGTCACGTGGAAGTGACAGCCGCAGCCTGCAGGGACAAACGGATGTCTGACTATAAAGTAAGTGTTTATATTTATTTGGGAGTGGCTTGCAGAGCTGTGCATTGTGGGACTTGTTGTCTTCCATACAAATGCACCCTAAAGTCACTTTCTGTCTTTTTTTGGTCAAATAGGCACCACATTTGAAATGAATGTTACATTTTGACTACAAATATGACCCACTTTCAATAAGGATTAATGTTTCCATGGGTGAAATGTCCCTTTAACGGAAAAAAATAACAACTTATTAACTAGATGCAGGTCCATGTGAGGTGGGATAATCAGAAGGGTGGCACACTGCAGATACTGCTCTGGGGACAGACCTTCACCCTCACCACCTGAAAAGACAGCAAACATGAATTTGGGGGTTATACAGCAGCGTGATAAAAGATACAACCCCCTTACTCTCTAACACACACGCACGCAGCCTACTTACATGTCCCTGTCTTCAAGCGCAAGTTAAATTCTTAAACATCCCTGGTGTAGAGACATGCAATGCCACACTTCACATTGGCTCTTGCACAGAAGCATCCTCGGGCATGCATGCTTTACTTGCAGTGGCAGTATTTGCTGTGTTTGAGTTCAGAAGGTTTTGCCTCTTTCGGCATTATGGTTGCCACCAATTTGCCATTGACAAGTTGTCTCCCAAAATCAGTGGCAGCTGGGTAGGTTGGCTGAACTATGTGTGCCCGCTTACACACAGCCAACTGATGCAGGGATCTGCGAAGGTGTAATTGGAAGGCATCTTCCGTTGGTCGAAGGCAACGCATGTCTCCTTTGATGCTCACAAAGAGATGGGCTTGAAGTGCATCTAGAGTACCACCAAAGTCACTCCTGTCATAGTGACACCATATATCGCCTTGCTGCTGTTATTACCTTTTTCTGAACATCCCGGGTTTCCTCAGATCACTGTACCTGCACAGCAGCAGAATGTCTGTCTGTCTGTCAATGTTGTGTAGGCCCACCTTTTTCCTCTTCTGTATGGATAGCTCACTGTGTCACATTCGGTAAGTATGTAGGTGCTGAGGAAAAGGGATGTAACCTCTGAAGCAGCAGCATTATACTTCCCTGTCAGAGCTTCTGTGGTGGCATGAACAGGTAGGAAGATATCCATCGTTTTCACCCACAGCTTCTGCAGCCCATCCATGTGTGTGATGTAGTACATGCAGATCATGATCACATCTGTGTCCGTTGCAACAACTACAGCTCGTTTGTGGTGCAGAATTTGTACGAAGTATGCAATGTGAGCAAACATCCTGGTATCTGCCTCCTCAAGTTCTGGAAGCTCAACCTGACAATCCAATGACAAGGGGACAGTGCGACCAGGATCACAAAAGATTCCACCAAGAATAAGTGTGCATCCTGCAGGAAGAAAAGGAAACAAGGCAGACTACCTGGCTGCAATCAAGACAGCCCTTGGCAGCTCATGGGGGGGAGTGGACAATCTAACGCCATCTGACAAGCCTGTTGTAATGGTATTAGATGCAATGGCATTCATTCAAGGTTACTAACATCTTGGGAGCAGCACCTTCCATGAACTGCAAGGAAAGTACTCGAGGAAGCTCCTTGGAATCTTCCCAGACAAGTGTGACTGCATCCACTGTTAGTGATCGATATGATGTCTATCCTGCTGAAAGTCTGAAAGGTGAGGAAAGAGAGAAGAGGATGAAGACCTGCTCCAGCAAAATGAAGGAGTACAAGCCACATGATACTCTCCCTATACCTGTATGGATAGGCTTCATTCACAATTTACTGAATAAAGCTAACCTGTTGAACTACATGGGGGGAAACATGGGCAGCTCAGAACAAGTCACTTCCTGCAGTATGCACACTTATTCTTTGTGGAATCTATTGTGATCCTGGTCGCACTGTCCTCTTGTCATTGGATTGTCAGGTTGAGCATCCAGAACTTTTCTGTGAGAAACATGATGATGTGCATGTACTACATCACTCACATGGATGGGCTGAAGGAGCTGGGGTGAAGACGATGGATATCTTCCTACCTTTTCATGCCATCACAGAAGCTCTGACAGGGAACTATAATGGTGCTGCTTCAGATCTTACATCCCTCAGCACCTACATACTTACCGGATGTGACACAGGGAGCTATCTGAGCTAAAGGCGGGTCTACACAACTGCTATCAAACACCTGACAGACCTTTTGCCACTGTGCAGGTACAGTGATCCTAAGGAAAGCCTGTATGTTCAGGAAAAGGTTATAACAACAGCACGGCGATACAAGGTGTCACTCTATGACAGGAGTGACTGATAGTACTCTAGATGCACTGCGAGCCCATCTCTTTGTAAGCATCAAAGGAAACATGCGTTGCCTTCCACTACCTGAATATGCCCTCCTATTACACCTTCGCCAATCCCTGCATGAGTTGGCTGTGTATAAGCGGGCACACATGGTTCAGCCAACCTACCCAGCTGTTTGTGTGTGTTAGAGAGAGAGAGGGTGGCATCTTTTATCACGCTGCTGTATAATCCACCCTGTCGTTCTTGTTTGCTGTCTCCTCAGGTGGTGAGGGTGAAGATCTGTCCCCAGAGCAGTATCTGCAGTGTGCCACCCTTCTGATTATCCCACCTCACATGGACCTGAATCTAGTTAATTAAGTTATGTTATTTTTTTCCGTCAAAGGGACATTTCACCCATGGAAACATTAATCTTTATTGAAAGTGGGTCATATTTGTAGTCGAAATGTAACATACATTTCAAATGTGGTGCCTGTTTGACCGAAAAAAGACAGAAAGTGACTTTAGGGCGCATTTGTATGGAAGACAACAACTCCCACAATGCACAGCTTTGCAAGCCACTCCCAAATAAAATAGAAACATTTACTATATAGTCAGACGTCTGTTTGTCCCTGCAGGCTTTGGCTGTCACTTCCAGTTGACCTTTTGTATTCTAAAATATGTATCCAGAATGCTGCTGTCCATATGCGGTGCGAAGCTTGGGTGGTTCACCACATAAACGTCCATATCCTCATCTGATGTAGAAATTTCATCCAGAAGAAACTGGCATTTTTTTTAATTCTCTACAGCAGACGGACTCCATTTCTGTGTCCGTAGGCGCACAGCGAGAACACAGGCACAATTAGTCCCTCCCAGCTCGAGACAGTCCAGGCTCCTCCCCTGCTACAGGCAGGTCTTCTACCTCGTCTTCTACCTTCTACAGGCAGGTCTTCTACCTCAGTCTTCTACCTCCTGTTCCTCCATCTGCCTCAGCTGCTCTTCCCTGTATTGTGGCTCATAAAGATAGCCATGAACATCGGATTCAAGTATCACGTTTTCGAAATCACCCTCTTCCATATCATATTGATAACCTTCCACCATTGTTGAAAAACATCAAGCCTGGCTCCTCAGGATTTGTTAGCTTAGATTCCAAAAAAATGGCAGCTGTATCATTTATTTTAGTGTATTAAGTCCCACCCACTGATCTGTAACAGGTCTGTAGTGTGAGTGGGTCCCATACATAGCACTCCCTGGAAAAATGAGTGTTTGTAGTCTTAAACCCTCGACAAAGATATAGCAATTCCTTCTTTCAATGATGCAAAATGACGACTTTAACAACATTGAAAGAAGGAAGTGCAACACTGAAATCTGTATTTCTCCCGTCTCAGGGGAAACTAAAAATGATGAATGACCATTCAAAAACATGACTGGGTTTCTAAAGCTACAAAGCTTAATGCAAATGGGTGAAGTATCTCTTTAAAGTTGTAATAGTTGTCATCTGAGGCAATAAAATAATTGAAGTCATTTTGCTGTATTATATTTATTGTGTGACACATTTCCATTGGGAGAACAGGGTTATGTTGAAATTAAAAAGATCCCTAGACCAGTGGTTCTCAAACTGGGGTCCGGGGCCCCCAGGGGGCCGCGAGATGGTGCCAGGGGGGCCCCAGTTTTATGACATTTTATAAAATACATTATTTATCATGAATTCTGTGAAATTAAACCTAAAAAAATAAGGCAGCACTACTTTGTATAATTTAATGTTTTGTTTAATTAAAATGTGAAGTTTTACAACTGTTTTTCTTGGGGGGGGGCACGAAGGAATGCATCGTATGCAAAGGGGGCCGCACGATGAAAAAGTTTGAGAACGAACCACTGCCCTAGACCATGATGTTTAATAATGTGGACATTAACAATCATGTTATCCAGTATGTCTTTCGGAATTTTGAAAGTAGCCAAAAATTCTATTAAGGTTATGAGCCTGTTGATGGCCAACTAGTAGTGAAATCATCACAGATCCATTGATTTTGGTTGGATTTTTATAATTTTTTCTGTG
This sequence comes from Paramisgurnus dabryanus, assembly GCF_030506205.2. Lineage (NCBI taxonomy): Eukaryota > Metazoa > Chordata > Actinopteri > Cypriniformes > Cobitidae > Paramisgurnus > Paramisgurnus dabryanus. The sequence goes on along the minus strand of NC_133347.1, from coordinate 40,240,643 downwards.
TAATGAGTATACTGTTTGGTGAAACGAATGGCATATTGACTGATATCATAACTTGGGGGAATAGTTGATTGCCAACGAAGTAAAGATGAAAATATGGGAAAAAAGTGTGAAAACGCCTACTTTTTTGCATTAAATTGATGCGAAATTATACAGAAATGTGTTTTAAGAGTTATTTTTTCAGTGGATGTTGTCAGCACATGTGTTCTGTGTATCAGGAATGCATTTATTGACAGTTTACCCAACCCACTGAGGATTTGAGTAAGAAAATATTTTTTCACAATTTTCTGATAAAAATAAAGGGTTCATACACTAAAATGGCCACAACATTTTTTTGCGATATTTACGGCAGAGCAGACCCTCCAATTATTGGTTCTTGGGGTCAAAGTTAACAGAAAAAACACAAATAAAAAGTATGGCAGACCAGGTCAGGTTCAACCCATTTCTGAGACTTTGGCTCCCGGACTATCAAGGTATCTGCAACAATTAAGGGTTTACCTGGTTTAAACTCAAATGTCAGGTCGTACTATTGCAATCTTAACATTAGCCTTTGTATGCGTGGTGGAACTTCTCCCAGAGATTTCTTTGATATTGCTATGAGAGGCTTATGGTCTGTCTCTAGTATCACTGATCTTCCATAGACATACTCGTGGTATCTCTCACAGCCGAACACTGCACCCAGTGTTTCTTTCTCAATTTGGGCGTATTTTCTTTCCGCTGGTGTCATCGTGCGGGACGCATACGCAACTGGGTACCACTCCATGTCATGTTGCTGGAGTAAAACAGCTCCTGAACCAGGGACGGATTGGCAATCTGTGCGTTCTGGAAAAGTCCAGAACGGCCGTTCAACGGAGGGCCGTCGCCCGGCCGATGGAAAAAAAGTCTAATAACGCAATATGAACAGCCAACAGCAGAAGCACTAATACGATCACTTATATGCTGCTACGTGTAAAAAAAAAAGGAAGAAGAGTCGGCCTACTAGCCGTGATTGGTCCACGGATTCCCGGAATTCGCGAGCGTCTATGTTTGCGAGCCTGAGCATCCACAGCCTGGTCATGATGAGGGACAGACCGAGTTAACTTCACATCAGCAAGAGCTAAGTGCCAGTAGTAGCAGGACACGTGACATTATAATATAATATACACGATATAAAAATAAATAAAACTCGCGTGAAAATTAACGTAATGCGCAACTAGTGTTAGAGAAAGACGTGATGTGAGTGTGTGTGCACGCGCGTGTGTGTGTGAGAGAGAGAGGCGCGGGCGCGATTGAACAGTGGAAACATAAAAACAATACATACTCTGTCATTTTGTTCATATGGGACATAATTCAAACGGCAAAGTGTTTGCTTATATTTGTATACAGTCGCAATAAAACAAAACATTTTGCTTTTGTCAAACTGTAACCTACAACTGTCATCTAACCAAAATCACACACATCAAAGCAAAAAATATTTATCCAACCCCGTTTAAAAACAGTCTGTGGGTGGACATTCATCGTATTGCATTGGTTTTCATTTCTTTCATTAACTTTATTGTATATGAGAAGTTGTAGTGAGCTCACATTTTCTGCTACAATGAAGACTAAGGTATTGAATTAAACGGGTAAATATCAGGCATGCATTGCAACCACTCTAAATGTGCTTATAAGAAAGGGGGCTAAATAATTGACCAAATATTAGTTTAACCAAAAAATCCTAGCTTGCACTTTCTGTCTGTCTTCCATCAGAGTGCAGTTTTTCCTTGTCTTTCATATTTGTGTTTATTATTGTGGAATTGGCAAAGACCTGGTGGTTGTTTGTGAAAGCTGTACAGACAAAATTAATAGGCCTAGCTATTTTCATTATTTCACAGCCTTATTATACATCAAAGTTAAATATGACATGGACAAAATATTAAATATCCTTGTCTAATAGTCTGACAGTATTGTGGCATAGTATCAGGACATCCTTGTGTCTGTTGCGCATGGCTAGGGGCGAATGGCCGGATGATGGGCCTATTTGGGAAAAAGTCCAGGGCTGTTTTTTAGCCCCAGTCCGTCCCTGTCCTGAACCCACTTGTGGTGCATCTGTAGAGGCCTTTAGGGGCTTTTCTTTGTCATAAAATTTCAAAACAGGTTCTTTTGTTAGACTGATTTTCAACCATGACCACTCTTTTGCTTGCTCGTCGTTCCACTGCCACACAGTGTCTGTTTCTAGTAAGCTTCTTAATGACTTTGTATTTGCTGACAAATTTGGAACAAATTTTCCTAAGTAGTTTATTAACCCTAAGGCTCTTTGCAGGTCTTTTTTGTCTCTTGGCTCTGGCATTTCGTCTATTGCTCTGATTTTCTCTTTGTCTGGTTGTATTTCTTCTTCAGACAGTCTTTCTCCCAGGTAAGTGATTTGTTTTTATTTAACTTTAATCCATTTCTTTGGGCTTGATCCAGGACCCTGCGAAGTCTTTCATCATGCTCTTTTTTTGAGCGGCCCCATACCACTACATCATCAATGAAGACTCCGACTCCTTCTATTCCATCAAAAAGCTGTTGCACTTTTTGTGGAATACTTCGGGTGCTGAGCTAATGCCAAAAGGTAGCCTTTGGAAACAATGCCTTCCAAACGGTGTGTTGAAGGTGCATAATTTTGTGCTTTCCTTATCTAGCACTATCTGGTAAAATCCCGACGAGGCATCCGTTGGATCGCCTTTTTTAAGTCTTTGGAATCTATACACAGTCTTAGATCTCCATCTGGTTTTTCTACTATTACGAGAGAATTCACCCATTCTGTTAGCCTAGAAATCTAGACGCACCCTAGCGGCCGCAAAATATATTTGCTGCCAGGGTTTAGTCTAGGCACTCACAATACACTTAACAGCTCCAAAAACCAAAATTTGGTGAGGCCAATCACATTGTGTGTAGCGTCTGTGGGGCGGGCTTAACATGATGACGACAGAGCTGCAACGGTTCCTACTTGAAAACAAAGAATGGCTGCTGCTGCTGGCGAACAGCTTTCTTTTGAAACGGCTTTGGCCGCAACTCTGGAGGACTTAGACTTATGTTTTTCTTTGAGAGAAGAGCAAATAACCCTACTGAAGTCCTTTTTAAGCAAGAAAGATGTGTTTGGAGCTTTGCCGACTGGTTACGGTAACTACGTCACCTTCTTTGTTGCTCTGATTGGTCATAGCGCTATCCTATTGCGTGCAGAGGCATTTTGAGGGACAACCTTATATCCCGCCCCTTGCATTGAGCCGTTTGTGTGAAGAGTTGCCAGACCTTACATCTTGATGTAGGTCTGGCTAACCAGGCTACCATTCTGTAGGTTCTTCGATTTTTCTGATTATTCCTTCCTTTATCAGAACTTCTAATTTCTCTCTCAGTCTTTCTTTTAATGCTACTGGCACCTTTCTTGCCGGATGTATGACCGGTTCTGCATTTTCCTTCAGCTTTATCTTGTGTTTTCCTGGTAATTTTCCTATTCCTTTGAACACTTCTTTGTATTCTTTTTTCCAGTCATTCTGAGTAATTCCTTCTGTAGTTGCATCTTTTTTCCTCTTCTGTGTTGTCATTTCCTTGTTTATGACATGGACTCTCTTTATCAATCCAAACTGTATGCACGATTTCAGTCCTAGTATAGCTTGTCTGTCTCCATCCACAAGTACAAAAAAGACATCCTTCTTTATTCCTTTGTAGGATAGACTGACTCTGCATACTCCTTTTGTAGGTATAGTTTTGTTGTCATAAGTTTTCAGATGCACTTTTCTTTGATTTATTTTTGGTTTTCTTTTCAGCCTCAGAAAGTCTTTCATAGGTAGGATATTTACCTGTGCCCCTGTGTCTAACTTTAATGTGACATCTGTGCTGTTAAAATCCATGTGAATTATCCACTCTTCTCCTGGAGTATTTTGTTCCTCTTCGATTGAGTCTACGAAGATTGCCATTTCATCATCTTTCTTGTCACTCTTCTTTTCTACTAGCTGTACTTTTTTCTTTGTATAACAGCATTTTGCGAAGTGATTTTTTCCTCCAAAATTTCTGCAGTCTTTCCCAAAAGCTGGGCATTTTCTCGGTGCATGTTTATTTCCACACTTTCCGCAACCTTTGCTTTCGTAATTTTGCATTTTCTTTTTCGAAATTACTCTGTCTTTAGCACGACGAACTGCATCCACTTCTGCAGTTTCTCCTTCCTCGCTAAAAGTCTTTAGCTGAGCCTTTGCGCTTTCTGAGGCCTGGCAAATTTGTATTGCCCTTTCAACAGTGAGGTCTGTCTCTTTTAACAATTGCATCCTCACTCTTTTATCTTGTACTCCAATAACTATTTGATCACGTATCATGGAGTCACACAATGTTCCAAAATTACATGACTGACTTTTTAATCTCCAATCCGTAACATACTGTTCGATGGATTCTGACTCTTTTTGTAATCTGTTTCTGAAGACATACCTTTCATACGTCTCATTTTTCCTCGGTGTACAATATAGCTCAAATTTCGCAATCACTGCATCATACTTGTCTTTTTCTTCTTCCGTGAAGACAAACGTGTTATACACATCCAGTGCACCACGTCCAGCCACTGTTAGCAGCAATGCTATCTTCCTCCGTTCGTTTCCATCCAATCCAATGGCGAGTGCATAAAGTTCAAATCTTTGCTTAAAAGCTTTCCAGTTTTCATTTATGTTTCCTGTCAACTTTAATTCGTCGGCGAACGAATGGAATTCATCATTTTTAAACATTTATCCTGGTTCCATGTATTGATGAGACTTTCACACCAAGTGTCACGTTCGGAACCCCGTTTATTCACTGCTTCCGGTGTTACACACAGTCAGAACTTAACTGTATTAGTAGCACAACACTGCCCTCTAGTGGCCAACTTATGCAATATACACATCTCAATACAGTTAGGACTTGTTCTTAAAATCCCCAAAGTTTCAGCACATATTTCTTGACCCTTTCTTTGTCATGACCACGGTCTGAAGCTAACCTTCAAAACCGTTACTTAATGTTTTTTTTTTTTTCATTTTTACTCTCAGAGTGGTAAGATATGTGGGCACACAATGCAGACCCAGCTAACAGAAAAAAGTTCTAAGAATGTTCCCTGAAAGTTCCCAAGGTTCCCAAAAACGTTCTGCCAACGGAAAAAGTGTCCAGTTTTCTTGACCTTCTAAGAACATTTTTGTGTTGTCTCAACGTTATAGGAATGTTACATTTTACCATTTTTAAATGTTATGACAATGTCATGTTTTAATGTTCAAACAATGTTTAAAACAACAACTGTTTATTATATTGACTTGTTTGACTATTATGTAAATGATAGAGAAACATTGCATTTTATTATTTTATAAAACATTATTTCTGAATGTTCAGTAAATATATTGCTGTAGAAAACACAATTCACTTATTAGGCTTAGATGTTGATGTTTTGTTTAATTTTAAGTCACCATTATTGTGATTAGTGGTTGTTTTAGTTGGACTCTTGACTCTTGACTTTTTGCTTGCTATTTTTTTCCCTGGATGTGTTAACTTTTTGTTAATACACCACATTTGTTATGAACATGTAGGGCTCTATCTTACACCCGGCGCAATGCAGCGCAATGCGCGACGCAAGTGTCTTTCGCTAGTTTCCACCCTAATTTTCACGTTTAGCGCCGCGTTGTTTAAATAGCAATTGCATTTGCGCCCCCTTTTGCGCCCATGGGCGTTCTGGTCTGAAAACGAGGTGTGTTCAGGCGCATTGTTGGCGCGTTGCTATTTTGAGGCAACTAAAATAGACTACGCCATTGACCAACAAAAACCTGGTCTAAAGTCTAAAGTCAATGGCGCAATGTGTTTTATGTTATTTAAAGAGCGCATTAGTAAAATGCGCCTAAACACGGGAGGACAACGCGGGTTTGCTTATCACAAGGTACATAATGCGCAGCAGCACAAAAATGCTTTTAAATATGAAAGATTAAAGGATTGAATGTAAAAGATTATTATTGAATCTCTTGGACATAAATGAGGACAGATTATGAGACGTTAGAAGGCGCAAAGAGCTGCTTCACCTGCAGCCTGCTAAGTAAATAAATGCTTTGCTTTAAACAAATGCGTCTGTTTTTAAATGTTTTTTTTTTAATGCTACCTCACGGATTTATTGTCTATGATGACTCTGTACCTGTGGATATGGTGAGATGAGAAACATTTTTAAGTAATGCTTAAAAAAACTCTTTGCTAAAAAAAACCGCTGTCCAAAGTGCTGAAACGTGAGGAGAGCCGTTTGTAAATTCTTTATCTCCTGTTTATTACAAATAAAGTATTTTTAGAGTACAAACCTTATCTTACATGCTTGTAAATAATTTTTTGATGATATTGGATAGCCATACATTAAAAGCAATTACAAGCCTGCTTTTTACTTCCATGACTAAAAGAAAACGGGTTTTAAAGGTTTTGATAAAAAAATAACAATTTCAATACAAGTGAAAAACAACACAATTATTTAACATTAATCTTAAACTGGGGATCTTCTTCCTCCGCTTATTTTTTCAGTTTACAAAGTCCGTCATCTAAATAGGGATTAGACATAACGCCAGCGCAACTAGCTTTTAAAGGGGATGAGAGCAGAGACTCTCATTGGTTTATTGCACGTTACGCCCAAAATACTCCCATTACAATAGGACCTACCCTTTTCGACCATGCGCTCGGCGCAAAATCCATTTTTCCCGTCGTTAAATTAGCAAAAGTGGATTCGGACACGCCCATTTAGATGTTGCGCTGTGCGCTTTAGACAATGCGCTTAGATCGTTAAAATAGGGCCCGTAAAGTTAATAGTGTAATTCTGTGGCAGTTGGTACATAATGGTAAAGATCATCACCTAATAAATTTACTAATCAAAAGTTATTTTCTGTCAATAATGTAAATGAGATCCAGCACTTTTCACAGCAGTTTGTCATTAAGGAGTTTTAGAAACTTTGGACAAAAAATATCCGCTGTATAATTGGGACGCACAAACATCAAGAATCAGAGTATGAATCTCAACCATGGTTTTACTGTCCTCACAATGCGTTGCTCTACAAAGCTAGACAGCAAGTTAACAATTGAATTGGGATCTCCAATAATGTCTCAAGGCATAACTTTTCTTGATATAATTAAAGGAGTCTCAATCTTTTCCATTTCCTCTTATTTACTTTGTAAAACTGTAAATACAAAACAAACAGATACACATACTGTATAAATATAAACTGAACACAATTATGTGTTTTACAAGCAGTTCAATTAGACATTACCCTTCTAAAATAACTAGTTTTAGATTAACTTCCATGCTCTGGTTTGCAGAGGTGTTCTTAATGTAAACAAAATAACTTTAAATTACTCACAGACGAATAGCATCTCAGGAAAAGTGTAAAGAAAACTCTTGATGCACCATACATGAAACCATGTGCTCTGCACTGCTCTTTGATAGAACTGAACAAAATGGCTGAACAACCAGTAGATGGCAGTATAACTCATCAAAAAGTCATTTAAAAATAGAAGTCCTATTAGGGGGCAGCACACTTCCCGCCTGGCACCATTGTTGGTGCCACTATACCATATGATTAGTACAGTCTTTAAATAGTGTTTGCCTCAGATAAAAGAACTATGATTTCTGTAACTGGCCTCAAAAACGTTTTTACAGTTCCTTGTTTTGCAACTCTTACTTCCACTTTTCGTACTTTGCCATCTTGTCTTGGGAACGTGTTAAAAATAAGTCCCACTGTGCGTTAATGAAGCTGGATGTTGTCATGGATTCGATAAGCTCGATGTGCACGGCTCTGATAGACATACACGTGAAGATTACCACCCATCGTTTGTTTTCAGAACTACCTCCTTTCGTGCGCCGTGTGACAATCGTCCACGGACCAAAGACGTCAAGTCCAACGTTAGTGAATGGTGGTTCTTGTGCAAGCCTGTCTACAGGTAAATCAGACATTTTTTGACACTGCAAACTTCCCCTGAGTTTACGACATACCACACACTTGTGGATGACTGCAGACACTACACGTTTGCTTCCAACAATCCAGAACCCTGCAGCACGGATGGCTCCTTCTGTAATATGACGTCCCTGGTGTGCTACTTGTTCATGATAATATCTCACAATCAGGGTAGAAATATGATGTGTTCGTGGGAGAATGAGGGGGTGTTTTTCTTCCCAGGATACATCTGCACAGGAGATACGTCCTCCAACCCTAAGTAACCCCTGTATGTCCACAATCGGACAGAGTTTTTTGAGAGAGCTTTGTTTTGAGATTGGTTGCCCCTTTTCTATACACTTGTATTCCTCTTTGAACACTTCATGTTGAACAGATCCAATAATTAAATCCTTGGCTTTGACAAGCTCTGTGACACTGCATGGTTCTATGTAGTGTATCCATCTTTTGTCGCCTGGCTGGTGTGGTTCTTGGAAAGAATTTGCAACATGAATGAGTTTTGCCATGGTGCGAGTGAGGATTTGCCAACTCGAAAAACGCTCAAAGTGATGACAACCCAGTTGTGTTTGGCTTTTGGTAATGAAGGTTACAACATCAGGCCGGATTTCATCATCTGTCTCAGGATTTACAAGAGAGAAAGAAGTTTTCTCAGAAAACTCTTCCGTCTGAATGTGTGATAGAAAGGACGGTCCTGAAAGCCAGTTTGTGTGTGGCAGCAGAATGGCTGGTACAGGTCTCGTTGCGTGATCTGCAGGGTTTTTCTCAGTGCTGATATAAAACCATTGATCGAGGTGTGTAGATTTTCTGATTCTAGATACCCGGTTGGATACATACACGTAAAACCTTCTGCTAGTGTTGTGAATGTACCCCAACACTATTTTACTGTCTGTAAAGAAATTGACAGCATCCCAAAGAATGTCCATCTCATCTTTGAGGAGATCATACAGTTCAACTGCTAACACAGCTGCGCACCGTTCTAACCGTGGAACTGTATGTGCAGGTCTTGGTGCAAGCTTGGATTTTCCCATAATAAATCCAAAATGACATTGCTCTTCCTGGTCGATAGTTCTCAGGTAAGCGACAGCCCCTATTGCTGTTGTTGAGGCATCTGAAAATATCCAGAGTTCTTTTCTCTTTGTTGTAGTTAATGAAACTGGAATGTAACATCTTTTAATCTTGACATGTTCAATTGCATCTAATGATTCTTTCCACTTATTCCATTCTGCTTGTTTTTGGGATGGAAGTGGGGCGTCCCATTCATGCTGTTCAAGTGTGAGGTCTCTAACAATAGCTTTGCCCTTTATTGTTATGGGTGCTACAAATCCTAAAGGATCATAGATACTATTTACCATAGAAAGAACGCCTCTTCTTGTGTAAGGCTTTTCATCATGAGAAACCTGGAATGTGAAGCTGTCAGTTTCCAAATTCCATGAAAGTCCCAAGCTTCGCTGGACAGGAAGGGTCTCTGTACTAAGATCAAGATCTTTTATACTCACTGCACAATCTTCCACTGGAAAAGCATTCACCACTTGCTTGTCATTCGAGGCGATTTTATGTAGTAACAAATTGTATTCGGCAAGCATTTCTCTGGTTCTTGTCAGAATATCAATGGCATCTTCAGCGGTAGTTACAGAGGAAAGACAGTCATCTACATAAAACTGCTTCTCCACTAACCTTTTAGCATCAGTGCCATGTTCTTTTTCACCCTCTTGAGCTGCTTTCCTCATGCAGTAGATGGCCACAGCGGGTGATGGGCTGTTGCCAAAGACATGAACCTTCATCCTGTAGTCAATCACATTCTTTTTTGTGTCATTGTCCTCATACCACAGGAATCTTAGATAATTGCGATGCTCTTCCTGAACAACAAAACAATAGAACATTTGTTGCACATCTGCTGAAAATGCAATAGGCTCTCTCGTAAAGCGCAGAAGGACCCCAAGAAGAGTATTATTTAAATCTGGGCCACGAAGCAGGACATTGTTCAATGACACTCCCTCATATTCAGCACTGGAGTCAAACACAACTCTTATTTGTCCTGGCTTTTGGGGGTGGTATACTCCAAATGTTGGAAGATACCAGTGTTCCTTGCCTTCTTTCAAGGGTGGAGCAACCTCTGCATGACCATTGTCCAGCATTTTTTGCATAAACTCTGGCGTCTTCGCGTCATTAGCGCACAACCGCATTCAAAAGGTGATGCCACGCGAGTGAGTTAGCTTATGAAAACATGACGAGACTAAAGGAAGTTTCTAAATAATAATGCTAATCTTATTTTGACTCGATCATTATTGGCTTCTGTAGATGGACATCAGAAATGTTTTGTGCAAAGCAGGGAAAGAGAAGCAGAAAGGAGAGATGATGAAAAAGGAAAAAGGAAAACCTCTTGTCAAGTCTATAGAATTGCATTGTTGCTGAGAATATCAACCGATGTATGTGATACTGTTCTGTATTTTCAGTAGGGGTGTCCTCGACTAAGGATTTACATATTCGAATCAGAATTGTCGAATCTTTCCATAGTCGACCGATAGTCGAATCATCTATGTTTGTGTGCATGGGTTGGGAGGAGGCCAGACCAGGTACAAATTGGTAACTTTTATTTTCTTTCACAAGCAGCACACATAAACAACTTTCTGTTAAAGTGACCAAAACTGTCTTTCAAGTGATGAACGAAGTCGAAAACGGACGATGCATTTATATATTTATTTTTTTAAGGTAAAATATATAAGGCAACATTTGTTTATTTATTCCTCATAACATTTTAAAGCCACGATCTACAGAACATCACTCAAAAATACATTTTGATAACTAAACCTAAAAAAAATAACAAAGGTGATTCTGCCTTGGAAACCTCGGCTAATTCAGTGTTTTTATTTAATTTGGAGATATAGTGCGTCAAAGCAGTCATGACCAAAAAAAACCCGACAAATGAGAAATGACAAATAATTTGTGATTGTGACTGTAAATGATAAAAACTAATCTTTATTTACAATTCATTAAACGTTAATTTATAACATGAAAAACACTGAAATTAATGATTTTATAGACACTACGCATTATTATTTAGCACAGAAATATCTGCTTGCTTGCTCTGACTTTGATCATCTCTGTATTCACTTTAGATACAGAAAGACCGGATGCTATTATTTATTTCAGGAATCTCTTTGCTATCATTTAAAAGTGAACACCAACCATAAAATTAAATCACAAGAAAGACATTCGTGTCAGGAAGAAATAGGTTCGGTGCAGATAGTTTCCGTTTCATCACCGAAATTTAAAAAAACGGCTTACCTGTTTTGTAGTTTAACTTTTGACAAGATAACCAAAATGTATGATAAATACATTTTAAAAACTTATACTCGTCGAAAAACATCCGTTTTTTAATGTTTAGTTTGATGAACTCCTAAATATGAGACGCAGAGCACCTAGCCCGTTCGGCAAAATTACATGCGCAAGCATGGCCAGCACGCAATAGCGCAACATTGATACAACGAAAAGCTATCCAAAATTTACAGACTTAAATTAGATCAGAATTTACGTTTATAATAGATACATTTTTTAAATAAAATAAGGTCAGAAGTAACAAAGTGCAGAACAAATATGCAAAATGCCTCAAGTGCACAGAAACAAAACACAAGCCAAATAGTTAAATCAGATAACCCAGAGTGATTTATAAATAAAATAAAATAAATTATTAAAAGAATAGAAAAGTATAGCCATAATATAATTGCCAGCTTTGTCTTTTAAATGTAGAAACAAAGAGGCAATGGTTTATTAACGAAGAAACCTCCGTGTAGCCCGGTCACAGGGGATGTTGGATTTATTAACGCATTTTAAAAATATTTATTGAAAGCTGTTACTTCACATATTATTTGCAGCATTATCATAATATGCTGTATATTAATATATTGTGAGAAAGCTGTTATATGTGAAATCAGATAATGTGTTCACCCATATACGGCTAAAATTGAATGATCCTCATTTCATAACACATCTGCGACGATTCGACTGTGAGATTGGTAGTCGAATCAGGCTTCTCCTATCGATGCATCGAATCTTCGACTATTCGGGGTCACCCCTGATTTTCAGATATGAAATTAATATTTAGTTTACTAAAATATTAGACACATAACAGCAGTAACTATGACTGAGATTATTTAGTATAGCAGGCATAAAATGACTGTTTTCTTAAAATATTCTTGTAAAAATAAGTTATTAATCATTGCTATTATTGTATAATGTAGAAAATATTTCTCTGCTGTCATTATTTATGCCTCCAAACATGTTAATAATGTTAGGTATGATGAAGATTACAGTTGTATGTATCTTTTGCAGTAACTGTTGCACTCTAGAATAATGGGTTAAGCAATTAAGGACATTATATAGAAGTGTTGCACACTTCTTGCACACAGCAGGCTTTCAAAAAAAGTCAGCAAAAAATGGGGGGCCTGTGCCCCAGTAGAGCTTTATGTCTAGCAACGCCCCTGGTCTGTAATAACAGAAAGGCCTATGTCTTCCGAGTAGGACAAGGCATGTAATCCTTGGTGCAGCAGTGTTGAATTGAAATTTTCTTTTACTTGGATGTTATTTGGAAAGGAGAACAGATGGACGGACGACCATTCAGAAGCACGTTCGCTTTAAAGACACTCACAACTGGTGGTTTATGAACTGTTCCCAAACAGACTTCACCCACAATGACCCAACCTAAGTCGAGACGTTGTGCAAAGGGAGTGTTGTGGGGCCCATTTATTTGCTCACGTATCTTGTGTACTCTCAATATGTCTCGTCCCAACAACAACAGGATAGGAGCATTGGGATCCACAGCTGGAATTTTATTTGCCACTGGCTGTAGGTGAGGATGGTGCTGGGCTACCACCGGAGATGGAATCTCTGACCTATCATCAGGTATCATGTTACATTCAATGAGGGTGGGGAGCTGTATTTGTAGCTTCCCATTAATTGGCTCGATTATGAAATTGGAAGCTCTTCTGCCTGATGTCTCTGTCATTCCCGAGCATGTTTTCAGTGTGTATGGGCTAGAATTGGTCTTAATGTCAAAGATGTTAAAAAACTCAGTTTTTGCTAAAGAACGGTTGCTTTGTTCATCAAGAACCGCATACATCGTTACAGCTTTCTCTCTCCTACCAGCTGGAAACACTTTGACCAGACAGATTTTTGAACATGAGAGTGGGCTGTGAGTGTTGGTCTTACCACAGATTTCTGTACATTTTGATGTAACTGAGAGATCCATGTCCTCGTTCAGATTTTTATCATCCTCTTTTTCAGCTGCAACCACTGCTGGTGTCGGAGGAGGACCTGGATGCATAGCTGAAATATGCTTTTCACTTTTACATTCTAAGCACTTAAGTGTTGTTTTACAATCTTTGGCTACATGTTGAGTTGAACCACAACACCTGAAACAGATTCTGTTCTCTTTGAGGAATGTTTTTCTGTCATCTAAAGACTTGTTTCTAAAACTTCTGCACTTTTTTAATGGGTGAGGCTTTTTGTGTATTGGACACTGTCGCTCTGGGCTTTCTGTATTCTTCACTGCGGTGCATGTCTGCTGAGCTGTAAGATCTGTTGGAACATCTGTTTTATACACTTGTATTGGAACTTTCTGTCTCACAACCTTTTCTGTCTTAGAGAACTGACTTGTCGGTGTAGGAAAGAAAAAGCTTGGGTCATTCCTGATTTTGTCCTGTTGCCTCACAAATCTAGAGAAGATTATGAATGGTGGGAATGGTACCTTGTACTGTTCCTTGTATTTAAATCCTTCAGTCACCCATTTTTCTTGTAGGCTGTATGGGAGTTTTTCCACTATTGGTTTTAATCCGCGAGCTGTGTCCAAATATGCAAGACCAGAAAGGTATCCCTCAGTTTTAGCACATTCCAGTTCCAGTAGGATGTCTCCTAACTCTCTGAGTTTGTGACTATCTTTGTTGCCTAATCTTGGAAAATCCTCCAGTTTTTTTAACAATGCATGCTCCACCACCTCTGGTGCTCCATAACTTTCCTCAAGTCTTTGCCACAACATGCAAAGTCCTGTTTCAGGATGAAGTATATTTAATTCAATTCAATTCAATTTTATTTATATTTATATAATTATTTATATTTATATACTGCAGCATTTACAGAGCGAATTCTTTTTGCTTGCACTGATGACTCAGGTCCTAACCATTTTGTCATTAAATCCAGTTCCTCCTGGGCGGATAAGTTAAGATCTTTAGTTGCACTCTTAAACGATGCTTTCCATGACCAGTAATTTTCAGGATGGTCATCAAATTTCAGCAGACTGGAACTCACAATTTCTTTACGGATTAGATGCCTTGCGAGGTCATACTTAGTCTCATGGTCTTGCTCTGGAGGCTCCTTTTCTGTCTTTAGAGAATATTGTGGCCACGTTTGGTAGTTCAACTGATCGGTTGGTGTTTTTAAGGTTTAAGGTTGGTGTTTTTAAGGTACAATCTACTTTTGTTGTGAACTGGTTGCCGGTGGGTTGTAACTGTGTTTTAGGCATTTCTGCATATTCTACTTTGCTGAAATATTCAGATGATTTAACTCTGGTTGGAAGATCTTCCCAAACTGACATGTGAAAGCCTTTGCACATAGTCACTAGTCCATTCAGCAAGTTTTCTTGTTGCACTGCAGCATTTGTTTGAGTGATTTCTAATTGATATTGTTTTCCTGAACGTAGACTCATAGTGGATGTGCAAAGTTTTCTTGTGCTTAACCAGCTGAGTTTCTCGTCTTTTTACTTTACTGTCCTCACAATGCGTTGGTCTACAAAGCTAGACAGCAAGTTAACATTTGAATTGGGATCTCCAATAATGTCTCAAGGCATAACTTTTCTTGATATAATTAAAGGAGTCTCAGTCTTTTCCATTTCCTCTTATTTACTTTGTAAAACTGTAAATACAAAACAAACAGATACACATACTGTATAAATATAAACTGAACACAATTATGTGTTTTACAAGCAGTTCAATTAGACATTACCCTTCTAAAATAACTAGTTTTAGATTAACTTCCATGCTCTGGTTTGCAGAGGTGTTCTTAATGTAAACAAAATAACTTTAAATTACTCACAGATAGTGATGTGACATCTGAAGCGAAGCTCCGGAGCTTGTGTCGAGCAAAAAGGGGCGTTCCAGATGAAGCCCCGATTCGAGGCTTGTATCGTTTCCGTGAAAATCACGTGACGATGACAAACGAGGCCTCGTTTTCTGTTGAATACGTCATTGCTTCACTCTGAGTATCGCCTCCGGATAAAAATGGTTCGAAACTCGCGCCTCTTGTGGGTTTTGCAGTACGTTTGCATTGGTGTTGAGGTGTTGGTTGTACGTAGTGGAGTTTGTAGTGAGTTTGTAGTATAGTTATCATTATATATCATAGCCTGTATTATACATTATATACACTGACGATTATATTAGAGTAAATTATACATAGCCTAGGAAAGTAGATCATTAGAGTAAATTAGCATATCTAGTTCTAATACCTATAATACGTAATTATTTTGCTATATATATTATGATATATATATATATCGCCTATATTAGTAGTAGTTTTATTATTATTATATATAGTATTGCTGTTGTTATTATTATTATTATTATTATAATTAAAAAAAGACTAGACTTTATTAGGGATAGCCTAGGAGGACTGAGGATCCATTGGGATATTGAAACAAACAGAAGCTCCAATATCCCAATTTATATAAGCTGGCACTGACCTTCTTATGTTGTCCAGCATCATCAGTGCCCTGTGAAAGGGTGTTTTCTACAGCCCATCCTCACCCCATGGCGTCAATATTTGACGCCACTTGACCATGCGTCAATATGTTACGCGGAGGGTATACCCTTCGCGTCATTTTTTGACGAACTGGGGACTTCAATACTATTGAGTCCGTTGCATTCTCTTTCCTATTTTCGTACCATTTTCTTACCATTTTCGCGTCGGTTTAGGGTTAGATTTACATAATGACATCCCTACCCAAACCTATCCCTAACCCCAATGTCAGGTGACAACTGTTTAATTTCGCGTACCTAATAGTATTGAAGTCCCCAGTTCGTCAAAAAATGACGCGAAGGGTATACCCTCCGCGTAACATATTGACGCATGGTCAAGTGGCGTCAAATATTGACGCCATGGGATGAGGATGTGTTGGTTTTCTAAGGCTTGAGAGGAGCTTTCTAAAAAGAGAAACCGCTTCAATCCAAATACTGTTAAAAAACTTTTGTTTTAAATAAAAACCAGTAAACACTTTTCCGTGTTGCAGTTTTCTGTTTCACACTTCCAGTCCCATAAGCATTGCACTATTGCACCCATCAGTTCAATAAGCATTGCACTATTGCATTCCCAGTCAGCACTGCACTCATAATTTATTTACACTCATTCGGGGCATTCACGGTTAATAACCCAAAGAACTACTGAATAGTTGGACACAAAGTTGTGTATGTATGAGTTGTGTGTACAAATTAACACAAGCAGAGTAAAATACTTTATTTAATACACAGGCAATAAATAAAGCCCACACCATGACAATTTGGTTGCTCAGAATGAATAGATTTGTGTGCAATACATTGCTTTCCACAGCAGGTGTCACTAGAGAGAACACTGTTCATGAGGCCTCGGGTAACTGAACCTTTTGACGAACCAATGGCCTGGAAAGCCTCAGTGGTTCAGGAAGCCTCATTTGGCCATCACTACTCACAGACGAATAGCATCTCAGGAAAAGTGTAAAGAAAACTCTTGATGCACCATACATGAAACCATGTGCTCTGCACTGCTCTCTGATAGAACTGAACAAAATGGCTGAACAACCAGTAGATGGCAGTATAACTCATCAAAAAGTCATTTCAAAATAGAAGTCCTATTAGGGGGCAGCACAATGGTGACAAATAAATGAAAAACTTCATGTTGCAATGCATGCTGGGTATCAACAAATTACAAATCTCATTCAGGACTCCCAGCATGCACTGCAGCATGGATAAATAATGTTTTTTTTTACAATTTTATTTGTCACCATGGTTGAGATTCATACTCTGATTCTTGAGGTTTGTGTGTCCCAATTATACAGCAGATATTTTTTGTCCAAAGTTTCTAAAACTCCTTAATGACAAACTGCTGTGAAAGTGCTGGATCTCATTTACATCATTGACAGAAAATACACTTTTGATTAGTAAATTAATTAGGTGATGATCTTTACCATTATGTACCAACTACCATAGAATTACACTATTAACTTTACATGTTCATAACTGTTACAGCCCTGCCTATTTTCTCTTTTGTTTAAGATTGCAGGTTCCTCCTTGATGGGCGGGACTCCAATGTTGATTATTGGCACCTGTTGCACCCTATTTAAGAAGCTCATGGAGCCGTGATCGGGACTTGATCTCTATCTTCAGCGGAATGAATGCGCATCTGGAGGGTCGAACAGACAGAATGGCGAAGGCGGTTGGCAACAGCTGGACTGTGAATGGACAGGAGAGTGTGGAGGGAAGTGACGGATCAGGAAGTGATCTAGGAAGTATGGAAGTAGGTGGCGCGGTGTATGAAAAATGGGAGATAACTAAAAATAACAAACGGAAAAATAAAATAAAAAATAAAACGGATGAAAGTGACTCAGAAAGGGGACTGATTACGGAGGAAAAGAGACGAGAGGAGTATGTGGTTTTTGCTAAACTTCTGGATGAAAGAGACTCATTTGGATGTATGAATCCAGTACAGTTAACAAAATCGTTAAATAAAGATATTGGAGAAATAAAGAGTGCTAAGATATTAAGAAATGGTGCCCTGTTGATTGTTTGTAAAGATGACAGACAGCAAGCAAAAGCAACCAAAGTGAACATAATAAATGGGAAGAAAGTAGAATGCTCTTTGGCATTCAGGAAATTTACAAAAGGAGTTATTACTGGGATTCCGATAAATGTATCAGTTGAAGATGTCAAAAGAAATATAGCAAATGCAAGGGTAAATGAAGTCAGATGGCTAAAAATAAACAGGAATGGAAATGTGCAAGATAGTCTTTCGGTTTTGATCAATTTTGATCAGGAAAAGCTCTCTGAAAAGTGTACATTGGATTTATGTGCTATGATGTGAGATTATATATACCCCCGCCAATAAGGTGCTTCAAGTGCCAAAGATTTGGACATGTAGCGGCAGTGTGTAAGGGAAAGCAAAGATGTAGTAAATGTGGTGAAGAACATGAATATGGGAAATGCGAAGAGGGGACAAAGCTGAGATGTTGTAATTGTGGTGGGGAACACAGCTCTGCTTATAGAGGATGTGAGGTTAGCAAAAGGCAGGCCGAAATACAGCGTGTTAAGGCCGTACAAAGAGTCAGCTATGCAGAAGCAACAAAGAGGGTTTCAGGAAATGTTACAATGGTTAATCAATCTAGAAACAGGGGTAAAGAAATGAATAAGTGTCAAGGATGTGAGAAGTTGAAAGAGGAAACTCTGATAGTTAAAAAGAATGATTTTGTATTATTTATGGCAGAGATAATAAATTGTTCTGCACAGACAAAAAGCCGAAATGAAAGAATCAAAATAATTGTCAAAGCCGCAGAGAAGTACCTAGATGTTAAAGGGCTGCTTTGGGAGACCGTTAGGGACTCCCTTAGTGATGAGATACAAACCTCTCAAGCATGTACTGGTTCATCGTAATGTAATTGACTGTACTACAGTGGAATGCAAGGAGCTTAATTGCAAACGGTCAAGAGTTTAAAATATATATTGATAACTTATTAGAGAAACCTAATGTTATGTGTATTCAGGAAACCTGGTTAAAACCGCAATTGGATTTTTATAATTAAAGATTATAATGTAATTAGAAGAGATAGAGAAAATTGTAGAGGGGGTGGAATAGCTACATTTATACAAAACGGAATGAAATATAAAGTAGTACAAATAAATAAGGATTATGAGTCGATTGTAAGTAAGGTTTGGACTGAAAGAGGGTGTGTTGATATTATTAATTACTATAATCCTTGTGAAAAATTAAGTCAAGGTATTTTAGAATCTGTGGTGGGTCCATTGGATGACAATGTAATGTGGTGTGGTGATTTTAACTCCTATAATTCATTATGGGGGAGTAATAATATTGATGCAAACGGTCAACTTATTGAAGAATTTATTGATGATAATTATTTAGTGTGTATTAATAATGGAGAGGGAACATGATATAACAGTATTCAAAATACAGAAACAGTACTTGACCTGACATTTGTATCAACAGAATTAGCAGGAATCAGTACATGGAAAGTGAGCAAACATACTACAGTAGGGAGTGACCATTATCCTGTAGTGACAACAGTTGGTACAAAGATATGTTTTGAAAAAGGAAAGAGAAGTCCTAGATGGAAATTGGAAAAGGCAAATTGGGAAATATTTCAAGAAATCTGTGGTAATAGATGTATGGCCCTACTAGAAGAAGACCAAAAAGATGAAAATATATTTAATAATAAAATAGTTAATGAAATAATACAATCAGCTGAGGAAACAATTCCTAAAACAACAGGAATTAACCGTAAAAAGAATGTACCTTGGTGGAATGATGATTGTAAAGCAGCTGTAAAAACAAGAAACAAAGCTTTTAAACAACTTAAGAAACAGCACTCTATTGATACTTTGATTCAATATAAAAGGACCCAGGCGATAGTAAGGAAAACAATAAAAATACAAAAACGAAAATTTTGGAGGCAGTACTGTGACAGTATTGGAAGAGAGGTGCAACTGTCAGATGTATGGAATATGATTAGGAAAATGGGGGGGATTAGAAGGAACAATGAGTTACCAGTGATGGAAAGTGCAGATGGATTGGCTGTTAGCAATATAGAAAAGGCTGAACTTCTTGTTAAAACATTTAAGAAAGTTCATAGCTCTGAGAATCTTACAGAAGGAGCAAAACAATGTAGGTTTAGAACTTTAACGGATTACCCTAAGTTATTGGAAAAAGAAGATGTGTCAGATAGTTTACTTGACTTGCCATTAAACATGTTTGAATTAAAAAGAGCAATCACTGGTGCTAGACAGACTACTCCTGGAAGCGATGGTGTATGTTATAAAATGTTGGAAAAAATGACTGATTATTCCTTAGGAATAGTTCTTAAATTATTTAACCTAATATGGGATAAAGGTAAACTCCCTTCAGTTTGGAGACAGGCAGTAATAGTACCTGTTCTTAAACCTGGGAAAAATCCATCTGATCCTTCCAGTTATAGGCCTATTGCCTTAACTTCTCATTTATGTAAAGTAATGGAAAGAATAATTACTGAAAGAGTAACATATTTTATAGAGAGTAAAGATCTTCTATCCCCGTATCAGAGTGGATTTCGAAGGGGTCGGAACACAATGGACTCTGTTTTATGTCTAGAGTCAGACATTAGAAAGGCCCAGATCAACAAAGAAGCTGTAGTGGCTGTCTTATTTGATGTGGAGAAGGCATATGACATGCTCTGGAAAGAAGGCCTATTAATAAAACTAAAGTCTTTGGGAATTGGAGGTAGAAGTTCCCTTTCGAGGAACTCGAGCTGCGTCGCCATAGCAACGCTTTGGGGAACGCCTCGGCGTGACTAATCTGAAGCACGTGTAAAACATAATCAATAATTTGATGATTGGATACTGACCGTGATGCCGTGCGGACCAGGGGTATAAGGAGGCATCCCACACAAACACACTCGCTTTTAGTGCCTCAGCAAGTGACTACGTGTATGTTTGCATAAATCTGAAGTGTGTTTAAGAAGTTCAAGTATGTGTATTTCCCTGTCAGCGCGATATCACAGACAAGGATACACATGTATATGTGTCTTCGAGCGCAGCACGCACAGTTGGCTTTTGAGGAAACTGGCTGTGTGCACTGTGAGCATTCCCGTGCACGTGTTGCGCTCCAGCTTCGCGCTTAGAGAAGGATATCTCAGGCTCGCGCCCTCACGGATCCGGTCCCGCTTCTGTCGAGGCAGAGCGGTGACTGCACTCATGCGTGCAGGCGGAGGTATCCCCGCCTACACCCGTGACATCTGTCTCTCGCTCTCTAGGAAGCTTGGGTTCGCGGCTGCGATCCTGCTTCTCAGTGGCGGTTGCACTCGTGGGAGTCGCCATATGATTTCGCGCAGGCGGCGGTTTCTCCGCCTGCACGTGAAGTCCCTCTCTCTCACTCGCCGGATCGGGAAGGCGCCCTGCGTGAGAGCCATATATTTTCAGCTGTCTTTCTCCGGAGAGATGGATCATCTTCATAATCCGCCTACTGTTTAAGGCTAAACGTGCAGTTTCCACGTGAAGCCTCCTCTTTTTACAGTATGAAGGTATTATATATACATACGTTTTTACACCTGTATGTGTAGGCTATGTATGTATATCTACCTGTCACAGCCTGGCTGAGCCTGCATGAGCTGTTTGTCATTGTTTGATGAGTCAAACAGTGATTTTGTGTCTATGCTGTGTGTTGCTTGTACAGCTGTGCACAGCATTTATTCTCCTGATCGACCGCTGGTGCGCCATAATTCAGATAATGATTTTGTGTGTTACGATTCGAGATCCTCATCTGCTGAGGCGGGTGACGTCTTCGTTCGTGGCACTCACTTTCTTATTGAAGCAAAGCAGCTCACACCTCATTTATGGTGCCTGCTTCCATTTGGTGCGTAGTACGACAGGCAGCCCCCATTAACCTTCACCTGCATACAGCTGGCTCCAGTAGTGGAGCATGGCTACATTCTTGTGCAGGAGGCTGTAGAACCTCCACATGAGAAATGACAGCTTACAGCCTTTACTTTAATGTTCCAAAAGTAGGGGAATCGTTCAGTGATGCGGCTCAGTTCTATGCTGTTACTGAAACCGATTGTGATGCAATCAGATCCGAGGACTGATTCCTTACATTAGAGCTTATGTCTCCATTCAACATGGGGGGGGGGGTTTCCCGAGGGGAAACCCGTCTCGCATGATCAAAGTCGCGCACCGTTGTTTGCGTGCTCTGGTAACAGGAAGAAAGCCATGGCTTCTGTCCCAAGGTCCTGTGTTGGGTGCGCGTTGTCGATGTGTGGCGCTGACAACAGACGCATCCCTCACAGGTTGTTGCGATTATGGAAAGCCAAAAGGATCAAAATCGCATCATTGGATATGGCACTGAAATTGCCTTGGAAATATGGTGGTATGGGTTGGACTCCCATTTCCTTCCAGACCTGATGAGCCATCATGTGCTTGTCCAGATAGACATCACATCAGTGGTTGATTAATAAATTATTAAGGAGATCTGCTATCAAAGTCACGCATCGTTGCCTGTGTGCTCTGGTGGTGTGGAGAAAACCTTGGTTTCCATCCTAAGGCCTGTTTTTGGGTGCGTGCTACTGGTGTGTGACACTGACACCAGAACGCACTCCCCACAGGTTGGAGTACAGTATGGAAGGCCGAGAGGTACAAAATCACTACATTATTGATTTTGGGATAATGGCATTGTGGTCTCTGGACAAACTGTGCTCGTTGACGACAATTTAGATCCCAGGCCACTTGAATATGGCAGATGCCCTGTATGGCAACACCCATTGCTAGGGAGTTGAGACTCCGGCCAAATGTGGTGAACCCCATTTGGAGAGGATTTGGACGCGCAGAGGTGGATCTGTTTGCGTCTCAGGACCGCACACACTGCCCAATGTGGCTTTCTCTTTTCCCCAATCTCTCTGCCACAGAAGTTCTGGAGGAAGCTTGCCAGAGGTATGGCCTGTCAGTTTGGCCTCTGAGGGGGCCAGGCTCGTAGGCTCAGGTCTCCCAACTGAGGTTGTGGAGACCATACTTTACTCCTGACAAACCCAGTTAACTGCCCTGTTTATGTGGTGCTGAGGTTTCTGTAGGAGCAATTCCCTGCTGGTTTAACTCCTTCCACTCTTAAGGTTTAGGTGGCAGCAGTCTCTGCCTACCATACTCCTTTGGAAGGATGTCATGTTCCCAACTGAGGTTGTGGAGACCATATGATTACTCCAGAGCTCCCCCAGGAGCTTAGGCACTAAGTGGAGAAACTTCACCTCATGGTGTTCAGCTCACCTGACAGACCCAGTCAACTGCCCTGTTTATGTGGTACTGAGGTTTCTGCAGGAGCAATTCTCTGCTGGCTTACTTCCTTCTACTCTTAAGGCTTAGGTGGCAGCAGTTTCTGCCTACCATACTCCTTTGGAAGGATTTCATGCTCCCAACTGAGGTTGTGGAGACCATATGATTACTCCAGAGCTCCATCAGGAGCTTAGGCCCCATGTGGAGAAACTTAACCTCATGGTGTTCAGCTCACCTGACAGACCCAGTCAACTGCCCTGTTTATGTGGTACTGAGGTTTCTGCTGGAGCAATTATCTGCTGGCTTAATTCCTTCCACTCTTAAGGCTTAGATGGCAGCAGTTTCTGCCTCTACCATACTCCTTCTAGAAGGACCTCATATCTCTTCTGGACAACCCTCAAGAGAGCTTTATGCCCTTAAGTGGAGAATATTTCACCTATTGGTGTTTAACTCCTCTTACAAACCCAGTCAACTGCCCTGTTTATGTGGTACTGAGGTTTCTGCAGCAGCAATCCTCTGCTGGCTTAACTCCTTCCACCCTTAAGGTCTAGGTGGCAGCAGTCTCTGCCTACCATGCTCCTTTGGAAGGACCTCATGCTCCCGAATGAGGTTATGGGAACCAGATGATTACTTCAGAGCTCCCTCAAAGAGGAAGCTTATGCCCTAAAGTAGAGAAATTTCACCTTTCGGTGCTCAGCTCACCTGACAGACCCAGTCAACTGCCCCTTGACGTGGTACTGAGGTTTCTGCAGGAGCAATTCTCTGCTGGGTTAACTCCTTCCACCCTAAGGTTTAGGTGGCAGCAGTCTCTGCCTACCATACTCCTTTGGAAGAATGTCATGCTACCAACTGAGGTTGTGGAGACCATATCATTACTCCACCTTTAAGGTATAGGTGGCAGCAGTTTCTGCCTACCATACACTTCTGGACTCTCTGAGGGCAGTCTACATACCACGCCACCTGAATGTGGCAGATGCCCCTTCGAGACAACAGACATCTCCGATAGGAGTGGAGACTTCATCTAGATGTGGAACCACATCTGGAAAAGGTTTGGACGCGCAGAGGTAGATCTGTTTGCATCCCAGGACACCACACTTTACCCACTGTGGTTTTCCTTGGTACAGGCGTGGCCGAGGCTACGTCTGTATGCCTTTCCCCCCTGGTTGTGTTTGTCCTTCCACGGGGAAACTTTATTCCCTTAAGTGGGAAATTTTCACCTCTTGGTGTTCAGCTCATCTGACAGACCCAGTTTACTGCCCTGTCGATGTAGTTCTGAGGTTTCTGCAGGAGCGTTCTCTGATGAGTTTACTCCTTCCACCATTAAGGTTTAACGGCAGCAGTTTCTGCCTACCATACTCATGTGGAAGGCTCATCAGTGGGTAGACACCCATAAGTGGCTCGCTTTCTTTGTGGCACTCGCAGGTTGCGACCTGTTAGCCGCACTAGGGTGCCTACTTGGGACCTAGCGGTCGTGCTGGAAGGGCTCTCGTTGGCTCCGTTCGAGCCACTTGAGACTTCGCCAGATAGGTTTCTGGCCTTTAAGACTGTGTTCCTTCTGGCTATTAATTCTTTAAAGCGAGTGGGGGACCTTCAGGCCCTGTCGGTATCCCCGACATGTCTTGAGTTTGCACCTGGGATGGCTAAGGCTTTTCTACACCCAAGGCCAGGTTATGTTCCCAAGGTGCTGAACAATGTGCCGAGGCCCATTGTTCTGCAGGCCCTTTGTCCTCCCCCATTCAGGAGTGCGGACCAGGAAAAGCTGAATTTGGTGTGTCCTGTGCGAGCACTGGATACATATGTTCACAGGACTGCTCAGTGGAGGAAGTCCGAGCAGCTATTTGTGTGCTTTGGTTCACCTAGAAAAGGTTTAAATAACACAGGTTATTTGTTTTTCAAGGCGGAATAGAATTACCCCCCTCTCTTTAAAATTATATGGAAATCGTCTGGAACAAGTAAAAGTTGTAAGGTTTCTAGGGGTTTGGTTTGATGAAAAACTGACTTGGAAAATTCATCTGGATAAAGTTAAGGACAAGGGTAAAAAGATTATTAATATTCTTCGGTGTTTATCAGGGCAAGAGTGGGGAGCAAGCAGAGCATCATTACAAAATATATATTGGGCACTCATGAGGTCAGTTTTTGATTATGGTTGTATAGCTTATATGTCAGCAGCAGAAACAAACCTTAAACAATTAGATGTTTTACAAGCCCAAGCCTTAAGAATCTGTAGTGGATCATTTAAATCCTCACCAGTATCGTCATTGCAGGTGGAAATGGGAGAAATGCCTCTAGAAATCAGACGAATGAAGTTGATGTTGGCATATTGGATAAATATCAGAGGACAAAAGGTTTCTCATCCTGTCAAAAGTATATTGACGGAATGCTGGGAACATATTGGGACTAACATCAGAAGTTTTGGATGGATTGGTGATGCTGAGGCTAAGAATATAGGTTTACATCAAATACAGTACAGCAATACATTATCAATATCCGTAATTCCTCCCTGGTTATTTCCCTTGCCAAATGTTGACCTCAATATACAACAGGAAATAAATCGAAAATCTCAACAAATTCCAGTGTGGTATGTAGTGCAGAATTATTTTGAGATAAATTTCCAAGGTTTAGTAATTTTATATACAGATGGGTCAAAGGATCCACAATCAGGACTTGCAGGTGCAGCTGTATATATTCCAAGATATGACCATTATATTAAAAAAAGAGTTACTAATCATATTTCTGTCTATGCTATAGAACTATTGGCGATATTAATGGCCCTGCAGTGGATAGAGGAGAAAGGAATAAATAAAGCAGTCATTGCATCAGATAGTTATTCTGCACTGGAAAGCATTAGATCTGGCAGATCTTCTTATAGGATGGATATAATCAATGAAATATTTCATAAGTTATATAATTTAAAGATTATAGGCATATCAGTTCAATTAATTTGGGTTCCTGCTCATGTTGGCGTAGAAGGGAATGAGAAAGTGGATAAAATGGCTAAAGAAACTTTGAAATTAAAACAGGTAGATCTACATGTCCCATTAAGTAAAGCCGAAGCTAAAGCACACATCAGGAATTATGCACAATCAGTATGGCAGGAATATTGGGATGACACTGAAAAAGGTAGACATTTATATAATATACAAAAACAAGTTGGTGCTGGGAGAAAGGAAAGCAGGAATCAAAAGGAAGGGAATATAATAACTCGTTTGAGAATAGGTCACACAGGACTTAATAATACTTTATTTAAAATTGGTAAACACCCAACTGGGGAATGCAATGAGTGTAGTCAACGAGAAACTGTTGAACATGTTCTGCTTCACTGTAGGAAATACAATAAAGAAAGATGTCAGTTTATTCAGTCATTAAAGAATGTTGATCACAAAGACTTTACTATAGCAGGTATTCTAGGGGAAAGAAAAATATATGACTACATCATTAAATTTATAAGAGAAACAAAGTTAAACAAAAGAATTTAGCTTTTCGTTTTTTTTGTTCTTTTTCTTTTTAATTAATTCACGTATCTCATAAGCATGTATCCTGTTTCACACTCCAGTCCAGGTAGTGGCGGTAATGCACCTACTAGTTGGTTTGCCAACCGCCAATAAACACCAAAGAAGAAGAAGAAGAAGTGATCGGGGCTCTCTCATTTCTGTTTGTTTGTTTGAAGAGTGGATTGATATTTTGTGTTCTCATTTGTTTTCCACAACTCCACAAACCCCAAACTCTAACAATTATTTGATTTGATTCTTTTGTTATTCTTTAATATTTTGACCCTAGACATTATTTGATTAATTTGAAATAAATTTATAACTTTATTGGAACTCATTTTTGTTCAAGTGTCCTCTTTATGTTGTGACTTTGAGCCGGGTCGTAACATAAATTGGAAGCTCGTCCGGGATCAAATTCTGGTTTGAAGTTGGGGTTTCGTGACTTGTTTTTCAAGTTTTTGAGAGTGGAGCATGGAAAAGGTTCATAGTTATTGGATTAATAGAGAACTCCGGTTAGGTAGAGTGGTCCAGCTCGGTTGCTAGACAATCCTTCCAACGGAGCACTGTTTGTTTTGTTAGTTTGTTTTGTTAAATTAAAGTTTGTTAAATCCTTGTTATTTTTGAAGGTATCCCGGGTGGAGATTTAATCTCTGTTGGGGGTGCGCTATTCAGGGCCTGGTGTTTTACCAGGTGACATGAAGTTGAGCATTTAAAGTGGCCCCGAGCCTGGTAAGCCTTTGAAGATTAGAGAGGTTAGTTTTTTTTTGTTTTTTGCGTAGTGTTTTACCGGAGTTGTTCTCTAGTGTCCATGCCAATTGGTGTGGTACTTTGAATCAATAGCTAGTGTTGGGAACTTGTGATTTTTTTTTATTATTTTTTTTGAGAGAGAAATTTTTTTGTGTGTGTTTTGTCATCCCCACTTTCTTCAAATTTGTAAGTAATTTTACACCAGCAACAAATGTAAGTAGTCAATAGTTAACATGCAGTTTTGTGGTAGCTACCTTGTTAAAGATTGTCAGCAGATCAGGAGCGATTGCGTGACTTATGAATTAATCTCTTTCTTTGTAAGAGTATTATATCGTTAGCATGTTACTGGCGGAGAGGGTTTTGTTAAACCTTTGTATTCGTTCTCCATAGAGGAGATAAGGTGACTGATTCTGATTTGTTAATTGGTGTAGATTAGGGTTGTGCCGATAGACGATATCATCGTCCATCGTGATGGTTGACTGACATCACGATGGAGAGACACCATCGTGATGCCACGCCCCCTCCCCACTCCGCTGCGAGTCGACATACACTTACTCTCTTCTATATTGACTATAGTTAACCTAATATCTTTGCGTGAATTGCTCTATAAATTAAATAGAAGACGTGAGACGTGACGTGTGTTAGTCTGTGAAAATATCCTGTCGGGCATTTGATCTTGACTAGATAACAGATGGGCACGGATATTCGAATGGCAATAATAATTCGAATTTAAAAAATGCTATTCGAATGTTTGTTTGTTTTTAATGTGCCACCAAAGGGTAACAACTTATTTAATGCTTTTTCACTTCATCTATACTGTCTTTTACAGACTTAAATGTAAAATATACATGAACATTAATTTGTATGTATTTCTGATTGTTTGGCAATGCAGATTGCAGACGAATTTAAGTTTTTCCTTTTATCTCCGGGTTTGTCCCCGCCGCGCCGTATTTGGCCACTGGCTCAGTGAGGGCTCACGTGTTATTAAACGTGCTTCTCCGCCGCCCGAATCAACACATCATGAGAGATTTGTAAGCTTTCTGTTATAAAGTCTACTTTATTTTTGTTAATAAAGAGACAGACACGGAGAACGAAATGAAACGGAGAGCATTTATTATATGCGGTGCTCTTTCGAAAATGAACCGGATAACTGCACTTGGCAGTTTAAAGCAAAGCACCGTCTTTGTAAAATGTTGTTAAATTAAGCTAACGTTAGTAACTTTGCACAGTCAAAAATAATGTATCGAGCCAGCTTACGTTATTTGTAAAATAATGTTAAATACAGATTTTCAATCTTGTTCAATCCGTCAGTTGTTTTTATCGGATAACCATCATCAGGAAGAGTTTTCTCCGCAGCACCGGCATTATTGTATCTAGTCAGAAGAACGGGCTTTCACCGAAGCAGGTAGGATAAATATGGTTTTCTTTATTCACAAATACGTCAAACTAAACTGAGAAGATATTTATATGGCGACTGAGCAGTCGGTTAGATGTGTTTTTTCGTTTGCTCCGGGCTCTTGGTGTTTTGAGTCTGTTTAAATGATGATAGCCTACTTTGTCAAGTCCTCAAACTTTAAACTTCGCAAGTCCTCAAACTTCGCTTAGATTTGGGGTTAGTGTATAATATTTGGTATAATATAATGTATGTAACATCAAACAGTAATGAATTAATACTAACGACCGACTTGAAACTAAGGATTTGACTAGACTTCGCTCCGCATTAAGTTTTAACGCATTTTTTTCTGAAGGATATTTTTTAAGAAGAATTTAAAATATATATATATATTTTTACAATGTTTTCAACTTAAAATACATACATATATATACATACAGAATATAAGTTTAGCTTGCTGTGGATATTTCCTAATTATAAGCCTTCTGTGAAATTATGACAAAATGAAAAATACAAAACACGCATGTCTTAATTAACATAATTTAAATAAACGAATATTCGTTCTTTAAGAGCTTAAATATTCGAAAAATTAAATATTAAAAAAATTAGTAAATTACTGGAAAATGCCCATCCCTAATCTTGACATTGCTAGAATCTTGTCTTTTTACATGTTTTACATTTATCTTAAAATATTTAATTTTGTACAAGAAAACAGCCCATATTAATCATTTATTAGTAGCCTTTTGTAGTGTCTCGGGAGATCGTGCTCATTGTTACATTGAGGCTATACTGCACTGAAGCGGCAGATTAAGATATAAACCCAGAATTCAGGGAACGTCAAGAACAAGAAAACGGGAACAACACTCCGACCGAAACGCGGGATTTACATACACAGACCATGTTTAAATTTAGATGTGTCTGGCCCTGTTCACTTTGTCTAGTTTTAATAAGCTGCGGATTGAAGTGCTGGCTGCTCCCCGCAGTGCTGAAGACCCGCTCTCTGACGGAGTACTGGTGGCACATATGCACAGATATTTACGTGCATAATTTGGAAAGCGCGGAGGAGTCGTTGGGTTAGTAAAATAATGAAATTATAGCTTTTAAATAGAAAAAAATATTTATGTAAAGATATTAAAAGGTGCTTAAAAGTGCACAACTCTTCTTCAGTGGATTAAAGCTACACTGTAAGAAATTTCCCCGTTAATTTACGGTAAAATACTGGCAGCTGTGGTTCCAGCCATTTACTGTTATTTTACAGTTTTCCCACTGTTTTTTCATTTTACAGTTGTGCTGTTATTTTACAGTTTTCCCACCGTTTTCCATTTTACAGTTGTGCTGTTATTTTACAGTTTCCCCACCGTTTTCCATTTTACAGTTCTGCTGTAATTTTACAGTAAAGTACTGGCAGCAATGGTTCCAGCCATATACTGTTATTTTACAGTGTTGCCTCCGTTTTCCATTTTACAGTTGTGCCGTAATTTTACAGTGAAGTACTGGCAGCAATGGTTCCAGCAATTTCTTATAATTATACACACTCATTACTGTTTGTTTTCTTACATTTTTAAGTTGTGAAACATAACACAAGTTAGTTAATATTTACTCTACTGTCTGATATCCTAACATCTAATAAAAAAAGAGAAATGACTGACATAGTGCTCCATTTTCCATTTATTAATACAACTGTTATTACAATCTTTAAACAATCTTTTAGCACTGTAAACATTTACAAGTATGTTTAACAATAAATGCACTGTCACAGAGAAACGGTGCCATTAAAAAGCAACCACAGAGTAAAGTAAGACCACATCACAAAAATAAAGTGCAATTGAAGGAGCTACGGAGTAACAGTTACAGTGAATTAACAGTATGTTAACTCTTTCCCCGCCAGTGTTTAAAAAAAGGTGACAGCCAGTGCCAGCGTTTTTAATGATTTTTACAAAAGTTTAATGCCTTCAAGAAAACATTCTTCTTTAACTATATAAACCTTCAATATATCAAATAGAATCAAATAAAATAACAAACCCCTCTGCTTTCAAACAACAATAAAAAAAATTCATCCTACCTTAAAGGTAGGGTAAGACATTTTGAAAAATGCTAACGGTAGCCGCCTAGCAATGAAATCCCGATCCCACCCTCAAGTCAAATCGCTCTCCAAAGTCACGCCTCTTTCCAAACACATGAACACGCACAGATCAGACGGTCACGTCTCATGTCTCATTCACCAGTGAGAAAACTTTGCAGTACAAAGTGAACAAAACACTTCCAAAATAACCAACATAAACAACTGGTTTACATCAGAATTAGTTTAAGCACACGTTCGGTTGTGTAGACGTAGTAACTATATCGTTATGCTAATCCGCAAACGAACACAAATTTCATAAGCAACACAATGTTTCATCAAAGTAGAATATCTGAATCCATCTCAGTACAAACATATCGCGTACCTACCTTACCAAAATAAACAGTGCAACGACCCTTTCAGACCCTTTGCCTCCTGTAGCTGTTTGCATCTCGTGGTAAAGCACTAAAGTTACTGATGTTAATTTGGGTTTTTGCTCTTGCTGATCCAGGCAGTTTTTGCTGTTGTTGTTATAAAAGATGCATTTAGTTTTGTTGCTCCTGTGTAGGTTGTCAATTCAGCAGAAAAGTTGTTGCTGTTCTCGCTGTTTACAGACAGAGCGCACGTGAACGCGCCGATGACGTATGGTATCTGCGTGGACTCGCTGCGCGGTGGGAATTCAAATTACGCTTACGTATGAGGGACATAAAAGGAAACGTCCGTTCGGACCGAAATCTATGATTTGTTGAACATTTTTTGGTCCTACGCCTTTCACAGATGACATAAATTTTTACAAATACATTTAAACAACTTAACACAGTGATTGCTATCAGGATGTGAGGAGACTTTTAACCAGCATAACTAAAAATGTTTCAGGATCAAATCTGTTACCCTACCTTTAATTAGTTCTTTTTTACCACCTCTCAAATATGTGTAGGTTTCTTCAAAAAGACCATATTTTGAGCAAAAAGCTGAGATAATGGCGATTTTGTGAAAGACTTCTGATAGAAATCCGGAGCAATAATCAAAACATACACCGAGTTTAAATTGTTTGACCTGAGGGGTTGTTTCCAGGTTGTATAAGTTGGGTATGAGCGCTATAATAGCGGAAATACGGACTGCTATAAAAACTTGTCAATGGCGGGAAAGAGTTAAAAACAGAAATCACAGAAAAAAGTGCAACTCAAGGAGCTAAAAACAAACTTACAACAAGAAGAAAAAACTGCCAGCACGGCACAACATATTTTAAAAACCTGGCATGAAATGAAGAACACATTAATCAAACTAATTGTTGGAAAAAAATTTAAGTGTCTTACTCCAGCTTCTGATTGCTCTGGCCTGAGAGGAAATCCAGGTCTGTAGATAGAAAACATTTTTTTTAAATGTTAGTAACAAAATATAGCATATGGCAAAAGCTAGTGCTCATACACTCTGAAAACACTTTTTAATTTATCAGACAAAACACAATCTTAACAGAACTGCAGGTCAAGAGTTAGCCAGAAAGGAGTGAACAATTACAGTATGTCACAAAAGTGAGTACACCCCACATATTTAGCAATATTTTAGTATCTTTTCAAAGAGACAATACTACAGAAATGAAATTTGGATATGTTTCAGAGTTTTAGTGCTTCTTGTATAGAACTATAGATTTATTGTCCTCTGTACATAACTTGACATACAGCCATTAATGTCAAAATAACTGGCAACAAGTCAGTGAGTACACCCTAAGTGATAATAGATGTATATGGTTAAATCATGCAAAGCCACATGTCCTATTCATAATTCATGTTTTCATCTGCTTGTAAGAACAATGCATGTCTATCTTGTATTAGAGCTGTTCAAATTTGATGCTTTGAGTAGAATTCTCTCATACTGACCAATGGATGTTGACCATAGCACCTCATGGTAAACAACTCTGATGATTTGAGAATTAGAATTGTTGCTGTCCATAAAGAGGGGCTAGGTAGGCTATAAGAAGGTCAGTAACAACCTGAAACTGAGTTCCAGTACAGTGGCTAGGGTCATACAGAAGTCTTCCAAGACTGTTTCCACTCAGAACAGGACATGCAAGGGTCAATCAAAGAAGTTGAGTCCTTGTGCTATGCGTCATTTGCAGAAACTGGCTTTAAAAACAGATGCACAAGTGCTGCCGACAAGAGCATCAAAAAACGCTCTGGTTGCCCTGCCAACAACGCTATAGAAAAAAAGTAGTGGCCACTCTGACGCCCGAATGCACTCTCTGGAATACGTTTCCACCTTTAGGTTGGATGTCATCAAACCACGTCATAGCTCATTACCATAATGTAAAGGGTGTACTCACTTTTGTTGCCAGCTATTTTGACACTAAGGGCTGCATGTTAAGGTATTTTCCCAGGACAGTAAATATATACTGCTATACAAGGAGCACGTTGACTACTTTAAAAAATATATTTACTACTATAAAGTATGTATAATTTATTTCTATTGAATTGCCCCTTGAGAAGACATGCTAAAATATTTGCTGAAATGTGAGGGGTGTATTCACTTTTGTGACATACTATATGTGTATAATTAAGAGTTAACATACACTCTTACCACTGAATTTGAAAGTAGATTAGGGGTGAAAACTCTTTCAGCAAGCATGTAAGTGGTGGGGGGTAATTAAGTTTAGTTACCTAGACAAAATCCCATTCGAAACGGATGAGGTTCTTTAGGAGGGATGCAACTTCTGGGTTGACAGTAGCAGTCTTCTTATTCACATTCTTTCCAGTCTTCTTAACGACCTTGACTTTGCTGGTCTTCGAGCCTTTTTCAGGGTTTATCCGACAAATTGTCTAAGGGTATTAATAAATATATTTATATAAAAAAACACTTACACAGTCGACCCTTTTTAATTTAATTAATGCATTAAATATATAGTTGCTGAAATTAGGGAGTAATAAAAGAGAAAGCAATTTACAGGTTACAGAAGAAGAAAAATAAAATACCTCTAAATAAAATCCAATGTGCCACATGCCTCTGGATACTGAAGATTTAAGACGTAGTACATTGCGAATAGTAGAAATCTTGCAGTCCGAAATCTTGGGTATACGGCCTCACAAATCACACGACCCTCAAGGATAATCATCTCTGACCTCCCTGAAAATATAAATTTAAAAAATCTGTAATAAAATAAATAAATAAATAGTTCTCAGGGTGTATTTTTTCCAGTTATGCTTAGATAATGGTCTATGACTTTTCTGTTATCAGAACACATACATTTTCATGAGTAAATTGGAACTTTGCACATGTCCAACCTAAGTAAGCGAAGCCCATAGTCAAAATAACATGTAAATGAAGCATTACAATAATCCACACGATTCCAGTTTATTAGTGAATGTTTTCTGTGGTGAAATCTACATGTTTGTAAGAAGCTATTTCATCATTAAGATTTCTCTGTTCTTCGTGCATTACAATACACAGAATAGACACAGGCCAAGCACTGCTTGCATCACAATTTGTGTCTGTGTACTTGCATGTGCCTCACAAATACACAGATAGTACTGCTTAAGTCAATACAAAGTTTGCAAGAAAACATGTCGTTAAACTTACCTAATATAGCGTTGTTTACTGTCTCAGAAATACAAGTACATCGATTGAATGTTTCCTGTACAAGATAAAAATAAAACAATTAATTTATTTCGGGTTATTAACTTTTTGGAGAAGACTTGAAAATGCTTGACCTGTTGTTGATTGTCAACATCTCTCTGCAAAACGCGATTCGCGCTAAAAACAGTCAAAAATAACTGCTACTGACTAACGACCTCATTGGCTTTTTGAATTAGACTACCAACTTACATAAAAGCCTACGTGTAAATCTCAAATCAATCGTATCAAATACGAGTAACGTACTTTTGCGTGAATTATATTGCGTGGTGTAAATTTACTTCACATGTGCATCTGGTATTAAAAATCAAACACACAACAGATACACATTAAAGTTACTACTAAAAATGTCGAATTTATATCGCACATTTTAAACCAAGCAAAGTATTTGCTGTAATAATCAAAGGTTGGAGAAAACTGAGTAACGAATGTTAAGAACTGCCTCAAAACGCGATTCGCGTCAGGTAGCAGAGTCACAAATACTTCTTAAAAGACATTTTACAAATTGAGGGAAGCATAATGAAATAACAACAAAATTACAAACTTACATTGAATCGTGTCCTTCGTAACAACGGAGGAAAAGCAGGAGAAGAGATGAGCTGCGACGTCATCTTGGTTACCGCGCTGTTTTGAAAAAGAGTGATGAGTTAAAAATCCCCCCTCCCCACAACGCAGAACTATACGTCAGCGCCGGCCGAGGCCGGAAGTGGGCGGAGAAGCAGTGTGTGCCTGACTATTTAAATTATTTTCTTAGTTTGAATTTTTTTATTTTATTTATTTGTATTTATTTTGGAGTAGGTACAGCTAGTGTGTTATGCTTTATTAAAATTAGTCCTTTTTGTTTTTTCACTCTACTATAGAATTGATCTTTAAGAAAAAGATTTTCTTTGTTTAGTTGTGAAATTGAGTATTAAAAATGTCTTTTAAACAAAATCAAATGTTCAAGCTTTGTTCCCAGCCAACATTTGTATATAGGGCCCATATGGGTATGAATTGGGCTGAAAAATGGGCCCTATATAGGATTGTCCGCGGGTTCCATAATGGCCTCATGCTAATTGCCCACATGGATTTCATGCAGGACTGCACTTGCCACTAGGTGGGCCCCACCTGGGCAATATGCACAACACCCATATTGGGCCCAGATTTTAGTTTTATGTGGGTACTACATAGGGACAACACGGTCATGAAATATGGGTTGTAAGTGGGATTGTCCGCGGGTTCCATGTTTGCCCCTTGTCAATTACCCATGTAGGTTATCTGCAGGATTCCACTAGGTGTTTGGTGGGCCCCAATTGGGCAATATGCATAATGCCTATGTTGGGCCCAGATTTGAGTTTTATGTGGGTACTACATAGGGACAACATGGTCATGAAATATGGGTTGTAAGTGGGATTGTCCGCGGGCTCCATGTTTGCCCCTTGTCAATCACCCATGTAGGTTATCTGCAGGATTCCACTGGGTGTTTGGTGGGCCCCAATTGGGCAATATGCATAATGCCCATGTTGGGCCCAGATTTGAGTTTTATGTGGGTACTACATAGGGACAACATGGTCATGAAATATGGGTTGTAAGTGGGATTGTCCGCGGGCTCCATGTTTGCCCCTTGTCAATCACCCATGTAGGTTATCTGCAGGATTCCACTGGGTGTTTGGTGGGCCCCAATTGGGCAATATGCATAATGCCCATGTTGGGCCCAGATTTGAGTTTTATGTGGGTACTACATAGGGACAACATGGTCATGAAATATGGGTTTTAAGTGGGATTGTCCGCGGGCTCCATGTTTGCCCCTTGTCAATCACCCATGTAGGTTATCTGCAGGATTCCACTGGGTGTTTGGTGGGCCCCAATTGGGCAATATGCATAATGCCCATGTTGGGCCCAGATATGATTTTTATGTGGGTACTACATAGGGACAACATGGTCATGAAATATGGGTTGTAAGTGGGATTGTCCGCGGGTTCCATATTTGCCCCTTGTCAATCACCCATGTAGGTTATCTGCAGGATTCCACTGGGTGTTTGGTGGGCCCCAATTGGGCAATATGCATAATGCCCATGTTGGGCCCAGATTTGAGTTTTATGTGGGTACTACATAGGGACAACATGGTCATGAAATATGGGTTGTAAGTGGGATTGTCCGCGGGTTCCATATTTGCCCCTTTTCAATTACCCATGTAGGTTATCTGTAGGATTCCACTGGGTGTTTGGTGGGCCCCAATTGGGCAATATGCATAATGCCCATGTTGGGCCCAGATTTGAGTTTTATGTGGGTACTACATAGGGACAACATGGTCATGAAATATGGGTTGTAAGTGGGATTGTCCACGGGCTCCATGTTTGCCCTTTGTCAATTACCCATGTAGGTTACCTGCAAGATTTCACTGGGTGTTTGGTGGGCCCCGATTGGGCAACATGCATAATGCCCATGTTGAGCCCAGATTTGAGTTTTATGTGGGTACTACATAAGGGCAACATGGTCATGAAATATGGGTTGTAAGTGGGATTGTCCGTGGGTTCCATGTTTGCCCCTTGTCAATTGCCCATGTAGGTTATATGCAGGATTTTAATGGGTTTTAAGGTAGTTCCCAAATGTACAACATAAGCAAAACCCATCTGGGACCCATATTACAGCTCTAAATGGGTGCTACATGAAGACTACCTGATCTAAAATCTGGGTTGCTGTTGGGATTGTATGTGTTTCTGCTACATCTACTTGAGTTTCAGCTTTGAAAAGCTGTGGGAGAGGTTGAACCAAAAATTTTAAATGTTAGTCTGAACTTGCATTAAAGGTCACATATGGTCAAAAGTGAAATTTTGTGGCTTTTTTCATGATAACTGAGGTCTAGGGGCTATGTAAGTACCATATAAGTTTCAAAACAGTCATTTAAGAGTCAAATTCACACAGCCTGCTTGAAGTAGCTGTGAGTTAAAACAGTTCGTTTGTACTTCCGTGAATTTGCTACGTCACCGCGAGACATTCGCCGCCTTCAGTCTCCACCCCGAGCACGGTCCACCATCCACTGCCCCACCCCCTTGTTGCTAAACAAACTCCATCACAGCACGTGAGAAAATGCTGTTCAATTGATGGATGTCAGGAAACTAAATCATTGCAAAGGCTTCTGAAAACATTAATATACGAGAACAATGGCTAATATTCATTTAATTAGAAATTCCTCAATAATTAGTTCAACTTTAGCCGTCTGATCTAAACATTTCACAAGTGACTGCTTCGGTGTGGCAGTTCAGTGCTGGTTTGTCCAGGAATCTACTCATCAAAGATGTTGCAGTCCTTTGTTGGATCCGACCTTAAATCCACAACCCGTAAGTAAACACATATTAAGCAGGGCTGCACGATAACTTGCACGCGATTGTCACGCGAATCTCGTCGTTAGTAAAGCGGCATCACCTGCTCTCAGAACCGGCTGCCGGTTGCCGCTTCTGAAAGCAGCTGATGGTGATTTACTACTAATCAATGAACCGGCTTTACTGAAGGGATGCACGAGACAATCGCATGCGAATTATCAGCAGTCCTAACTTTTAAATTACATTATGGAGCCAGAGAAAACTGAAATGATATATTGTAAACAATTATGCAATGCTAACGTGTTTGCTAACTAGATGCTAAAGTGTTGTTTTGTAACGTTAAAGTTTTTGGTAGCCACCGGTTTTGATAGAATATCTGTTGGAAATCAGACGTTGTTTGTATTCTTAAGTTACAGACACAAGCCCTTTTGGTGTCTGTTTGTTTATTGAGTTAAACATGGTAAGGTTAAAATCTCTTAGTCTCTGTGTCTATTGGTTTACTAAACTAACATTTAGTATCCAGAAACTAACACTTAGTGTAATTCCATGGGTAACTTTATTTCAACTGCGTATTTCACTCATAAAATAACAGGCCTATCAGAAGAGAGGCTCATGAATATTACTATTACATGCCAAAACGACCTGTTTTTAGCAGAGCTCCTGAAAGAGGAGCTGTAAAAAATATATAGAGATTGTTTTTGGTACTTAAACAGCAAATATATATTCTTAAGGACATCATAACCTAAAATAAAACTCTAGAAAGCCTAAAAATATGTGACCTTTAAACTACACAAGAAAAACTATTTGAGTCTGTCACCATATATACATTTGTTGCAAAATTGACCAAGCTTTCAGAATAGAAGTTGTGAACCAAAGAATCATATAACCCCCTTGACAATATCTAGGCAAAAAATACCCCAAAAGACACAATTCCCAACAAAAGGTACAAAAAAATATAAATCTTAGGTCAGCAGCTAGTAAATACAATAACTAGTTAGGGTGTAATTAATTTGTTGCAGGTAAAAACATTATTTTAGTAAACTGCATATTTAATAAGACATATCCAGTGTTATCCAGTTAGCATATTATTTGTAATGAGATGAGTGTGATGAAGCCCTGGATTAGCAGGGCAGAAGAAGCACACAGTGACACTGAAATCCTTTCAAATTCCATTTTTATTTAACTAACCATCATGCCACATTTGTTACAATGGCACAAAACTATTTTAGAACCTTTTAGGGTCTTGAGTGTTTTGAAAAGTATATCCTTCAATAAATACAGTAACAAGATAAAGTCTATTGACCTTTTGGAATTTCATAGCTTTCTAAATAAATTTCAAGTCAAGAATATTGAACAAACATAATGGTTCTAAAAAAAATTAACAATAAAGAAATGAAAGAACAGAATTATTTAAGAACAGCCAAAAAACTCATAGTGCTTGTGAAAAAAGTATGTAAACTTTTAAGCCAACAAGACCTCTAAAAAGCAAATTGGAGTCAGGTTTTATCACACCTGGAGTCTCTTTAAGATAATGCATTTGGAGGTGTGGACTACAGCTACTTTGAAGTTTACTTTTGGAGTTCATTTTTTTATATGAGCCATGCCTCACCAAAAAGAGCTTTCAGAAAAGCTACAATCAAGAATTGTTGCTTTACATGAAGCTGGAAAGGGTTAAAAGTTATGTCAAAGACTTTAGAAATTCACCAGTCTACAGACATACAATCTACAAATGGAGATGCTTTTGGGACTGTTGCTACTCTACCAAGAGATGGACGCCCAGTCAAAATGACACCAAGAGCACCACGAAGAATGAGGTAAAGAAACAACCCAGAATGACATGCAAAGATTTGAAGGCATTATTGGAACTCTCTGTATGATTGTCTACAACACGTAAAACACTGAACAAGCAGTGTATCCATGGAAGGACACCAAAGAAAGTCACTACTTACAGTACTAAAAGGAACATTGCTATTCCCCTGAAATTTGCAAAAGAACAAATTGACATTCCAACAGTGGTATTTGGCAAAATGTTTTGTGGACTAATGAAACAAAGATTGAACTATTTGGAAAAAACACACAGCACTACATCTGGCATAGAAAGGGCACGCGATATCATTGTGAAAACATCATCCCAACTGTAAAGTATGGTGGAGAAAACATGTTGATTTGGGCCTTTTTTGCTGCATCAGGGCCTGGCCAGCTTGCAATCATTGAGGGGAAGATAAATTCCCAAGTTTATCAGACAATTCTTCAGGATAATTCTGTAGGAGGATTGTCTGGGTGATGCAACAGGACAAAGATCCAAAACACCAGAGCAAGTCCACAAGAGAATGGCTTCAGAAAAACAAAATCCGCCTTTTGGAGTGGCCAAGTCAAAGCCCAGACCTCAACCCAATAGAGATTTTATGGATTAACTTGAAGAAGGCCATACACATGATAAGTCCAAATATTGAAGCGTGAGCGCTCTTTTGCTGTTAACTGTCATATTAGCAGAAACTTTAAAAAGAGAGCGTTTACTCCGACCTTGTTTGAGGCTGAAAGGTGCACAAAGACGCAGGAGAGAGTGAGAGAGTGGAGTCCGGTTCTTCAAAGCAACTGTAAACTTCCCTCACCACAACGTAAGGCCTGCCTCTCCCCTCATTCGATTGGACAATGGAAAGATGGGAATGACGTCGGGCGCTTTTCCGCCCTCAGCGCTCCTTCAAAAGCTCGTGCTGTGACTGGCGGCAAAAACCACAAGGCGTTCGGCACCCATAAACAGTGTGCAAACACTCCCTGCCTAAATAATATTATTCAAAAAAGGCGCCTGCAACTGCCATAAACACGTTTGATGTGGTTGGCCTCTAAGTGTGTTCAATATAGACATGAAAGATCAGAAGTTGTGTTATTTTTTAGACACATTATGTTAGATGGAGATCAGATCACATTTTATGAAAAATGTATTTAAAAAAAAGTATGAAATTCCAAAAGATTTACATTCCTTTTCTAGCCACCGTATATAGTATGAGGAGGTATGTACTTTGATAAGTTTATTGCAAATAAAATTTGAAAACAATTATATTTAAAGGGGCCATATCATGAAAACCTGGTAAACAATTCTCTGCAAGCATGTGAAAAAATAGGTAATTGAAATTTGGCTCCCCTTGTGATATCAGAAGAGGATCTTATTATAATAATAACACTCCTAAATCTGCACTATCCAAACATGGCACTGCCATTTAGTGCAGAGAGTGAGAAAAAATAATTGACAGCACAACTGAGTTTCAATCTCAACAAACCACCATCATTGTGATCTGTGTTTGCATTTTAAAGGACACGTTTAAAGGACGCAGTTTTGCCCGGACCTGCAAAGTGGCAATTTTAACATGCTATAACAAATTATCTATATGATATTTTGAGCTAGAGCTTCATATATGTACTCTGGAGACACCAAAGATTTATTTTACATCTTAAAAAACTCTTGTGAAATGGCGCCTTTAAAAGTAAATTAAAGTAGATAATTACAAACACAGTTTTTCAATATTTTACTATGTTCTTCCCTCAACTTAGCCGAATAAATACATATCTCTCTTTTCTCAATGTGTACACTTAAACTTAACTTGATATTTCGCAGAGTCTGCTCAATCTACTACGTTAGTACAGGCGTGTTGGTTATATTGACCGTAGTTTAAGCAAGAGGGGGAGTAGTCAGGAGTGATGATGTTACTGTGCCCAAGGTCGAAGTGCTACAAACTAAGTGCAATATAGTTATATTTTTTACCATACTTCCTCGTGTAACTACTCATGTAACAGTCTTTGAATAGGGAAAACATTAGGGGTGTTCAAAAAAATCGATTCACATTTGATTAATAGAATTTCAAAAATCGATTCATAAATTTTTTTGTAATGCTGTGTTACTAATGTCCTGAAATAAGTTTATCTCACTATTCCCATAGATGACGCTGCGTCGTATTCACTACGGTTCTTGCAGGGGTTCTTGCAGGTTTCAGCAAGTTAAATTTAAGACCTTTTTAAGACCTTTTAAGACCATTATGAGTCAAATTTAAGACCAACACGACACATTACTAGAAGCATTCAAATGATCTCAGAAATTCTTAAAACGTTCTATTTTTATTGATTCAGTTATAGAAAAATATAAAATGAACGCAGTTTTAAAATAGATCATCAAAATACATGGAAATACATTATGCTTAACTCTATTAGACCGCGAGTGTTGGCGCCGACAAATTTTACCCATAGCCCTTTAGGAAGAGACTTCTGACAATGGAAGCCCAAAAATGGCTCATAGTGAGCCATTGAAATACATTGAGTTAGAGGCAAAGAGCTGTGATTTTTCTTGATTAATAGTCAAGAAATGCATTGATTTACAATATTTATACATCACACTAATATGTGTAAGTAGTATTTTTATAAAATTCTATTAACAATGTTTTTTGACAAATAAAATTCACTAATATTAGATCACTTGGTATGGTCAGCTGCTGGTTTGTGCCTAGTTTTACACTGCCTAATACAACTTTAAAGCTTTAAAATGCATCACACTCTGTAGTACGTAAGCTTATAGGGGAGGTTTCCCAGACAGGGATAAGACTAGTTTTAAGAGCTTTCCAAACTTGAAAACAATTTGCACTGACATATCTTAAAATACATCAAAATGCACACAAGTAATGGTTTTAGTAAGGCATGTTTATTAAAACTAGTTATATGTCATAATTAAACTAAGGCCTAGTCCTGGTTTAAGCTAATCCCTGCCCAGGAAACCACCCCATAATGTTTAATGTACAACTGACTGTGTGCTGTGTATATATCTTGTGCCTGTTTATAAATATACAAAGAACAAAAGATCACTTTCAATTATTATTAATCCCTAAAAGCATTAATATATGCATTTTATTAATACAATTTATTAATAAATTAATGTATTGCATTTAATTGAATACAGAATTAGGGGCCAGTCACACCAATAGCGTTTATGGCAGTTGCAGGCGCCTTTTTTGAATGATATTCTATGGGCAGGGCGCGTTTGCGCGCTGTTTATGCGCGCCGAGCGCCTTGCGGTTTTTTGCTGCCTGCCGCGCACGCGTTTTTGAAGGAGCGCTGAGAGCGGAGAAGCGCCCGACGTCATTCGTGTCTTTCCATTGTCCAATCGAATGAGGGGAGAGGCGGGCCTTACGTTGTGGTGAGGGAAGTGTACAGTTGCTTTGAAGAACCGGACTACACTCGCTCACTCTCTCCTGCGTGTTTGTGCACCTCTCATCCTCAAACAAGGTCAGAGCAAGCGTCCTCTTTTTAAAGTTTCTGCTGATATGACAGTTAACAGCAAAAGAGCGCTCACGCTTCAATATTTGATTGACAAGACAGCTGACTCGGTGGTTGCTTAGCAATATGAAAAGCAGCGTCGCACTGCTCTTTTTTTAAAAAAGGCAGTGCGTCGCGCCTTGCGTTTGCAAGCGTTT
The DNA here is from genome assembly GCF_030506205.2 of Paramisgurnus dabryanus. Lineage (NCBI taxonomy): Eukaryota > Metazoa > Chordata > Actinopteri > Cypriniformes > Cobitidae > Paramisgurnus > Paramisgurnus dabryanus. Next base: position 40,197,629 of record NC_133347.1, on the reverse strand, counting down.
AAAGCGCTTTTGGTGTGACTGAAGCCTTACAGAGCCAAAAAAACACTCCACCCATACGTTTTATGCATAAATATGCACTGTATACCGCCATCAGGTTTAATAGCCTCTCTAATTACACAATAAGGGATGAATCTGCATTAAGAAAATGAAATTTACCATTAAAAGGCTGTTTGATATGTGCTGCTAAGGTTATCAAGACCGTTTCTCAATCCGAAGGCTGTAGCCTCCGAAGGGTCGCATTTCTTATTTCAGAAATGGTCTTATTTCAGAATATTAACTTTGAAATTAACTTTAAAATATTGATTATTATTCTTAGTTAATCGTTAATTGTTGTAATATGCTTATGACTTGCGAATGTAATGCTCAGTTAACTTAAATAAACCAGGCGATGCCGTATGCAGCAGCCTGCCTATGCGAAAGGACTCTGATTCTACCGCTGTTCATTTAACCGTAACTCCTGAAGCATTTGCGCAATCAAAAAGTATGAATTGTTCCTAAAAGACGACAATTGCACTTTTTTGAAATATATGGTTTAATACGGTACTTTCTTGCTTTCCGTCTGCCAATCGCTGCTGTTTGTGGAGAGCTGAAGGGAAAAGCGTTAGGTTCAAGTGCATCGCAGCAGAGAGCAATATTAAAGTCTAAAATATAAAACTGTGTAACACTATAAAGTTCACACGCTGTTGGTGGCTCGTGACTCGACGGCCCGCCTGTTTAAGTTGATTTTCAATAAAGCAGAATTGATTTTTGTTCGCTTCTGTGTCCTCTATGTTTCAGAACCTGGCAAATGCTCAGGTAAGCCACTGGCTTATAAATTACCCCGAAAAAGATTTTTGCTTATAAATTTAAGGATTGTTTCTCGCCAAACCCACAGTAAACAGTCAGATCACAACACCTGAAACAGCTTATGGCACGATTTGCAAAGGGCGGAACGTTTCTTTTTAGAGACCCACCATCATACACTTTCTGCCTCCGCCATTAAGTTAGTTCTTCAGCGTTTTAAATTACTATTTTATTTTCTGCCGACAACGCTTTTCGGGAATGAAAAGAGGTAAGAAATTTAAGACTTGGGTAAATTAAATTTAAGACCTGGGATAAAAATCTGGGTGTTTTTAAGACTTTTTAAGGCCTTAAATTTAACATTCTGAATTTTAGACTTTTTAAGACTTTTTAAGACCCCGCGGGAACCCTGTCTTTTCTATTATTATTAATAAACCATATCTTTTCCAAAATCTATTGCACTGAATGAGCAAAACTCAAGCTGACTCAAGATTTACAAAACGCAAAGCTGTAATGTAAAGTCCCCTGTCACTAACAGCAAGTAGACTTTTCAATCTGAAATAATGAGTGGATTTAGCTTTTTTAAATCGGCAAGAGAGAAATAGATAGAAAGAGCAGAAGCAGGAAAAGTGCCTATCTAATAGAAATAATAACCATTATAACACCAGTCACATTTATAATCTATAGACCTGCACTGTCTATCATTAATGTACTATATTATTGTATTTAATAGAGTTTGATAAAAGGGGTCATCTAATTGCTTCATAACAGTTTTTATTTTTGCATAAAGACATCATACATACAACTACATTTAGCTTGTTGTGTTTCTTTTCTTTAAAATTGTATATCTACTTCAATCAGTCACATAGGAAAAAGTAAACTACATTTACATAATGTGAATCGTTTGTTAAAATCAAGAATCGTTTTTGAATCGAAAATCGTTTTTTTTTTAATCGAATCTTGAGCCCAAAAATCGGAATCGAATCGTGAAATTTTCTGAATCGTGCACCCCTAGAAAACATGGACGTGTTTGGTGGCTTTTAAATTCTTCCCTGTTTGGATCTTAATGAATGAAAGGTGCTAGGCTAAATGCTAACATATTCACGCCACAATTCACAACAAATAAAGGCAGGGTGCATGAAAGCCAATGTTTACATTTGAAATCATCTAAACAAACACACCCTTACACTAATAGAATCTGGACCTTTTTTTGATAGACCCGCCCCACAAATACGCAACGCAGGAAACGATGTCAGTTAGTAGACATGCTGCTGATTGGCTACAAGTGTGTTTTGGTAGTCGGCCCGACTCCCTTTTCCAAAACTTTATTTTTCAGAAATTGTGCAACCCACCTTTAAGTGCACGCATTGAGAAAATAGAGGTATGTATTAATTCATCTAAGTTGAGGGAAGAACATGGTAAAATATTGAAAAAGGTTTTCCTTTAAGAAAAATAAAAGAACTATGACAGTTCAAATCAGCAACTGTAGTTATAACCTTTCTCAAATAGACATCCTTTTCTGCATTCTTGATGCTCTCTGTCCTCCTCTGTCCCTTGCCCCAGTGAACCATTTTGACAGTGCCTTCTCAGCTTCTTGCTGATTGACCTTGGACATCAGGGCGTTGTCCTTAAGAGCATCTGCAAAACCAAATAAATTTTTAAGATAAAAATATTAAAAATGACACATTTGTTCTTATTACAATGACAGTGTTTGGCATACAGTAGGTATTAAAGGATGGATACTCAAACCGAGCCCGCGGGACCCGGTGGTACCCAACGGGCCGGGTTCGAATAGACATTTAGAAATTATGTTCGGGTAAGGCATTGAAGATTTGAAATTTAAAACAGCTTAAAATAATATGTAGGTAGCCAATGGGCCTGTTTAAAGCGATAGTTCATCTTAAAATGAAACACGCGCATTCACACATCACCTTCTTATTCATCTAATGTTTAATAGCGGGTTGCGAAACAACTTCATAGGTGCATACTGCTACCTACTGTTTCAGGTGCACGTGAGGGCGTATAACACTATACGGGGCTCTCGTTTCTCTGGGGATAGTGTTGTATTAGAGGTAAAAAATGATATAAATACTGTTCGGTTTCTCGCACAAACCGATCGTTTCGTGTCTTAGGACATGGATATGTCGTGTAGCAGGGTTTTATTTGGATTTGTCTGTGCATGTTTTTTTTCTCTTTCGGATTTTGTTACCATCCACTTATACAACTGACAGACTGAAACTGTTGGAGTTAAAAATCTACATTTGTGTTCTACTGAAGAAATAAAGTCACCTACCTCTTGGATGGCTTGGGGGTAAGCTGATAAACATAAAAGTTTCATTTTAAGATGAACTGTCATCACCCATTTTCATGTGTGCGGAAATATGTTTATGTTGTTAAGACAAAGCGATTTTTAGCTGTGTTGGGCTCAGACATAAATATCGTAATGCCTGTCGGGTTACGGTCGGGTTTGGTTACCGCCCTGTCGAACGTGGCCGGGCTCGGACAGAAAAATGCGGCCCGATCCGCACTCTAGTAGGTATATGCTTATGTTAAACATTATTTTTCCCCACACAGCCATACTAACAAATATTAGGTGCGTTCATCTTGAAGTGGCATTGTATACACTGATTGATGTATGAAATCAAAGTACTGTAAGAAAAATTAGAGAGCCGATCAAACTAGGCATGCACCGATACCACTATTTCCGCTTCCGATACCAAAATTCTGTAACAACACTGCTTATTCAATGTACAATAAACAGTTAATAATAAAAATAATAATAATAATAATAACAATGTTACTAAATTCTGAATCTGAACAAAAATGTAATTCAAAATAGTCTTGCATCGTGATGTGCATCGTACCGTGACCTTGTATCGGGATACGTATCGTATCAGGAAATTGTTGGCAATACACAGCCCTAATAAATACAATGCAATTTTTTATTTTCCACTTTTTATGGAGCAGCAAATCCCTAAAGAAGTGCTGCTTGGCACACTTGACTGCAACTACATTTCTAGTGAGGTAAGAAAGCAGGCCATGATGCATTCTATTGCAGTAGGGAAACTTTATATTCAAGAAACGTTAGCAAAATATTAAATTCTAAATACTCACATGGTATTGAATAACAGCTACTAAGGATCTGAAATAAAAATGACAAAATTATATGAGTTAACAGCTGGCAAATACTCTTAAAGTTCACTAACCAAGTCCATACTATACAGTATGTAGGCTACTATCTTTTTTTCATGTAAAGTTAAGCATAGAAGTGCAACAACAGTCTTGTTATAACGCTGCACCTAATTGCTTCCCTATATCCAAAATGACATTAAAACTTGTAATAGATATCAGTGATCAAACTGAGCAAACAAAATAGTGCTCTTTACAACAAAACATGCAGCCAAACGAAAACGTGATTTCCATAGGAGGGGACAGCCGTCAATATTATGCTTGAGTTAAAATACAGTAATTCGTGTTATCTAATATTATCAAACTAATGTGTCACAAAAAGCACTCACATCTGAACAAACATTACTTTTTAGAGCGAATCAGACGCCAATCGTCGATGGATTTTTCTTCCTGCTGTAATCATGGCTGTGATTCAAGTGAACATTTTAACTTACCTTGTCAGCTCGCGTGCGTTTATCCGGGTCTGACGCACAGGTTTCAGTAGATTGATAGTTCACTTGCATCCACTTCATCTAACACTCCTATTGGCGTGTTTTTAAGTTTCACGACGTTACGAGAGAGAAGTGCTGCAGATGTACAGATGATTCAGATCTTGCAGCGGAACAAATCATTCAAATTGATTCAAACCGTTCAATCAATACCTATTTTAGAATCGACCCGGTACAAAACAGTAATTCCTTTTGTGAAGAATCGACTCGTTCAAAAGAGTCATTCATTCACAAATCAAATGCTTCGGCAAATTATGAAAAAATAACAATAATCTGACGTTCGCATTTCGTACTGCATTAAAATAAAGTGCGTCGTGCAAAACTGAGTGCATGTCATTTTCATTAGAAATATCATCGAGTTACGAGTAAAAGTAAAAATACCCACTTTAACTGTTAAATATATCCTAAAGTGCTTCCTAAGTACATGTAACGTTAACAGAGTAAATGTAGTGTGTTAATACTCTGACAATTTAAAAACAAGATTGATTTTCGCAACCGCGACCGTACGCATTCACCTAACGTTAACGAGCTTCGCCCCTGAATAACATCCAAGAAAATTGTAATGTTTGACTTCTTGAATATACTTTTTATCAACAGTTTAATGTCATATAATGTAATAAAACAGACCTACTCACCACGCTTCGAGCTTGCAGCACTCCAGTGAAGACAGCAAGTAATTAAAATGTACCAGCTCCAACTGGCTCAGCAGAGCAATGCGCATGTCCTTTTTTCTTGGCGCCGTTTTTTTTTTTAAATGAATACAACATATGTTGTATTCATTTAATACAACGTTTCTGAATAAATATACCCCAAAACACAATGTGCATATAGCTCTTACGAAAATTAAACATGGTTTTATTGTGGTAAAAGTGTAGTAACATGTTTATTTTTTTGTGTATTGGTTACTATCAGCAAAACCATGGTTTTACTACACTTACCATGGTTTTACTATGGTTTTTTGGTTTTAACTATAGTAAAACCATGGTTAATTTTCTACATGAAAGTATAATAGCCCATTGAAAAAAGAGACAATAGCCTACCTAACGAAAATTAAGCATGTTTTTTGTGGTACAGTAAAATCCCTGCTGAAAAAAACAGCATGGACCAGCATGGGAATTATGCTGGTCTATGCTGGTTTGATGCTGGTTTAGCTGGTGGTCACCAGCATACCAGCACCAAAACACAACATAAGCATATGGTTTTACTACAGTAACCATGTTTTGTTGTTGCTGTTTAAACTGTAGTAAACCATGTATTTAATTTTCGTAAGAAACTGTAGCCCATAGATCCCAAATAAATAAAATCCAGAAGCCCTGTTCACATGACCTTAGCAAACTGAAGGTAGGAGCATCTGTTTGGAGAGCAGTGGCATCCTGCTTGCAATTCTGCCATTCACGTAGTGACGGCCGCATGGTGACTTCTTTTTCGAGGGCGCACGATGCAAATCTCATCACAACGTATGTAGCCTAGTCCTAGTGGCATGAGTTCAGTGTTAAGTTAGTGTCTTGCAAGTATTTTGTGAGCGCCTCTTTTATTACAAATCCTTTCGATGTGTGTCCAGCAGGCAGGGGTGTCGGACTGGGGGTAAAACCAGTACTGATTACCAGGGCCCCAAAGGAAGAGAGGGCCCTTGAAAGTCTGGAATATATTATGGGGGTGGGGCATGGGGGCCCATCAGGATTGCCTATGCATAGGGCCCGAGATCTTGTGCAACGCCCCTGCCAGCAGGCAAGGTGCATGATGCACATGGTTCACATGACGCAACAAACACATATTTTGACATGATGAGCAACACACATGACACCCCAAACACAAATTTTTGAATCCCTCACAAGAAACGTCACCAGCCACCCCTGCACACCACACCATAGTTGGTCAATGCTCTTCTCATGGACTTGAACTCATGGACTCAGCATGATAGTAGTCTCAGCTTCAACTGTCACGCCCACAGAATTGGCTAAACATTGTAAACAACTTCAGTATTGAAGGTCTGGCCAGACTAGCACGATAGAGGCCTTTGGTGTATGGTGATAATTCACTTAGTATCTATCAAAACATAAAATGAGTTCTACATATGTACAAATCCTCTCAGTATAGCAAATATTGGAGACAATGTAAATAAAAGATTTTTGTGCAGTTTTGACTGTTTAATTTATTAAAATTACACTCAGACATCCCACCCTACAAAAACTGATTGGGAAGGAAGCTCACCAACAAGCCCCCACAAAAAACATAAATTTAAAATAATTTAATCATCAATGTAATTTATATTTTATTTTGTGTTATGTTGTTTATTACTTTAATACGGTTGCTCTTTTAACAGCTTTAAAATATATGTACAATTATGAAGGACACCTTAAACTCCTTTGACCCTATATTTATAAAAAAAGACACATATTTAAAAAAGATAAAAAGGAACAAATAAAGATAGGTTAAATGTTTTTGCTTTGTTCAAAAGCAGAGGGTTTACACAGAGATAAACTTTGATATACTTAAAAAATAAAGTAATTATTGTATTATTTTCCTGGGTTTTTTTTGGACACTCTGTCATTTACTGTACATTGTAAATAAACTACTACTGTACAGTGGTTTACTGAGCTGAAGAGAGAGGTTGATTGTAAGCCTGCCCACAGTGAAAACTGATTGGTCTAGATATCAGAATACATTGAATACGGTCTGTCACTTTCTCACTTTTGCTAATTATGTCAGATCGCTTTAGACTTGCAGGAAAATTTTAACCTGAGCCTGAACCTAACAAATTTTTGTAATGTTTTATCATCATATTACAAATAACATTTTAAATGCACTAATACCCATGCAAGCTTTGGGTAAAAAATGCAAGGCTTCTGTTACATTGATGCCGCCACCTTTACTTAGAAGTTACCCTGCAGTCCTTTGGGACTTCATAAACTATTAGGCTACATGTCTTGCTTTTAGCGTCACCATGGTTTGCGAAGTAAGACAGTCTGAAAACATAGGTATAAACCTTTCAGGATCCCTGTTTAAAAAAGGGCATGAAATGACAATTACATATGTGGGGAGTCTGTATGGGACTGATTTTGGTCCGATATGATTTGACAGAAAGGGTCCCATAAGTGTTTCCTTATTTAGAATCCATATACGGGAATGATTGTGTTTGCCCATGTTGTACCCATATGGTTTGGCCAAAAGGGCCCCATATGTGTTTCCTAATTCAAAACACATATGCAGGTGACCTATGTGGGTCCCACTTCGGGCCCATATAAGGAGCCTATATGGGAATAATTGTGTTTGCCCATGTTGTACCCATATGGTTTGTCCAAAAGGGTCCCATATGTGTTTCCTAATTCAAAACACATACAGATGGACATATATGGGTCCCACTTCGGACCCATATAAGGAACTTATATGGGGATAATTGTGTTTGCCCATGTTGTACCCATATGGTTTGGCCAATATGGTCCCATATGTGTTTCCTTATTCAAAACACATATACAGGTGACCTATGTGGGACCCACTTCTGACCCATATAAGGAGCCTATATGGGAATAATTGTGTTTGCCCATGTTGTACCCATATGGTTTGTCCAAAAGGGTCCCATATGTGTTTCCTAATTCAAAACACATACAGATGGACATATATGGGTCCCACTTCGGACCCATATAAGGAACTTATATGGGGATAATTGTGTTTGCCCATGTTGGACCCATATGGTTTGGCCCAAAGGGTCCCATATGTGTTTCCTTATTCAAAACACATATACAGGTGACCTATGTGGGACCCACTTCTGACCCATATAAGGAGCCTATATGGGAATATTTGTGTTTGCCCATGTTGTACCCATATGGTTTGGCCAATAGGGTCCCATATGTGTTTCCTTATTCAAAACACATATACAGGTGACCTATGTGGGACCCACTTCGGACCCATATAAGGAACTTATATGGGGATAATTGTGTTTGCCCATGTTGTACCCATATGGTTTGGCCAATATGGTCCCATATGTGTTTCCTTATTCAAAACACATATACAGGTGACCTATGTGGGACCCACTTCTGACCCATATAAGGAGCCTTTATGGGAATATTTGTGTTTGCCCATGTTGCACCCATATGGTTTGGCCAATAGGGTCCCATATCTGTTTCCTTATTCAAAACACATATGCAGGTGACCTATGTGGGACCCACTTCGGGCCCATATAAGGAGCCTATATGGGAATAATTGTGTTTGCCCATGTTGTACCCATATGGTTTGTCCAAAAGGGTCCCATATCTGTTTCCTTATTTAAAACACATATGCAGGTGACCTATGTGGGTCCCACTTCGGACCCATATAAGGAACTTATATGGGGATAATTGTGTTTGCCCATGTTGTACCCATATGGTTTGGCCAATATGGTCCCATATGTGTTTCCTTATTCAAAACACATATACAGGTGACCTATGTGGGACCCACTTCTGACCCATATAAGGAACTTATATGGGGATAATTGTGTTTGCCCATGTTGTACGCATATGGTTTGGCCAATATGGTCCCATATGTGTTTCCTTATTCAAAACACATATACAGGTGACCTATGTGGGACCCACTTCTGACCCATATAGGGAGCCTATATGGGGATAATTGTGTTTGCCCATGTTGTACCCATATGGTTTGGCCAAAAGGGCCCCATATGTGTTTCCTAATTCAAACCACATATGCAGGTGACCTATGTGGGTCCCACTTCGGGCCCATATAAGGAGCCTATATGGGAATAATTGTGTTTGCCCATGTTGTACCCATATGGTTTGTCCAAAAGGGTCCCATATGTGTTTCCTAATTCAAAACACATATGCAGGTGACCTATGTGGGTCCCACTTCGGACCCATATAAGGAACTTATATGGGAATAATTGTGTTTGCCCATGTTGTACCCATATGGTTTGGCCAATATGGTCCCATATGTGTTTCCTTATTCAAAACACATATACAGGTGACCTATGTGGGACCCACTTCTGACCCATATAAGGAGCCTATATGGGGATAATTGTGTTTGCCCATGTTGTACCCATATGGTTTGGCCAAAAGGGCCCCATATGTGTTTCCTTATTCAAAACACATATACAGGTGAACTTTGTGGGTCCCACTTCGGGCCCATATAAGGAGCCTATATGGGAATAATTGTGTTTGCCCATGTTGTACCCATATGGTTTGTCCAAAAGGGTCCCATATGTGTTTCCTAATTCAAAACACATATGCAGGTGACCTATGTGGGTCCCACTTCGGGCCCATATAAGTAGCCTATATGGGAATAATTGTGTTTGCCCATGTTGGACCCATATGGTTTGGCCCAAAGGGTCCCATATCTGTTTCCTTATTCAAAACACATACACAGGTGACCTATGTTGGACCCACTTCTGACCCATATAAGGAACCTATATGGGAATAATTGTGTTTGACCATGTTGAAAATATATGGTTTGGCCAAAAGGGTCCCATATGTGTTTCCTTATTCAAAACACATATACAGGGGACCTATGTGGGTCCCACTTTGGACCCATATAAGGAACTTATATGGGAAAAATTGTGTTTGCCCATGTTGGACCCATATGGTTTGGCCCAAAGGGTCCCATATGTGTTTCCTTATTCAAAACACATATACAGGTGACCTATGTGGGACCCACTTCTGACCCATATAAGGAGCCTATATGGGGATAATTGTGTTTGCCCATGTTGGACCCATATGGTTTGACCAAAAGGGTCCCATTTGTGTTTCCTTATTCAAATCACATATACTTATAACCTATGTGGGTCCCACTTTGGACCCATATAAGGAGCCTATATGGGAATGATTGTGTTAGCCCATTTAAGACCCATATTGGTTGGCCAAGAGTGCCCCATATGTGTTTCCTATTATGAGCCCATGCCCTCATTTCCCATTAACATCCCAATTGGGACCCATATAGGGAGCCTATGTTTTTTAACCCATGTGGGGCCTACTACACTCACCCAAGTGAGTCCCATATAAGATGCCCATAATAGGACCATGCCCACTTGGTACCCATGTAGCCCAAGTAAAACCCATGTGGGGCCCACATATACATGTTGGCTGGGTTATTATTTAAGATTAATAATAAACAATTTGTATTGTTCATAATTTCTGACACAACAAAACAGATGGATACTAAACTTTACATTTAACTTTAAAAAAAATTAACAACTGTCTACCTTTTACATTATTTTATACACACACACACACTTGGTTAGTAGTGCCATATCCTGCTTTTTACAGCGCAAGACTGTTTTTTTTAGGCGCCAATGGGTGTACAGTTCAAAGCTGTAAATTTACAGAAAAAAATTATTTTATGGGCCTTTAGCTGTTAATCTACAGTATCAAACTGTTTATTGAAATAACAGTATTTTACTGTTGGAAATTGCCCGTTTTTTAACAGCAATTTTTTACAGTGTACCTTTTCCCCTTATGTGCAACCTATAGGAAAGAGACATTAGTTGGGATAGTAAAATAACAAAATTATAGATTTTAAGTACAGAATAGTATTTATGTAAAATATATATTAAAATAAAAAGTGCACAACTCTTCTTAAGTGGAAGTAATAAAGTAAATAACGAATAATAATTATATATTAACGAATAATAACGAAAAATTAAAATACCCCCCCCGCCTAACGATATCATCGTCCATCGCGATGGTTTACGTAACCATCGTCAACTGCCAATTTATGGGGACATCGCCCAACCCTAGTGTAGATTAAATTACCATTAAGTAGCTTTGTGGAAATGGAGTTGTGTACAAGTTAAATCCTTTTTTTTTTTGTGGAGTATATTTGAAGGATATTGTTCTGATTTGTGTGAACTCCTAAAGTGGCTACTTGTTTGAAAACTTAGTTTTTTTAGCAATGGCTTCCAATGCGGAAGAATTTCTAAAAGAACCTTCAGAGGAAGTGCTTGAGAAGTGCACTAAAGAGCAGCTGTTGTTGGTTGCTGCTCATTATAATATAGAACTCATTAAAAGTGATAAAAAAACTTAAGGAGTCTGTCTTAAAGAACTTGAAGGGCACTTTAGAGGAAAAGGGATTTCTAGTTGCAAAGTTACATGTTCCAAGTAACGTTGACAGTGAAGTAAAGCTAAAAGAGATGGCGTTACGAGAAAAAGAGTTAGAATTGGAGGCAGTGAAGTGTCGCTTGGAACAGGATAGAATAGCTTTGAAAGAAAAGGAGTTGCACAGAGAACTTGAGTTAAAGAAATTGGAGGGCCAAGAAAGGGAGCGTGAGCGTGCCTTTGTTCTTAAAAAAATGGAGTTAGATTTGGCAGGTAGGACACCTGAGGGGCAGCCTCATATTTCACCTTTTGTAGTACCCGCCGAGTGTTCTCAAAGTGTAGGGCAAACTTTTGATATTGGTAGGCATATTAAAATGGTTCCTCCATTCTCTGAAAAAGAGGTTGAGAAATATTTCTCCCACTTTGAGAGAGTTGCTACTTCATTGAAGTGGCCAAAAGATGTTTGGACGTTGCTTTTACAGTGTGTGCTTACAGGCAAAGCTCAAGAGGTTTATTCATCACTTAGTTTAGAACAGAGTGCTGTGTATGATACAGTTAAAACTTCTATTCTTCATGCTTATGAGCTAGTACCTGAAGCATATCGTCAACGTTTTCGAAATTACATCAAAAGTGATAGGCAGACGTTTGTGGAATTTGCTCGGGAAAAGGAGAACATGTTTGTTAGGTGGTGTGCTTCTAGGCAAGTGGAGACTAAAGAACAGCTTAGTGACTTGATTCTCTTAGAGGAGTTTAAAAATTGTGTCCCAGCAGTCCTTGCTACATATTTAAATGAACAAAAGGTTTCCAAATTGTTTGATGCCGCTGTTATGGCTGATGAGTTTGTTTTAACCCATAAAGGGTTATATGGAAGCCATAATCTAAGAAGAAATTATCAGAGTCATAGTAAAGCTGTTGTGGCAGGATTTGACTCGGTTCCAACTTCTTCTAGCAAGCTTGGTGCTGTTCCTTCTAAGGCAAACATCATCTGCTTTTACTGCAAGAAGCCAGGGCATAAGATATCAGAATGTTTTGTTCTTGGTAAAAAACAAAATCTACCAAGCCAGTTGGATTGGCTGCTGCAAGCCATTTTCCAAAAAGTGCTGAGTGTTTTGGGGTTCAGTCTTTGAAGTTTGGAGACTTGGGTAGTGACTGTTTAACAGATTATGCTCCTTTTCTTACGACAGGAGTGGTGTCTCTACCAGGGCAAGAAAGTGGTGTTCCAGTGAGTATTCTTAGAGATACGGGAGCCTCACAGTCTTTATTACTTGAGGGAATTTTGCCTCTCTCTAACCAGACTGCTACAGGAGCCCAAGTGTTGGTAAGAGGAGTTGAAATGGGTTGTGCTGTTGTTCCTCTGCATAGCATTGAGATAAAATCACCTTTAGTGTCTAGTCAGGTAGTGGTGGGTGTACGATCCTATTTGCCAATTGAAGGGGTTTCATTTATTTTAGGCAATGATTTGGCTGGTGTCAAGGTCACACCTAATGCTCAAGTTATTGAGGTCCCTATGTCAAGTGAGAACTCTGATCTGTCTCAATCTTTTCCTGATGTTTTTCCAGTATGTGCTGTGACTCGTTCTAAGTCTAAACAGACTTTTAAATCCACCGATAAAAAGTGAGCAGATTTTAATTTCGATCTGGCTAATACCTTTTTGATGGAGTTTGATGAAAAGGAGCGAGATGAAGTTGTGCCTGTTAAATCTTTAATAGGTAAGGCAGAGCTAGAAAAATCCCAGGAGATTTCTCCTAAAGAGACTGCAATTACTAGAGATCAACTCATTTTAGAGCAGAGTAAGGATTCTTCTTTATCTTCTCTGTTTGAAGAAGTGAGCACTGAACAAGAGGTAAATGAATTGTCATGTGGTTATTTCCAAAAGGATGGGGTCCTTATGCGAAAATGGCGCCCACAATCATTATCTAGACAGGATGAGTGGGGAAATGTCTTTCAGATTGTGGTACCTCAAGTTTTCCATAAAGACATACTCAGGTTAGCACATAACTGTAGCATGGCAGGACATCTTGGTGTGAATAAGACTTATAATCGTATATTGCAAAATTTCTATTGGCCTGGTCTAAAACAAGATGTTGTAGCATATTGAAGGACCTGCCATGTTTGTCAGGTAGCTGGTAAGCCTAATCAGACTATACCTGTTGCTCCTTTGCATCCTATTCCGGCTTTTGAGGAGCCATTTGCCAGAGTTTTAGTAGATTGTGTTGGTCCATTGCCTAAAACCAAACATGGCAACCAATACTTACTAACTGTTATGTGCGCTTCTACTCGCTTTCCAGAGGCTATTCCTTTAAAGTAGATAACAGCTCCCGTAGTAGTGCAGGCCTTGCTAAAGTTTTTTTCAATGTTTGGGCTTCCTAAGACTGTTCAGTCTGACCAAGGATCCAATTTTATGTCTGGGATTTTTGGGCAGGTGTTGGATCAGTTGGGAATTTCACATTGTCATTCTAGTGCGTACCATCCAGAGTCCCAAGGGGCTCTCGAGAGGTTTCATCAAACCTTGAAAACAATGTTAAAAACCTACTGTCTTGAGTTTCAGCGGGACTGGGATGAAGGAGTACATCTCATGCTTTTTGCGGCCAGAGAAGCTGTGCAAGATTCTTTGGGGTTTAGTCCTGCTCAATTGGTCTTTGGACATAATGTCCGTGGTCCTTTGAAATTGTTGAAGGAAAAGTGGCTGGCTGAGGTAACAGATTCTTCCAACTTACTGGACTATGTTAGCCATTTTCGATATCGGCTTAGTAAAGCCTGTGAAATTGCCAATTCTAATCTTGCTATCTCGCAGAAAAACATGAAGGCCTGGTATGATAGGCGGGCTAAAGAGCAATCTTTTTCAGTTGGGGATCGAGTTTTGGCTTTGCTTCCTGTCCATGGTTCTTCGTTGCACGCACGTTTTTCAGGGCCTTACACAGTTGAACGCAAGGTTGGTGATCTTGACTATGTCATTTCTACTCCCGGCAGACGAAAGAAAAGTCGTCTCTGTCATATTAATATGCTGAAGGAGTATTTTACTAGAGAAGGGAGTTTTGATTTAACCAAGAAGATGGTGGTGTTACCTTGTACTCCAGTAGTTTCAGAAGGACTCAGTGAAGTGACGGTTCCTACACCTCGGTTAAATAATTCTGAAATCCTGTTTGATCTTGAGGCTTCTCTATCTTATTTGCCTCAAGTTGAAAGATCTGTTCTTGTAGAGCTGATTAGCTCTTATGAACCACTGTTTCCAGATGTGCCTAACCAAACTAATCTTGTAGTGCATGATATTGATGTTTCAGGTGCTGCCCCCGTGAAGCAACATCCCTATAGGGTGGGTCCTGAAAAGCGTGCACTGTTAAGGAAGGAAGTGACTTATATGGTTGAACATGGAATTGCTGTACCAAGCCAAAGTGCCTGGAGTTCTCCTTGTATTTTGGTGCCAAAGTCTGAGGGTCTATGAGGTTCTGTACAGATTTTCGTAAGGTTAATGCTCTAACCAAAGTAGATTCTTATCCATTACCCCGATTGGATGATTGCATTGACCGGGTGGGTTCTGCCAGGTATGTAACCAAGTTAGATCTTTTAAAAGGTTACTGGCAGGTTCCCCTTTCTGACAGGACCAAAGAGATTTCAGCATTTGTGACTCCAGATGGACTATGGGAATATCAGGTTATGGCTTTTGGAATGCAAAATGCTGCATCTACCTTTCAAAGGTTAGTTAACCAAGTAATATCTGGGTTAGACAATTGTGAAGCCTATCTGGACGATATTGTTGTATATAGCCCTGATTGGAGTAGTCATGTAACTCAGCTTAAAGCTCTCTTGGACCGTTTGTTGGCTGCTAACCTGACTGTTAACCTCGCCAAGTGTGAGTTTGCCAAAGCAACCATTACATATCTGGGCAAAATTGTGGGGCAAGGTCAAGTTCGAACTATTCGGGCTAAAGTTGAAGCTATAGATAATTTCCCTGTTCCTCAGTCTCGTAAAGATCTAAGGAGATTTTTGGGAATGACCGGCTATTATCGTGCCTTTTGTCCAAATTTCGCTAGTGTAGTGAGTCCTCTAACAGACTTGTTAAGTCCAAAAATTGACTTTGTGTGGACCGAGAGTTGCCAGCAGGCATTTGATAATGCCAAGGCCCTGTTAGTTAATGCCCCTATCTTGGCAGCACCAAATTTTAAAAACGCTTTCAAACTGGCAGTAGATGCGAGTGAAAATGGGGCAGGAGCAGTTCTTTTGCAGGACGATGATCAAGGTATTGAACACCCAGTTTGCTTCTTCTCTAAGAAGTTTAATTCCCATCAAAGAAACTATTCTGTAATTGAAAAGGAAGCTTTGGCAATGATTTTGGCAATTCAACATTTTGAGGTTTATTTGAGTAGTGGCAACCCAATTGAAGTGATGACTGATCATAATCCACTAGTTTTTTTGCAGCGAAGTTGCAACTCTAACCAGCGGTTGATGAGATGGAGTCTTTTTTTGCAGTCTTTTCCTTTACAAATTCATCACATCAAAGGAAAGGAGAATGTTTTAGCCGATGCACTGTCTCGTGTATGATATCGTTCTATACTCCAGTTTTTTTTGTAAATATTTTCTTTTGATACATTCGTTTATTGTTTAATAATTCATTGTGTTAAATAATTTGGGTTATTTAACATTTTGTTGATGGAGGTGTTACAGCCCTGCCTATTTCCTTTTGTTTAAGATTGCAGGTACCTCCTTGATGGGCGGGACTCCAATGTTGATTATTGGCACCTGTTGCACCCTATTTAAGAAGCTCATGGAGCCGTGATCGGGGCTCTCTCATTTCTGTTTGTTTGTTTGAAGAGTGGATTGATATTTTGTGTTCTCATTTGTTTTCCACAACTCCACAAACCCCAAACTCTAACAATTATTTGATTTGATTCTTTTGTTATTCTTTAATATTTTGACCCTAGACATTATTTGATTAATTTGAAATAAATTTATAACTTTATTGGAACTCATTTTTTGTTCAAGTGTCCTCTTTATGTTGTGACTTTGAGCCGGGTCGTAACAATAACAAATGTGGTGTATTAACACAAAGTTAACACAACCAGGGAAAAACTTGCAGGCAAAAAGTCAAGAGTCCAACCAAAACAAACACTAATCACAATAATGGTGACTTAAAATTAAACAAAACATCAACATCTAAGCCTAATAAGTGAATTGTGTTTTTTACAGCAATATATTTACTGAACATTCAGAAATAATGTTTTATAAAATAATAAAATGCAATGTTTCTCTATCATTTACATAATAGTCAAACAAGTCAATATAATAAACAGTTGTTGTTTTAAACATTGTGTGAACATTAAAACATGACATTGTCATAACGTTTAAAAATAGTAAAATGTAACATTCCTCTAACGTTGAGACAACACAAAAACGTTCTTAGAACGTCAAGAAAACTGGACACTTTTTCCGTTGGCAGAACGTTTTTGGGAACCTTGGGAACTTTCAGGGAACGTTCTTAGAACTTTTTTCTGTTAGCTGGGGAGGGCCTTCCTCGAATAGGCCTATGCCAAATTTGAGGTTGACAAGCTGTCTCAGGTCCAGCATTTTCCCTGCATGCACACCCTCCATGTTAGTTGTTGTGGATGGGAACCGGAAATAATATCATTTCAAAAGCCAACAAGGGTGTGTAACATTCATGTACAATGAAATGCTAGTGAGCTACAAAATACTTTTATACAGTAAATTTAACCCACATCTATACATTTCATTCTAGACCTGATGTTTTTTTTTGATGAAGTCATTTTGGCCAATGATGCTAAGGTGTTCTCCTTTGTTGATAACATCCATGGAACAACTGGACATGTAAGTTAAATTTATATTTCTTTGTGTAACACCACAATTTAAATTACAATTTGTATAAATGCTTGCCAGTTTTTTAAAATGTAAACATTATTTTGTTTATTTAAGTAATAGAGTGGCATTACTGCATCAAATGCCATAATACCATGATTTACAGCTTATTTTTTTAAAATGTAACTGTGTGAGAGTCTGCCAACAAGTCTGCAAGCAAACTAGACGAGGAAGGTGTTGAAGTTGCCGTCTGCCGTCATGGGGTTTTGCTGAAGGGACTGAATATGTTCCGTGGAGAAATATTTGCATATCCTTTATATCTCCAGAAACATCTAGCTTCACAGACCGTCCAGTTTTTGTGGTCTGATGTAGTCTGCAAATATTGGCCAAATCTGCAGAGAGTTGTGGACCACTATCCAGAGTTGGGGGATTTGCTGAACATGCGCCCGTTTCTCTCCATCATGCATGCAAAAGCGTATTCATGAATGTGTGAGGTAATAATGACAATTATTTCTTACCATTTGTACCACACATTGATTGTCTGTCCTCTGCCACTACTTCTTGTTTTCCAAATGATAACATTCATGTAAATGAAAATGTAAATGGGGGTGACGCAATCAAGAAGGAGCTGGAACAATATCGGGGAGGAGGTTGAACAAGTTAACAGCTTTCTCTCTCGAGCAACCATATGTTCCAAGTACATGTCAAAAGCTGGTTAACACTGCATTTTAGAGTTCCATGCATAGGTGCTCCCTTAGAAAACAACTGTCTAGTCCGGACATTTACACTGATCAGGATTCTCTTTATAATAATCTAACTTCTGACACGTTAATTATGTTTATTATTAGTTCCAGGTTTATTTGACAATATTAGAAAATTATCAATGTAGTATCTGACCTTTGGTCCTCACTGTGAACCTAAATTACTGCACATACCTTTTTGTGTCAAGTTCGCACAGACATGCTAACAATCCATCATTGGTTAACATGGACATTTCTTTCAAACAGACTGTACAAAAGATTGCAGAGGAAACAAAGGACCTGGAGAAACTCAATCCTAAGTTATCTCTACAGCAAGACACAGTCCAGCAGTGGGTGTCTGATGTTCTGCATTGGACCTCAGGTACTTTGTAAATAATATTTTTATGGCATATTTTAAAGAATCATTGGCTTTGCTCTTGTATAGGGGATCCAAAAAGAGGCTGATTGTAAACTGAAATGGGCATTAATTAATTTGTCCAAAATGACCTGCAGAGGACCATCGAGGGGCTGTATTTGAGCATCAGTCAGCGAAAATTTCAGCTGTATCGTCAGTCAGGTGAGAGCAGAAAAGACCACTAGTAATGCATATTTTTTAAATAACGAATTCACTGCTGATTTATAGTAAAAATAGCAGAGCCATTTATAAAAAAATTGTCTTTTGAAGTAGGCCTATTACAAGTCAGCATACTGAAAAGCTTTCAAAATCATAATATGAGTGCGATATCCAAACATTTCCAATATTTCTGTAAAGTGCAGAGATGTCCTGACCTACCAATTTTGTCCTATATGATTGTTTAAAATAGATTCCGAAAAAATTATGTATTATCACAATTTTTCAAATGATAATGAACAATTATCACACAACATCTGTCACAATAATCACAACACATACATGCTTATTGTAAAGTCTTATTTTGTATGGTGCTTTTGTGTAGTCATCGTGTGAATGCACACTCATTTTGTGTTTGTAGGTGGGAATAAGCGAAGGCATCAACTGAGAAAAAAGATTGCTGTTGAAAAGAAAGCCTTGGAAGTTGCCATTAATGAACACAATGCTACTGTCGGGGGTGTTGAAAAACTGCCTCCTCCCAATTAACTTCTGGCTGTGGACAACTACTCTTGGCCATGGGAATGTAAGTACCCCCTTTAAAATGCACTTAATACAAATTGTTTGATGGACACATCTTGAGGTAAATATGGAATCTGATGTAAAAAATGCAAAAAAAGAATGCAGTAATTTGTAAATGGATGTGATCAACCCCTTCACGAAGCACTGGGGTTCCATTTCATCCTGTCAGGATTTATTTCTCTATTGTAGTTGTACCGCATGCAAAATATTTTGTTGTCCCAATATTTTTATAGGTTGTAAGATAACCCTTTGATGTAATGTATTGCAGGTCATGGTGATATGGAGCGGGAAAAAATGTTTTTGACAAGGTAATGCTGCTGGCTAGACTTAAAGAAGAAGTTATTGTGGTTCGCGAAGTCAAGCAGCACATGGAGTACATGAGGAGTGTTGCTGGACTGATTGAAGAGTTTACCTGTCAGCTCACTGAAGACAACAATGGGACATGTAAGGACTATAAATAGTTATTTTCTTCAATTTGTTTCTCTGGTAACTATTGGCTCATTTCTTTATATTTTAATGTCACATTCTAAGGCAGTACAGAGGGCTTAATGGCGAAAGGACACGAGGGACTACTCTGTGTGCTGAAGAGAAGATTGTGTGAAGTTGAAGCACAACTGGCTACATCACACACAACATACAAAAGTATTCTTGGACTGCAAACATTGTCCTTAGATGACTTCTCTGAAGAGGAAGACTTCGAGAATACTTCCTCAACTGACAAGGAACTGGAAGAGTAGTTATTAGGGAGAAAATGTGTATGATTCTAAGAAGATGTGGTCTTAGTGTGTTGAACCCAAAAATCAGTTCTGTAATAAGTTAAAGCTCCACTGTGTAGGATCTACTTCCATCTAGCGGTGAAATTCTATATGACAACCATCTGAATATTACTTTCTAGCCCCCCCCCCCCCCAGTGTTTTAACTCGTACGGTGGCCGTGTCATGCCAAGGTTAACATGGCTTCCAGTAGCTACAAAGCAAAAGAAATGAAAAAATGAACAATTTGCAATGTCCTTTGCCTGTGATCCGTCAAACACACAGGTTTATGTTAAACATGGAAAAAGTCTGATTTTCATGATATGTCAGCTTAAAATCACATACAAAAAGCAACCATAAACGTAGCTTAGACACTCCTTTTCATCGACGCAAGGAAAAATATCCCAGGGGCTGTTACACTTGGTATTAAGATGTGATCTGATCGATGAAAGCACAAGAGTACGAGAGAGACACATCACGTTTACACTTGGTGTTTAAATCCATCTCTTTTTGTCCATTTTCGACCACTTCTCTCCAGATTACTGAGGGGATGGTCTGTGGACGAGTCCCTCTCCTGTCATTTAAACATGAGCGGGAGTAATGACGGGTTTAAATGGACGCAAACTAATATTATGTCAGAGTCCAGTGCTTATGTTTTAAGTAAACATGTTACATGTCCCTGTATATGTAAGAGCTTTCTCTGATATTGGTGAAATAAGATCGCACAACTTTTACACGCTTGTAAAATGAAACGAAAGACGCGCAGATCAGCAGCGTTAGTTTTATCAATGAAAGGCTAAAAATAGGGCTGTCACCGTGTGTTTGTGCTAGAGGTCAGAAAAGATTAAAAACATTTATCTCAGTACCTCAGATTACATAAATGGGCAGAGAGACCGCGTGTGGCTGTTGGAACACATTAAAGCACATGCGTGTTTACACTAACAACTGTTATGCATAACCATGCTATCCCTTACGAAAAAGAAGTTTATTCAAGTGTGCTATGAGTATACTTGTTTTAAACTAAAAATAAGAAAGTATACTTTGTTTACTTTTATGTACTTTTCTAGATTGTACTTTACGTACTTCTCAGAAATATACTTAAAATTGCACTGAAGTATACTTGACCTATACTCACAGAAATGTCTAAGTATATTTGTTTACTGACATATACATAAAATTATAATTATGTATACTTGGCTTTTACTTTTTTTACACTTTTGATTGAGTGGCCTAATACATATTTTTTGTCATAATATTACATTACTGAAGCTGATCTGCTTTGTTCAAAGCAATAATAACCCACACAGAAACTTTTTTATTGGTCAATCTTTCAAGATGTAACAGTATTGTAACAGACTTGATTCATACTGGTTTCTTTAATAAGCCATACCAGCACATAAAATTTAACAAACAAAAATCTCATTACAAAACATCAAGCCAAACAGGAAAAGGAGCAAGTGTAACATAAATACATAACACATTACTGGTTAATATGACTAATGACTTTTTTAGTCCCGTTCATATGGATTTGGCAAAGGTGTAATGTACAAATTGTCAACTGTTTCAACAACAACACATTTCATTCGTATGGCCAGATGGCCAGATGGCCAGATGGCACTGATGGCTCCAGTCTTCCTAACCTCATGCACAAAAGTACTCTGTACATTTATTTGTGTATCTTTACATAAAGGCCTGCTAGATTTAACAAGTACCTCAACTAAAGCACAGCAGTTTTTGGTACATTCACAATATGCAGGGCTTTGATGCACACATATTTGTTTAAAAATGACTAAGTCATTAATTAAAGCGAATGTACCATCCTTCAAGTATACAGCACTGTTGTATCTCTTCTTAAGTCGATCATATTTTTGAGTGTGATATAGAACTCCATTAACGAAGAAACGTTTGTAGGACTAGAAGCAGTTACTTACATTTCCACATAGCTTAACAATGGCAAGCCTATATGCATTTGTGACGCTATCCTGCATTGGGGGACGGCCAAAAACCCTGACATTGTCATTTAATATTTCACATTTATCTGTTATTTGCTTAATAGTTCTTTAACAAATGACTGAACCTTTGCACTTGCATGTTTGGTCTTTTTTGGCAATTCTCTCCACAACAGAAATTTTCTAGTTATTTGTGAAGAGACATTCTGTGTTCCATTAAAATTCTTCATTAGAGTGCCCATATTTGATTCAAATGGAAAGGCTGACGTGGCCCATAATGGTCCCCAATGTTTCACACTTTGTGCAACATGTGTGAGCAAATGTATGTTGAAAGTCATGTGGGTTTTCCCATAAATTCTTTGAAATTCAATGACAAATTTTTTAAGAGCCAGTTCTGACAACAAGATGCTTCTAATCTTGATCTTATCCTGCAGTAATGTATATATACCAAACACCAATAGAAACAAATGATTCCAAAATCTCCCAGGTAGTATGCCTTTCAATACAGGAAGAGCATAGAAAAGGAGAAATGCTCTCCATTCTGAAGCTTTCCAGAACTTCCTTTCATTCACTGACCTTGTCGTCCTAGTTATCTCAACAGGGGTTTTTATTTTTGCAAGCCGCATATCAACCTCTTCTATCTGTTTACCAATGTACCAGGTGGCTTCACTGTTTGCTGAATCAAACCACAATGCGGACAGTTGTCGAGTGACTCCAAAGCACACATTGTGTTGATATTCAGGAATGAAACCATTTATCATTTGGAAATGACTAAGCTTCATTAAAGGAAATGGCCCTTTGACTCCAAACACTGGCTCGTTATATGAAGCTGACATTGCATGACTAAAATGATCTCTTTCATTTCGAAGTGGGGGTTCAGGTTGATCATATTGATAGGATTTACCACCTTTGTGATAACAAAAGTCACAACCATAAAAACCATTAAATTGCTTTGTGTTACGAAGCATCGGACGAGCCATCGAATCAGAGCTACAAACCACTACAAACACTTTAGAAACATGGGAATTTCCCTGCGTATCTTGCCAGTCAACACCTTCAGTCTCTAATAATAAGGCTTCTTTAACAAATGGTGTTAGTAATGTTAACATAGATGGTTTACTTGCCCCGAACCATAATGCTGACATTAAAATGTCCTCTCTTTTGGTTCCAGTTCAATTACCTGACACTGAATTGAGCAAATGCAGAATTTAGAGCTTTTGAACACTGGTGCACCATCACAATTCCAAATTAGAGTTAAATCATCTTTTCCAAGAACTCCTCTGTCACATAACTGTTGATACTCTTCACCAGACTGTATGTCTGAGATAACCCCAAAGGTTCTAGTTTTTTCATTAAGATTGACACCATATTCTCGTCCCCTTGGAATTATAAGGTTCTATCTGACATTTTTGTCAAAATTGAGTTATTCACATATTCTTACTCTGTGACAACTTATTTACAATATGTGATGTTTTATTTTAAGTTTTTTACATTTTGGGACGTTTTATTTAAAAAAACAAAAAGGTTCTATCTACAAAATCGAACTCTAACTTGGCTCTATAAGGTTCTATCTGCGTGAGCTAATCAGCACTTCGAATGCACAGAAGGGGACCAATCAGGATCAACTTTATGGGGTGGTTTCTCAGACAGGGATTAGCTTAAGCCAGAACTAGAACTTAGTTTCATTAGAAAATATTTAACAAACATGCCTTACTAAAAGTATTACTTGTGTGCATTTTGAGGCTAAACAAAGGGCACTGATGTATTTTAAGATATGTCAGTGCAAGTTGTTTTCAGTTTTGACAGCTCTTACATTTATTTTATTCTAGGACTAGTCTAATACCTGTCTGTGAAACTGTCCCTAAATGTGGTGTTGCCGGCTTTGTCCTTGAGGACAGGAAAAATCACAGACACACAATATCTGTGAGGATTATGGCACGCAACGCAAAGTTTTTAAGAAACCTTAAGATCAACAGCCCGAATTTTAGGCAAGTTCACCCTACTGTAAAATCCAGCTTAAGCTGGGGTGATGGTTTTAGCTTGTCTCCCAGCTTGGTTTTTGCTGGTATTGCTGGTATAGCAAGCTGGTCTAGCTGTGTTTTGGTCACTTTTTAAGCTGGTCTAGCTGTGTTTTGGTCACTTTTTAAGCTGGTCTAGCTGTGTTTTGGTCATTTTTTAAGCTGGTCTAGCTGTGTTTTGGCCACTTTTTAAGCTGGTCTAGCTGTGTTTTGGTCATTTTTTTAAGCTGGTCTAGCTGTGTTTTGGTCACTTTTTAAGCTGGTCTAGCTGTGTTTTGGTCACTTTTTAAGCTGGTCTAGCTGTGTTTTGGCCACTTTTTTTAGCTGGTCTAGCTGTGTTTTGGTCACTTTTTAAGCTGGTCTAGCTGTGTTTTGGTCACTTTTTAAGCTGGTCTAGCTGTGTTTTGGTCACTTTTTAAGCTGGTTTAGCTGTGTTTTGGTCACTTAAGTTGGTCTAGCTGGACTTATCTGGTCATGCTGGAAGACCAGCTGACCCACCAGCTTGACCAGCTTTGCCAGGCTGGTTGGACCAGCTTACACCAGCTACTGCCTCCTCAAACCAGCTAAAACCAGCTACCAGCTTATGCTGGTCTTTGCTGGATTTTTCAGTAGGGGCAGTCTTATTTTTAGGTCTTGCTGAGGAGATTGTTTTCATAGTTAGACACCACACTAGCCAGCAGTGCTAGCTTCTTAGTTCCTGATATTAAGAGGCAAGCACTAAGATAAAAAATACAGAAAAAACGAACTAACCTATTCTACCCAAAAAAGTGTGTTTACAGTAAGTTATGATTGTTATGTCAAAATGTAAACAAGTGAAAGATTGTTAAAGCAGTTACCTCAGTATTAAAATGATTTCAGAATGATTGTAGCCTGTAGCTGCTCAATCCTACTGAAAAATCCAGCAAAGACCAGCATGCTGGTAGCTGGTTTTAGCTGGTTTAAGGTGGCAGTAGCTAAGTCCAGCTAGACCAGCTTAAAAAGTGACCAAAACACAGCTAGACCAGCTTACTACACCAGCAATACCTGCTAAAACCAAGCTGGGAGACCTGCTAAAACCAAGTTTTGAGACCAGCTCAAACCAGTTTATGCTGGTCTTAGCTGGATTTTTCAGTAATGAATGGAATAACATGCTAAAACAAAATTGTCTATTTTGTAATGAACCCGACATATACAGGAGGATGGTAGAGAAACTGGGGCAGAAGAGGGAAGAAGCAATGTAAAGGAGCAATGTAAAATCAGACTTTTAGAGATAAAAGTGCTAAAATAAAAATATAAAATGTCATAGAAAGGATTAAAATGTTACTTTCTAACACATGTTAAAAAATTGTTACAACATTAATTTTATATTTAATATTTAAATAGTGTTTTGGCAGATAGAACCTTATAAAACGGTTAGTTCCAATCCTTGATTCTGATTGGTCAATAGGTGTGCTTTATTCATAATAAAACACTGCTATGACCGCTTCACCCAACAGTTCTATTTAATATCACTGCGCCCTTAGCAACACCCTTAGCAACACATAAACATATAATGAGACAAAGTCTGAGAACAGTTTGTTGTTTTTATTTAAGCTTTCATGTTGTTGTTCGCAGTCAGGGACTATTTTTTCTAGCGGAAGGAATGCTTTCATTGATTTAACTTCATGAAAGTTGCACAAATTTTTTTTACTTTAATATTGTGTGGTAACCGTTTTATAAAAGCAATAAGGTACTCGAGGCAAGTGCTGTATCGTGAATAAGTAACGGCTGAAGGGGTTGCAGGCACTCCGCTTCGCGTCGTGCCTAACAACGCCCTTCAGCCATTACTTATTCACGATACAGCACAGCCTCTCGTACCTTATTGCTTACTTATAATTCTTAGCGAAAAGTGTTGTTTTAGAATTAGAAGGTTCTATCTGCATTTGACCCCTTCCAAAAAATCACATTTAGAAATTTGAGAGGATTTTGATATTGTATATTTAGAATGCATGTAGGGTCCCTGTTATTTTCATGTTTGAAAGAACTTCTTCCCCATGTAAGTTTTCCTATATGTAATGCAAAAACTTTGAAGCTCAATATCTCAAAACTGCTCAGAACGCAGATAGAACCTTATAATTCCAAGGGGACGTTCTTGCAAAAGTTGTTGAATCTGTGCACGCAGGGGCAACACTAGAAAATAGAATCCATTCTTTAAGTTTGTATTGGCATCAAATTCTGTATTGCAAGAGTCACACTGAGAGGGACAATCTGCTCTAAGACCAAGGCCTGTTAAATTATGGCGTAAGAGATAGGACATCAACATCAATACACTTTCTCCTTTTGAAAGAGGTGCACCAGGATACAAGGGCTTATCACCAGTAACTGTATCTTCAATTCCCTATAAGGAGAGAGAAAAAAGAGAAAGATTTAAAAATGTGAGCAACAACAGAATGATCAAGAATATTAGTCCAGCTTTCTCTTTCTTTCTTTCTTTCTTTTAAGCATATTTTTAAAAATATTTAACCTGGATTATACAATGCACAGAATTTTAGTTAGGTGGAGTCTGACATTAGAATGTCCCACACAAATTGACATGCTTCCTCAATTATGCCACTAAACGATCATTTAAGGGAAAAAAGTAATTGCAGTATGATCTCTGTATAACATCAGTCTTTAAATGCAATATATTTAAAGTGTACGTATACTTGAAATAGCTCAATCATAGCACAATTAAATATACTATAAATATGGAACTTTTTTGTTACACTTCAACAATAACTAAACTGCATCACAAAAGTAGTTGTTCCAAAACTTTAAGTGTAACAGTTTAGAATATTTAGATACTACGGATAAAATAAATGCATTTCAAATACATTTTGCTACATTTGTTTTTCACTAGAGTACACAATCACTAATTTTATCTAATTAGCTCCTTTATGTGAATTATTACACTAAAAGACATAAGGGCTTTTCACACCTGAAATTGTTAACCCTGGGTTATTCTGAAAGCAGGGTTAACGGAATCCTGGGTTATTTTTTGCATGTTTCACACTGTTCAAACTTAACCAGGGGTTAAGAGATAACCCTGGGTATTCATAATTTGACGCTTCACACTGTGCATTCCTAAACCCTGGGTCATGAGTCTCCAACCCAGCTCCAACACACCTGTCTGTAATTATCAAGCAACCCTGAACACCTTGATTAGCTACTTCAGCTGTATTTAATTAGGGTCATAACATTCTAACCCTGCTTCGTTTCACACTGCATGCGTTTGGCACCGCAATGCAGGGTTAACACCACAAATGCGGTGCTAACCCTGCTCTGGAGCAGGGTTTCATAACCCTGGGTAAAAAGCGGTGCTAACACCGCTTTCAAATTACAGGTGTGAAACGCTCCTTAATCCAGGGTTAAAAGCGGGGTTTAGAATGAAGATAACCCAGGGTTAAACGCAGTGTGAAAACCCATATAGTGTATGTCTGTGTCACTGAACCAATTACTACATACCACTGATAATTCAGATGCTTTTTCTCCACTAGTACTGTCCTCCATCAAGTTGTCACTGTCCACATTGCTTTCATCTTCAGTATCAAGCATATTCTCTTCAGAATCTGACAGTTCTTTGTCATTCTTTAGGTTAACATATGAAAATATGACTTGAAATTATACCAAGGAATGAAAAGGGTACACATCTATTTATCCAAAGGAAAAATGTGTGCTGTATGTATAATTATGTATTTACCACTTGAATGTCAGCAAACGACTGGCTAGTGTCATTGTCCACTTGATAATCTTCCTCTTCACTGTTGGAGTCATTATTTATGATAGCTTCAGCATTTACTCTGCCATCTTCTTTCTTGTTTTAATGTTACCAATGGAAACATAATGAATAAGTGAATGAATGATAGAATGTCACTGAATTATAGATTGGTGCATGTTAAGAGAACTCAGATTTTATTGTTTATTTATTTTTTATTTGTTTTGACTGTACTCAGTGGTCTTATTGTAAATAAATTTCAAGGGGGATGATGTGGTCAATTTCTTTGGCGGTGTGTGGGTTTTTTTGGGGTTTTTTTGTAGCAAATTTTACACAATTAACCTATTACGAAATGTAAAAAGGTTTTTATTTAATAAACATTGGCTTTATTAAGCAACCTATTATTAATACGTTTCCCTTCTGGGGCATAAAATGAAGGACTTTTGGTCAATACTGCTAGTTAAGCAATATTTTGCTGAATGTGTTTTTGTGCTGACTGTCATGGATAAATAAAGATGTAAAGGTGTGCAGCGGTCTGTCAATATCTGTATCTGTAACAATCTCAAAATTATTTGTATCTTTATTTGTGGGATGGAACCAGAAGTGCGTGGGTTTTGTAGTTTGTCAAATTACATGAAAATTGCATTTTAAATGCATGTTTGCTTTTTATTATAATTATAACATAAATAACTGGAAATATCTAGGATATTAACAATTCTACTAAAACAATAATACAAAATGTAAATCAAAAGACAAATAACTTGATTCAACTTGAAGTGGAAAACTATACTAAGATTTTCAAAGCCCTATACAGCTTGTGCCTATATGTGCTATGCATCACTGTATTGTAGCGTTAAAATAACAAACTTGAGAGCACAGACAATACTGTACATCACCTATAAGCGTTTATTGTGTCTGTCAGCACAGTTCCATATTGTATGTGACCCCTGCTGTCTAAATGAGTGGGAAGTTTTCATAAAAAAATAAGTAGCCTACATTAATCCCTTGTCTGATCCCAATATTCTAATTAAACATCTAAAATGATTGTTACTTGTATGTTTTCTGAGAGGTGCATCGTCCTAAATGATTAACCTATTATTTTAACCCTGTAAGTCCCAAATATAGAAAAAATCTTGCTCACGGGTCTGTGTACTTTTGCGTCCATTAATTTTTCCTTTATAAACCATGAAAAATAAAATATAAAAGGTTGTTGTATTTTTAAAATGCAATATTAAATTTCAAAATTTGAATTCGAACTGTATTTAGAACATCCTATTACAAATATTGATGTATTTTCAGATTTTTGTTTATGACTTTTTGCACCTTCATTATACATTTAAAAAATGCACAACTAAAATTGAAAAATGCGATTATTAGCCATTTCACATTCAGACTTCTTTGATCGCAGTGCTTTGCTTCATGCATGCAAATATCATCATTCTACGCATTTTGTAAATTTCTTCAAGTTTTTGTCAAATTATGTCAACCCAGCAAGCAAAAACCGAGACACTAGTACGGCTGCTATGTGCAATAGGAAAACATTCTACCACATCTATTTAATAAATTATTTATTGAATCAGTCAAATCTAACGATTCGATTTGAATCGGTAAATCTTTCAGTTTATGGACTTCTGCAAGAAATTGTGAAATGTAAAGTTGAACTAAACTGAATATTCCACTTAGGAATCCCTTTAGTGTTTAGTGTTAGTCTTCAGTGTCACATCCCAGCAAACACAAAACGTTTTTACAACGTTTCACAACGTTGTATTTTGGTTGTAATTAGGTAATGTTGCAGCACAACGTTTTAAAAACGTCACCCTAAATTTAAAAAAAACAATGTAACCAAAAAAATACGTTTTTAATACGTTGTAAAGACACCTAATTAGAACGTTTTTTTAGGTAGTAAAAAAACGTAAATATCACGTCTGTTTACTACGAAAACAAAACCAGACCAAAATGAACCATTTTTGAGACGTTTTATTTAGGTGTTAAAATAACTTAATTATAACGTTGGAATAAAACGTAAATATCACGTCCGTTTACTACGAAAATAAAACCAGACTGTTAAAAAGGCTGTTAATTGTTATATAGTTATTATGGCAGTTCGCTAATAAGATCTCTTTTCTTGCCGAGATTGACGTACAACATCCAGCACAGCAGCCAATCAACACCGCGATCTATGTGCAGGCGAGCATCCCGCCCACAGAGCTCAGTGTTGAGTTGAGCCAGATCGCTACAGACTCTAACTTTTTGCTGTTGCTTTAAGGACAATTCTTTCATATTATGGGTGTTTGTGCGTAAATGCAAAGTAAGTGCATCTTATTTGACTTCGGTAATGACCAATCCTGTGTTCCGTTTGACTTTTCTTATTATATTTGTCATCATAACGTGAATTGGTTTGTTAAGCTTAATAATTATTATTTAACGGTTTTACGTGGTCATTTCTTTCTGTTACACTTATATTTCACTTATGCCATCGTCATCTCTACTTATTTATGTCGTTGTGTAATTATATTGTTAAACATCTGGATTTAAAGCGTTCTATGTGTCAGAGTAAAAAACGCATGCGTATATGCATGGTACATGCCCAGACAACGTACCGCTGTTAAACCACCTGCTAGCTTTTGTAAAGGTGCATAATGTCACTGTTCAGTGTTTACTATTTAAATTATATAGTAGCCAGCTTTGTTACATTCATATTATTCACAAACCTATGTTAATGTGCATTTTCTGTGTTTATAGAAAGACCACATATATACACGTGTATGGATGCTCATCCAAAGCTTGAGTTGTGTGGTGACAATTAAACGGGTTACTCCCAAATAAGACATCAATCGACTAAGTCTCTTACCAGACACCCTGTGGTGGGTTTCAATTAAACCAGATATTATTCTAAAAGTGAACATCTATCCAAGCATTATTTCATGGTCCTTCGAGCCGGATAGAGACTTACTGCAGGCTATAAGATGTCAATACATGCAGAGAAAGAGCCAGCCGGGCGTGTCAGAAGGAAGAAAGCCCTTCCCGTCCGATATGAAGATTATGATCTCACAGGCTTCGTCATTCCTACGTTACATTATGTACCCATGTCACCACACACTCAGATGCCCTCCAATCGTCCAGATGATGAAGATGAACAGAAGGGTGCAACAGCACTTAGTGTACTGCAGACTCCAGACGGAAAACATCTTAGTTCAGATGAGTGGTCTGACACTGAGCAAAGTAGGTCTGAAACAGGCATACTTAAACAATGGAAAAGGGATATTAGTCAGTCAAATGAGTACATGTCCCACTCTATGCAGATGATTCAACAGCAAAAATAAATATTGCAACAGACAAATAGGCAGTATGCTGAAGAGCTCTCTCAACTAAAGCGGCAGATGCAACAACTACAGATTCAGGTCGAACAACAGAGGCCCGTAGCCCAACCTCCTTTATCTGCTACATCTGCACACCAACCTATTCCTGCTCCACGCAATACACAGACTGCTGGAAGAGAATTCAGGCCTGTGCCAGCACCACGTTTCAGACTCTCTTCTGCGTATTCTCAATTGGGCGCTAAAGAAAAAGATGACTTGGTCTATCAAACCCCAGAGGCTCATCTAACCGGTTGGGATGTTCCTAAAGAGGAGGAAAGCTGTCATGGACGCAATTATTCCCCATATCAGCCAGAGCATTCTACATATGGTCCTTGCACTTCTATGTGGCGCCGCCAAGTGACTCAAAGCCCACAAAGCCAAGTACCTCCTGTCGAACAGGTGTCAATGTACAAAGGTCCTACTCCAACCATACCAGACCTAGTACATCCAAATCCACAAGAATTTTCAAGGCTGAAGATTGCTCTAGAGAACACCCTTCCTGCAAATGCCACAGAGATGTTTAAATTTCAGATTTTAACAGATCATCTCAAACTAGAAGAGGCATTACTGATCGCTGATTCATATTGCCACTCTCAGTACCCCTTCACCAGAACAATGGCTGCGCTAGATCAGCAGTATGGCCAGCCCCACCAGCTTGCATTACAAAGAATAGCAGAACTAATGGATGGCCCAAATATTAACAGCGGGGACATTAAAGCCTTCAGAATGTTTGCGCTAAAAGTCCGGTCTCTCGTTATGCTGACCCAACTTGGAAGCAAAGGTACTAACGAACTGCAGTGTGGCTCACATGTCTCCAGACTGTTGGGAAAATTACCACATGATTTCAGATCCAGTTTCCGTCGATTTATACATCCACAACATGTGCCCATTCCAACCCTCTTGGATTTATCTGAATGGCTGGAGTATGAGATCCAAGTACAGGATGACACTTCAAGGTTTGTAATCAATCAGCGCAGAGGGCCTGCTCCACGGACACAACAAGTGTTCAAAGACCACAAGTTGTCGAGCAAGAATGCTAACATCCTACTTAACACTGAAAAGGCAATGGTTGACACAACAACACTATCTTCTACAGAGAAAGCTGCTCCAAAGCCGTACTGCCCTTACTGCGATCACACTAAACACTTCTTGAATAACTGTGCCAATTTCAAGCAGCTCACTACAGATCAAAAACGTAGCTGGATCAAAGAGAACAACCGGTGTTGGCGCTGTGGCAGAAACCATCACGCAGCAGAATGCAGCTTAAAAATGCGCTGCAAGCAGTGTAATAGCCGTCATTTACTAGTTCTTCATGACATTACAGTGAAAGTTTCTGAGAACTCAAGGACCGTGTCAAATGAAGCTGCTGTTACTACAGCGAACTCCTGTCTTCTTAATACGACCAAGGAGCATCTTCTCATTCGGAAGCCTCCGGCCAGCCGTAAGGTTCTTTTGAAGATCAGTAAGGTGATTCTTAGGAATGGAGAGCACCATATGACTGCATATGCCATCCAAGATGACGGATCGGAGAGAACTGTAAGGGTGGATTCACTACAGTGGTTCAGTCTGTAGGAACGCCAAAATGACTGAGAAATGTTAACAGCAAGATATTATAAAACTGTGTATTTCTGGTCGATTTTCACCCTTCTGCAACCTATACCAACGACGGAAATAAGTGCAGTTATAATAGCAAAATATGTGGGAGAGCATTGCTAGAATATAAATATATTGAATTGCAATATGTAGCGTTTAAGTATTATCACTAAATCAAAACTAAACAACAGATTTGTAAATTAAAAGGTTTAATAACAGTACTGACTTAAAGTTACAAATGAAATGGTTACACTATAAATGTGTCACAAGGTGACGATCTTTTCGGGGCGGAACCAAAAGTTGGGAAAGTTTGGTTCCGCCCGGATGTTTCCGTCCAGACCGGAGAACAGAAACACCGGACATCCGGCAGCGTCGCGAAGGCTGTAATCAGCCGATTGTTCACAGCTGTGCATAGTTAAAGAGCTCGCCGGATAATTGGACAACTGGAGTACATGGGGGAGTATAAAAAGGGCAGCTAAATCACAGTTCGGGAGTTCGGGCACGAGAGGGGGATCGACGCGGGGAGAGCTCCTCTGCCTAGGGCAGGAACAGTACAAACGTACCTTTTGAAGAGCCCGCAGGCTCTGTTGATCCGGGCTGCGCTCGGAGCGCGCGGAGAGAAGACAGGAGCTGCCTGGGCGAAAGAAAGGCGATACGTGGTGGAGAAAAGGAGCACCCCGAAGAGAGCATTGTGCTGACAAGTTGGGTCGTAGTGTGTGCTGAGGAACGGAGCTGTGCTCGTTGCTAGACGTGGTGGCTGTCTATATTCCTCTCTCCATTTCTCTCTCTCTCGTTGAAGTCTGCGGTGGACCTGCTAGAGTAAACGGAAAATCCTATGGGTAAAACGGAACTGTGATCTAACCAGCACTTTTGAAGGGGCAAAGCAGGAAGGAAATTGACTTTGTTGTACAACGTAAACAAAGGCTATCCGCTGTGAGTATATATTTTGGTGTGGAGCTACTTGCAGCAATTAACCTGTGAAATCGTTTTGGAAAACCTCCAGAAGAAGGAAGGCGGCCCTACCCCTACAATAGTGTGGTGGGCGAGCCGTTAGAAGTGTAAATCCAAACAGCCACAGCAACGAGACTTTATTTTGGTCGTATTTTCCATCGCCCCTATCTCAGCCCAAGCGCAGTGGAGGACACCGGGCGCTTCCCTTGTTGTGTTGCACTTATAGTGTGGTGAGTGAGACTTTGCAATTAATAAGCTTTTCACGTTGGAGTGGTGCTGTGTATTTGCTGTGGGTTGCTGTGTGTCTTGTTAGACGAAGCCCCGCCTCATCCATTTCTTCTACTGGGCAGAGGACGGAGAGGCTAACGACCTCAGAAATTACTGCTACCATACGCAGTGTGCTGCTTCGGAGTACGAAGGGACGCAGACCAAGAGCTGTCAGTGACTGTGAGTAAAATATTGGAAATATTCGTGGTGTAAACTTACCTGTGTCTGTCTTTGTCGCAGAGTCAGAGGCGAAAGGGTCCGCCGCCCCCGCGGTCTCTACAAAGGGGCGCCCCTGTCCAGGATTCGATCGCCCTACGGGCAGTGGAGATAGGGCAGCGCTCGACCCGGTGAGGTGGTGTGTGACCTTCGCCCCTCTGCTGACCTACGGAGGAAACCATACCTACCCAGAGAGCTGTAAACAGCAGAGCCGGTGAGAAATACTCGAAGTCTCAGTAACAGTGTCTTTGTGTCCTAGCGGCCACCTGTGGAGGGAGAGGAGAACGAGAATGAACACTAGGAGAAGGGACTGTGTGAAGATCCAGTTGGTGGTGGAGGAGAGCCTAGAGTGGCCATTATTTTAAGTTCCCCGTTTTTCCCTTCCCTATTTATCTTTTTTAAGTAACTTAAATAAAGTACATTTTTAAATTATGCTTACCTTGTGTGTCCGGTCATTTGGGTGGCTTTGGGAATCTCCTCGAGGTGGAGAAAGGGGCGTGACGTTATTTACACCTGGGTCCACCCCTACCTGTGACAAATGCATGAAATGGTACTTAATACAAACAATTGACTGTTTCCAATGTATGTGAGATATTACCTGATAAGATAGAGAACAGAGAAAGAAATAAAGTTTAGAAGAAAGAGAATCACCATTAAGAACTGGAATCTTGGCCTAAAGGCCTAAACCCAAGAACTCAGGTAAAGAAGAAAAGCAGAGGGCAGAAAGCAAATGGCAAATGCCAAAAGGCAAAAGCCCAGAGCTCATGAAAACCAAGACCTTTATTCTCTATTCCTTGACCATGTGACTAAACCTACACTCAAAAAAATATTTAGGCCTAATTCATAAGATTTATGTATTTTGATTACATGTAGAATTTCCATCCATTTGGATTACATACTTCTAATCTAAAAAAAACAAATAAACTTTATATGATAGATATTTTTTAGATATATGTAAATGAAACCAGTAAAATTTATGTAATAGTTTTACTTAATCCAATGTGTTTTAAATGCATAAAAAAATGGATTATGTATTCTTTATTAATAAACCCAATTCACTTAAAATGCATTACATTTAAGTATCTTACTAATAAACTATTTATACATTTATATATTCCTCCTCCATTCACCCTAAATCACAATATGCTATAACAAAAAAACACAAAAAAGAAGAAGAGCCAGACCACTTAGTTTTGCATTCAATCAATTTATTTAATACTTCAAGGCATTACTCATAAGGCAGCAAAAAAGAGCAGCTAACAACTAGCATGACAGCCATGGCTTATACACCTCATATTGTGTGCAAAAATAAATAAATAAGTGTGTTTCAGACATTTCAGCCACAATCAACCTCATTCCACAAATAAGTGCAAACATTTTGAGCAAACAGGCTGCAGAAATACAAAAAACCCTGTAAAACTCGAGGTAGACATAAATCAGTGACAACAACATTACTTTAACATTTTCAGAAATCTGTGACATGATGTAATAATAATAATTTAGAATGATTGGGTGGTAAGAAAAAAAAAATGGCACATGGCTTAGTGTTTTGAGTGGCTGTGTGCCATTAACAATTTTCATGCATCTCTAATTACATGTTAGATATACATCAATTACATTTTTCAAAAACTTTTCAACTTTTAAAATTGTTAAAGCAATATTCCAATTTAATAAAACAAAAATCCCGATAATTTTCTAACCCCATATGTTTATGTTTTTCTTTGTTCAGAACTACCGTTCCAGTGTTTACAAGCGAGGAGAAAGAGGAGCGTTCAGATGTTGTTGTATGCGAAATGATACTAATTAATGTCTTTGGGTCCGTTTATTATTTAAAATGGTCAACAAATGTGCGTTTCACATTTGTGATGTGTAAACATTTATTACGTAGTACACAATGTCGCACTGTGTGTCACATGGATAATGCAAGACAAGTTGTTGTGTTTTAAAAGTTTTCTTGCCAAAAATGATAATCTTTTGGATAGATTAAACCCTTATGCCTCGGTTTGGGATCGTTTAGAGCCCTTTAAAGCTGCTTTGAAACTTAACTGTTGAGGTCCAATAAGGTCTATTAAATTAAGAAAAATCCTGGAATGTTTTTCTCAAAAAACAATTTCTTCTCGACTGAACAAAAAAAGACAAGCATCTTGGATGACAGACAGTAAATTATCAGTATTTTTGTTTAATGAAAGTGCAATATTCCTTTAATGTTAAAAAGTTAACTTGTAAATGTACAAAAATGTACCCACTTTGAGGGGGATGCATCAGCGTGTCTGTCAGGTATTCACTGAAGCATCTTTCAGTGATTGCTTGGTTGTATCAAGTCCAGTTCCATTAGGATTTTTTGAAAGGTCAAAGGTGCACCTGAGGTTCTTCTGGTAGTTCAGTTTAAGTGCATAAATGAGTCCAAAAAGTAATTTCACACCCATGTGTGACACCAAGTAGGTTTTGCAAAACTTCCACTGTCTGTGCAATCCCCAACTCAACAATTTCACAATTCTGGAGAAGAACAACAAAAAACATCAGTCCCAATAGCAGTCAAAGTGAAATTTTCAAAAATGTGCAGGCAAATTGTTTTACAAACTCTGATATTATGTAGACTGATTCAAATGTGTAAAATAATAGAACATTAGTCACAAAACCATCAAAAGACCTGAAAACAGATAATCACCTTGTTTAAACATCTAGTTATCCATAAGATATTTATATACACACACATACCCATACACATAAATAGATAGATATAAAAATAGAGTAGGTTGACATACACTTACCACATATTCTTTAATGTGTCTCTCCATGCCTTCTTTGAGGTAGATACAGATGTCTTCAACCAGAACAAGACAAAAAAAACACAATATTTAATGATTTTCTTTACCAATATTTTATGTAGATAATAGTTATGTTGGCTTGAGAAAGCCAACATACTGTTGTTGCACTTAAACTTATTATTATTATGTTGGCTTGAGAAAGCCAACATACTGTTGTTGCACTTAAACTTATTATTAGTGGTGCTTGCATTTATGCAAAGCATCACTATTACTATCTTGCATACTTATTATTAGTGGTGCTTGCATTTATGCAAGGCATCACTATTACTATTGCTCAGGGATATTATTATGTTGGCTTTGAAAAAGCCAATATATTGTTATTGCTTTTAAACTTATTATGTTGGCTTTGAAAAAGCCAATATATTGTTATTGCTATTAAACTTATTATGTTGGCTTTGAAAAAGCCAATATATTGTTATTGCTTTTAAACTTATTATGTTGGCTTGAGAAAGCCAACATACTGTTGTTGCACTTAAACTTATTATTATTATTATTATTATTCTTTTTCTTCTGAGACTAAAATTTCTAACTCTAACTCGTCCTAGAGCTTTCAAGCTACAGCCATCAAACTTTGGACAGACTTTCGGTCTGATCTGACGAGGTGTGCTATATCTTTTCTAACTGATGGGACCTTCCGAATTCCTAAACGGGGCGCTGAAACACCCCAAAATTTCCATTGACTTAACATTGAGACAAACTTTGATGGGTCAAAGCTGCGAGTGAGAAACTTGTAGAAACTTGTGGCTTACCACATTTAAGGAGGCTGACAGGCTGTGTAAGAACATACCTCACAATGGGGTGTAAGCTGTACCCCTGGGGTGTAAGAGGCCCCCAAAATTTCCCATTGACTTATAATGGGGCAGGAAACATGCCCATAAAAGGGAATAAAAGCGTCCCAGATGGAATATCTTCACTTTAGAGTGTCTTAGAGACATGGGGGTGGGCTCATTTTACTCAGGCATCCAATCAGTCTCTTAGGATCACCCCAGAGATATTAAGCCACGCCCCTAGCAACAATTTTGGGTACCCTAGCAACATCTCCCATAGACTACCATTATAAAAAGCCCAGATGGATATCTTTGCACCAGAGTGTCATAGAGACATAGGGGTGGGCTCATTTTACTCAGGCATCCAATCAGTCTCTTAGGATTCTTATTGAGGTATTAAGCCACGCCCCTAGCAACAAAATATGAAGACCCTAGCAACATAATAAACAAAGCCTTATATCTCTGGATCTGAACATCGTAGAGACACAGGGGTTGGACCATTTTTCTTGTGGCTTGAAGTGTAATCATTATGGGATGCCAATTTTTTCCCTAGCAACCAAACTTAGTACCCTAGCAACGGAATAAACAAAGCCTTATATCTCCGCATCAGAACATTGTAGAGACACGGGGGTTGGACCGTTTAACTTGTGGCTTGAAGGGTGATCATTATGGGATGCCAATTTTCTCCCTAGAAACCAAACTTAGTACCCTAGCAACGCAATAAATGTTAGCTTCATGCTAGCTTCTTGCTAATCATGCTAGCTTCATGCTAGCTTCATGCTAATCATGCTAACATCATGCTAGCTTCATGCTAATCATGCTAGCATCATGCTAGCTTCATGCTAATCATACTAGCATCATGCTAGCTTCATGCTAGCTTCATGCTAACTTCATGCTAATCATGCTAGCTTCATGCTAGCTTCATGCTAATCATGCTAGCATCATGCTAGCTTCATGCTAATCATGCTAGCTTCATGCTAATCATGCTAGCATCATGCTAGCTTCATGCTAATCATGCTAGCATCATGCTAACTTCATGCTAATCATGCTAGCATCAAGCTAGCTTCATGCTAATCATGCTAGCATCATGCTAGCTTCATGCAAATCATGCTAGCATCATGCTAGCTTCATGCTAATCATGCTAGCATCATGCTAGCTTCATGCTAATCATGCTAGCATCATGCTAATCATGCTAACATCATGCTAATCATGCTAGCATCATGCT
Source organism: Paramisgurnus dabryanus (assembly GCF_030506205.2). Lineage (NCBI taxonomy): Eukaryota > Metazoa > Chordata > Actinopteri > Cypriniformes > Cobitidae > Paramisgurnus > Paramisgurnus dabryanus. The sequence continues at coordinate 40,158,821 of NC_133347.1, read as the reverse complement.
AGCTTCATGCTAATCATGCTAGCATCATGCTAGCTCCATGCTTATCATGCTAGCTTCATGTTAATCATGCTAGCATCAAGCTAGCTTCATTCTAATCATGCTAGCATCATGCTAGCTTCATGCTAATCATGCTAGCATCATGCTAGCTTCATGCTAATCATGCTAACATCATGCTAGCATCATATTAGCTTCATGCTAATCATGCTAGCTTCATGCTAATCATGCTAGCATCATGCTAGCTTCATGCTTATCATGCTAGCTTCATGCTAATCATGCTAGCATCAAGCTAGCTTCATTCTAATCATGCTAACATCATGCTAGCTTCATGGTAAATCATGCTACCTTCATACTTAAACATACTAACAGCCAGATAGCCTACTAAACTAAACTTATGTCAAACCGTTTTAAACGTTCAGGCTACGCTTTCTCAAGCCAACATAAAGTTTGTCTTCAAACTTTACTATCTAGTTATTATTCTTTTTCTCCCCCCAAAATTTCTGACACTAACTCGTCCTAGAGCTTTCAAGCTACATGCACCAAATTTTCCACAGACCTTCAGACTGGTCTGACTTAGTGTGCTATATCTTTTCTAACTGATGGGACCTTCCGAATTCCTAAACGGGGGTCTCGAACACCCCAAAATTTCCATTGACTTAACATTGAGACAAACTTTGACGGGTCATAGCTGTGAGTGAGAAACTTGTAGAAACTTGTGGCTTACCACATTTAAGGTGGCTGACAGGCTCTGTAAGAACATACATCACAATGGGGTGTAAGCTATACCCCTGGGGTGTAAGAGGCCCCCAAAATTTCCCATTGACTTATAATGGGGCAGGAAACATGCCCATATAAGGGAATAAAAGCATCCCAGATGGAATATCTTTACTTTAGAGTGTCGTAGAGACATGGGGGTTGGACCGTTTTACTTGTGGCTTGAAGGTTGATCATTATGGGATGCCATTTTTCTCCCTAGCAACCAAACTTAGTACCCTAGCAACGGAATAAACAAAGCCTTATATCTCCGCTTCAGAACATCATAGAGACACGGGGGTTGGACCGTTTTACTTGTGGCTTGAAGGTTGATCATTATGGGATGCCAATTTTCTCCCTAGCAACCAAACTTAGTACCCTAGCAACGGAATAAACAAAGCCTTATATCTCCGCTTCAGAACATCATAGAGACACGGGGGTTGGACCGTTTTACTTGTGGCTTGAAGGTTGATCATTATGGGATGCCAATTTTCTCCCTAGCAACCAAACTTAGTACCCTAGCAACGGAATAAACAAAGCCTTATATCTCCGCTTCAGAACATCATAGAGACACGGGGGTTGGACCGTTTTACTTGTGGCTTGAAGGTTGATCATTATGGGATGCCATTTTTCTCCCTAGCAACCAAACTTAGTACCCTAGCAACGGAATAAACAAAGCCTTATATCTCCGCTTCAGAACATCATAGAGACACGGGGGTTGGACCGTTTTACTTGTGGCTTGAAGGTTGATCATTATGGGATGCCAATTTTCTCCCTAGCAACCAAACTTAGTACCCTAGCAACGGAATAAACAAAGCCTTATATCTCCGCTTCAGAACATCATAGAGACACGGGGGTTGGACCGTTTTACTTGTGGCTTGAAGGTTGATCATTATGGGATGCCAATTTTCTCCCTAGCAACCAAACTTAGTACCCTAGCAACGGAATAAACAAAGCCTTATATCTCCGCTTCAGAACATCATAGAGACACGGGGGTTGGACCGTTTTACTTGTGGCTTGAAGGTTGATCATTATGGGATGCCATTTTTCTCCCTAGCAACCAAACTTAGTACCCTAGCAACGGAATAAACAAAGCCTTATATCTCCGCTTCAGAACATCATAGAGACACGGGGGTTGGACCGTTTTACTTGTGGCTTGAAGGTTGATCATTATGGGATGCCAATTTTCTCCCTAGCAACCAAACTTAGTACCCTAGCAACGGAATAAACAAAGCCTTATATCTCCGCTTCAGAACATCATAGAGACACGGGGGTTGGACCGTTTTACTTGTGGCTTGAAGGTTGATCATTATGGGATGCCAATTTTCTCCCTAGCAACCAAACTTAGTACCCTAGCAACGGAATAAACAAAGCCTTATATCTCCGCTTCAGAACATCATAGAGACACGGGGGTTGGACCGTTTTACTTGTGGCTTGAAGGTTGATCATTATGGGATGCCAATTTTCTCCCTAGCAACCAAACTTAGTACCCTAGCAACGGAATAAACAAAGCCTTATATCTCCGCTTCAGAACATCATAGAGACACGGGGGTTGGACCGTTTTACTTGTGGCTTGAAGGTTGATCATTATGGGATGCCAATTTTCTCCCTAGCAACCAAACTTAGTACCCTAGCAACGGAATAAACAAAGCCTTATATCTCCGCTTCAGAACATCATAGAGACACGGGGGTTGGACCGTTTTACTTGTGGCTTGAAGGTTGATCATTATGGGATGCCATTTTTCTCCCTAGCAACCAAACTTAGTACCCTAGCAACGGAATAAACAAAGCCTTATATCTCCGCTTCAGAACATCATAGAGACACGGGGGTTGGACCGTTTTACTTGTGGCTTGAAGGTTGATCATTATGGGATGCCAATTTTCTCCCTAGCAACCAAACTTAGTACCCTAGCAACGGAATAAACAAAGCCTTATATCTCCGCTTCAGAACATCATAGAGACACGGGGGTTGGACCGTTTTACTTGTGGCTTGAAGGTTGATCATTATGGGATGCCAATTTTCTCCCTAGCAACCAAACTTAGTACCCTAGCAACGGAATAAACAAAGCCTTTTATCTCCGCTTCAGAACATCTTAGAGACACGGGGGTTTGACCGTTTTACTTGTGGCTTGAAGGTTGATCATTATGGGATGCCAATTTTCTGCCTAGCAACCAAACTTAGTACCCTAGCAACGGAATAAACAAAGCCTTATATCTCCGCTTCAGAACATCATAGAGACACGGGGGTTGGACCGTTTTACTTGTGGCTTGAAGGTTGATCATTATGGGATGCCATTTTTCTCCCTAGCAACCAAACTTAGTACCCTAGCAACGGAATAAACAAAGCCTTATTTCTCCGCTTCAGAACATCATAGAGACACGGGGGTTGGACCGTTTTACTTGTGGCTTGAAGGTTGATTATTATGGGATGCCAATTTCCTCCCTAGCAACCAAACTTAGTACCCTAGCAACGGAATAAACAAAGCCTTATATCTCAGCATCAGAACATTGTAGAGACACGGGGGTTGGACCGTTTTACTTGTGGCTTGAAGGTTGATCATTATGGGATGCCAATTTTCTCCCTAGCAACCAAACTTAGTACCCTAGCAACGGAATAAACAAAGCCTTATATCTCCGCTTCAGAACATCATAGAGACATGGGGGTTGGACTGTTTTACTTGTGACTTGAAGGTTGATCATTATGGGATGCCAATTTTCTCCCTAGCAACCAAACTTAGTACCCTAGCAACGGAATAAACAAAGCCTTTTATCTCTGCTTCAGAACATCTTAGAGACACGGGGGTTTGACCGTTTTACTTGTGGCTTGAAGGTTGATCATTATGGGATGCCAATTTTCTCCCTAGCAACCAAACTTAGTACCCTAGCAACGGAATAAACAAAGCCTTATATCTCCGCTTCAGAACATCATAGAGACACGGGGGTTGGACCGTTTTACTTGTGGCTTGAAGGTTGATCATTATGGGATGCCAATTGTCTCCCTAGCAACCAAACTTAGTACCCTAGCAACGGAATAAACAAAGCCTTATATCTCCGCTTCAGAACATCATAGAGACATGGGGGTTGGACCGTTTTACTTGTGGCTTGAAGGTTGATCATTATGGGATGCCAATTTTCTCCCTAGCAACCAAACTTAGTACCCTAGCAACGGAATAAACAAAGCCTTATATCTCCGCTTCAGAACATCATAGAGACACGGGGGTTGGACCGTTTTACTTGTGGCTTGAAGGTTGATCATTATGGGATGCCAATTTTCTCCCTAGCAACCAAACTTAGTACCCTAGCAACGGAATAAATGTTAGCTTCATTCTAGCTTCATGCTAATCATGTTAGCTTCATGCTAGCTTCATGCCAATCATGCTATCATCATGCTAGCTTCATGCTAATCATGTTAGCTTCATGTTAGCTTCATGCTAATCATGTTAGCTTCATGCTAGCTTCATACTGATCATGCTAACATCATGCTAGCTTCATGCTAATCATGCTAGCTTCATGCTAATCATGCTAACTTCATGCTAATCATGCTAACAGCCAGATAGCCTACTAAAATAAACTTCTGTCAAACCATTTTAAATGTTCAGGCTACGCTTTTTCAAGCCAACATAAAGTTTGTCCTCAAACTTTAATATCTAGTTTTTATTATTATTATTCCGCTTTCTTCTGAGACTAAATTTCCGACACTAACTCGTCCTAGGGCTTTCAAGCTACATGCACCAAATTTTCCACAGACCTTCAGACTGCTCTGACTTAGTGTGCTATATCTTTTCTAACTGATGGGACCTTCCGAATTCCTTAACGGGGGGCTCGAACACCCCAAAATTTCCATTGACTTAACATTGAGACAAACTTTGACGGGTCATAGCTGTGAGTGAGAAACTTGTAGAAACTTGTGGCATACCACATTTAAGGTGGCTGACAGGCTCTGTAAGAACATACATCACAATGGGGTGTAAGCTATACCCCTGGGGTGTAAGAGGCCCCCAAAATTTCCCATTGACTTATAATGGGGCAGGGAACATGCCCATATAAGGGAATAAAAGCGTCCCAGATGGAATATCTTTACTTTAGAGTGTCGTAGAGACATGGGGGTGGGCTCATTTTACTCAGTCATCCAATCAGTCTCTTAGGATCGCCCCAAAGCTATTTAGCCACGCCCCTAGCAACAATTTTGGGTACCCTAGCAACATCTCCCATAGACTACCATTATAAAAAGCCCAGATGGATATCTTTACACCAGAGTGTCATAGAGACATAGGGGTGGGCTCATTTTACTCAGGCATCCAATCAGTCTTAATAGGATTCTTATTGAGGCATTAAGCCACGCCCCTAGCAACCAAATTTGAGCACCCTAGCAACATAATAAACAAAGCCTTATATCTCTTGGTCTGAACATCATAGAGACATGGGGGTTGGGTCTTTGGGTCATGTTAGCTTCAAGCTAGCTCCATGCTAAGTCATACTAGCTTCATGCTAGTTTCATGCTAGCTTTATGCTAATTTCATAATAAATCTTGCTAACTTCATGCTAAATCATGCTAACTTCATGTTAAATCTTGTTAGCTGCACGCTAAATATTGTTAGCGTTATGCTAATCATGTTAGCATCATGCTAATCATGCTAGCTTCACGTTAAATCATGCTAGCTTCATGCTAATCATGCTAACCTCATGCTTACTTCATGCTAATCATGCTAGCCTCATGCTACCTTCATTCTAATCATGCTAACATCATGCTAGCTTCATGCTAATCATGCTAGAATCATGCTAGCTTCATGCTAATCATGCTAGAATCATGGTAGCTTCATGCTAATCATGCTAGAATCATGCTAGTTTCATGTTAGCATCATGCTAGCTTCATGCTAATTATGCTAGCAACATGCTAGCTTTATGCTAATCATGCTATCATCATGCTAATCATGCTAGCAACATGTTAGCTTCATGCTAATCATGGTACCATCATGCTAACTTCATGCTAGCTTCATGCTAATCATGCTAGCATCATGCTAGCTTCATGCTAATCATGCTAACATCAAGCTAACTTCATGCTAGCTTTATGCTTATCATGTTAGCATCATGCTAGCTTCATGCTAATCATGCTAGCATCATGTTAGCTTCATGCTAATCATGCTAGAATCATGCTAGCTTCATGCTAATCATGCTAGAATCATGCTAGCTTCATGCTAATCATGCTATAATCATGCTAGTTTCATGCTAGCATCATGCTAGCTTCATGCTAATCATGTTAGCAACATGCTAGCTTTATGCTAATCATGCTATCATCATGCTAATCATGCTAGCAACATGTTAGCTTCATGCTAATCATGGTACCATCATGCTAACTTCATGCTAGCTTCATGCTAATCATGCTAGCATCATGCTAATCATGCTAACATCATGCTAACTTCATGCTAGCTTTATGCTTATCATGTTAGCATCATGCTAGCTTCATGCTAATCATGCTAGCATCATGTTAACTTCATGCTAATCATGCTAGCTTCATGCTAATCATGCTAGCATCATGCTAGCTTCATGCTAATCATGCTAGCATCATGTTAGCTTCATGCTAATCATGTTAGCAACATGCTAGCTTTATGCTAGCATTATGCTAGCTTCATGCTAATCATGCTAGCATCATGCTAACTTCATGTTAATCATGCTAGCATCATGCTAGCTTCATGCTAATCATTCTAGCATCATGCTAACTTCATGCTAATCATGCTAGCAACATGCTAGCTTTATGCTAATCATGCTACCATCATGTTAATCATGCTAGCAACATGCTAGCTTCATGCTAATAATGCTACCATCATGTTAACTTCATGCTAGCTTCATGCTAATCGTGTTAACATCATGCTAATCATGCTAGCATCATGCTAGCTTCATGCTAATCATGCTAGCATCATGCTAGCTTCATGCTAATCATGATAACATCATGCTAGCTTCATGCTAATCATGCTAGCATCATGCTAGCTTCATGCTAATCATGTTAGCATCATGCTAGCTTCATGCTTATCATGTTAGCATCATGCTAGCTTCATGCTAATCATGCTAACATCATGCTAACTTCATGCTAGCTTCATGCTAACATCATGGTAGCATCATGCTTATCATGCTAGCTTCATGCTAATCATGTTAGCATCATGCTAGCTTCATGCTAATCATGCTAGCATCATGCTAGCTTCATGCTAATCATGCTAACTTCATGCTAATCATGCTAGCATCATGCTAATCATGCTAGCATCATGCTAATCATCCTAGCTTCATGTTTATCATGTTGGCATCATGATAAATCATGCTAAATCATGCTACCTTCATACCTAAACATACCAACAGCCAGATAGCCTACTAAACTAAACTTCTGTCAAACCGTTTTAAACGTTCAGGCTACGCTTTTTCAAGCCAACATAAAGTTTGTCTTCAAACTTTAATATCTAGTTATTATTCTTTTTCTCCCCCCAAAATTTCTGACACTAACTCGTCCTAGAGCTTTCAAGCTACATGCACCAAATTTTCCACAGACCTTCAGACTGGTCTGACTTAGTGTGCTATATCTTTTCTAACTGATGGGACCTTCCGAATTCCTAAACGGGGGTCTCGAACACCCCAAAATTTCCATTGACTTAACATTGAGACAAACTTTGACGGGTCATAGCTGTGAGTGAGAAACTTGTAGAAACTTTTGGCTTACCACATTTAAGGTGGCTGACAGGCTCTGTAAGAACATACATCACAATGGGGTGTAAGCTATACCCCTGGGGTGTAAGAGGCCCCCAAAATTTCCCATTGACTTATAATGGGGCAGGAAACATGCCCATATAAGGGAATAAAAGCATCCCAGATGGAATATCTTTACTTTAGAGTGTCGTAGAGACACGGGGGTTGGACCGTTTTACTTGTGGCTTGAAGGTTGATCATTATGGGATGCCAATTTTCTCCCTAGCAACCAAACTTAGTACCCTAGCAACGGAATAAACAAAGCCTTTTATCTCTGCTTCAGAACATCTTAGAGACACGGGGGTTGGACCGTTTTACTTGTGGCTTGAAGGTTGATCATTATGGGATGCCAATTTTCTCCCTAGCAACCAAACTTAGTACCCTAGCAACGGAATAAACAAAGCCTTATATCTCCGCTTCAGAACATCATAGAGACACGGGGGTTGGACTGTTTTACTTGTGGCTTGAAGGTTGATCATTATGGGATGCCAATTTTCTCCCTAGCAACCAAACTTAGTACCCTAGCAACGGAATAAACAAAGCCTTTTATCTCTGCTTCAGAAAATCTTAGAGACACGGGGGTTGGACCGTTTTACTTGTGGCTTGAAGGTTGATCATTATGGGATGCCAATTTTCTCCCTAGCAACCAAACTTAGTACCCTAGCAACGGAATAAACAAAGCCTTATATCTCCGCTTCAGAACATCATAGAGACATGGGGGTTGGACTGTTTTACTTGTGGCTTGAAGGTTGATCATTATGGGATGCCAATTTTCTCCCTAGCAACCAAACTTAGTACCCTAGCAACGGAATAAACAAAGCCTTTTATCTCTGCTTCAGAACATCTTAGAGACACGGGGGTTGGACCGTTTTACTTGTGGCTTGAAGGTTGATCATTATGGGATGCCAATTTTCTCCCTAGCAACCAAACTTAGTACCCTAGCAACGGAATAAACAAAGCCTTATATCTCCGCTTCAGAACATCATAGAGACACGGGGGTTGGACCGTTTTACTTGTGGCTTGAAGGTTGATCATTATGGGATGCCAATTTTCTCCCTAGCAACCAAACTTAGTACCCTAGCAACGGAATAAACAAAGCCTTATATCTCCGCTTCAGAACATCATAGAGACACGGGGGTTGGACCGTTTTACTTGTGGCTTGAAGGTTGATCATTATGGGATGCCAATTTTCTCCCTAGCAACCAAACTTAGTACCCTAGCAACGGAATAAACAAAGCCTTATATCTCCGCTTCAGAACATCATAGAGACACGGGGGTTGGACCGTTTTACTTGTGGCTTGAAGGTTGATCATTATGGGATGCCAATTTTCTCCCTAGCAACCAAACCTAGTACCCTAGCAACGGAATAAACAAAGCCTTATATCTCCGCTTCAGAACATCATAGAGACACGGGGGTTGGACCGTTTTACTTGTGGCTTGAAGGTTGATCATTATGGGATGCCAATTTTCTCCCTAGCAACCAAACTTAGTACCCTAGCAACGGAATAAACAAAGTCTTATATCTCCGCTTCAGAACATCATAGAGACACGGGGGTTGGACCGTTTTACTTGTGGCTTGAAGGTTGATCATTATGGGATGCCAATTTTCTCCCTAGCAACCAAACTTAGTACCCTAGCAACGGAATAAACAAAGCCTTATATCTCCGCTTCAGAAAATCATAGAGACATGGGGGTTGGACCGTTTTACTTGTGGCTTGAAGGTTGATCATTATGGGATGCCAATTTTCTCCCTAGCAACCAAACTTAGTACCCTAGCAACGGAATAAACAAAGCCTTATTTCTCCGCTTCAGAACATCATAGAGACACGGGGGTTGGACCGTTTTACTTGTGGCTTGAAGGTTGATTATTATGGGATGCCAATTTCCTCCCTAGCAACCAAACTTAGTACCCTAGCAACGGAATAAACAAAGCCTTATAACTCAGCATCAGAACATTGTAGAGACACGGGGGTTGGACCGTTTTACTTGTGGCTTGAAGGTTGATCATTATGGGATGCCAATTTTCTCCCTAGCAACCAAACTTAGTACCCTAGCAACGGAATAAACAAAGCCTTATATCTCCGCTTCAGAACATCATAGAGACACGGGGGTTGGACCGTTTTACTTGTGGCTTGAAGGTTGATCATTATGGGATGCCAATTTTCTCCCTAGCAACCAAACTTAGTACCCTAGCAACGGAATAAACAAAGCCTTATATCTCCGCTTCAGAACATCATAGAGACACGGGGGTTGGACCGTTTTACTTGTGGCTTGAAGGTTGATCATTATGGGATGCCAATTCTCTCCCTAGCAACCAAACTTAGTACCCTAGCAACGGAATAAACAAAGCCTTATATCTCCGCTTCAGAACATCATAGAGACACGGGGGTTGGACCGTTTTACTTGTGGCTTGAAGGTTGATCATTATGGGATGCCAATTTTCTCCCTAGCAACCAAACTTAGTACCCTAGCAACGGAATAAACAAAGCCTTTTATCTCCGCTTCAGAACATCATAGAGACACGGGGGTTGGACCGTTTTACTTGTGGCTTGAAGGTTGATCATTATGGGATGCCATTTTTCTCCCTAGCAACCAAACTTAGTACCCTAGCAACGGAATAAACAAAGCCTTATATCTCAGCATCAGAACATTGTAGAGACACGGGGGTCGGACCGTTTTACTTGTGGCTTGAAGGTTGATCATTATGGGATGCCAATTTTCTCCCTAGCAACCAAACTTAGTACCCTAGCAACGGAATAAACAAAGCCTTATATCTCCGCTTCAGAACATCATAGAGACATGGGGGTTGGACTGTTTTACTTGTGGCTTGAAGGTTGATCATTATGGGATGCCAATTTTCTCCCTAGCAACCAAACTTAGTACCCTAGCAACGGAATAAACAAAGCCTTTTATCTCAGCTTCAGAACATCTTAGAGACACGGGGGTTTGACCGTTTTACTTGTGGCTTGAAGGTTGATCATTATGGGATGCCAATTTTCTCCCTAGCAACCAAACTTAGTACCCTAGCAACGGAATAAACAAAGCCTTATATCTCCGCTTCAGAACATCATAGAGACACGGGGGTTGGACCGTTTTACTTGTGGCTTGAAGGTTGATCATTATGGGATGCCAATTTTCTCCCTAGCAACCAAACTTAGTACCCTAGCAACGGAATAAATGTTAGCTTCATTCTAGCTTCATGCTAATCATGTTAGCTTCATGCTAGCTTCATGCTAATCATGCTAGCATCATGCTAGCTTCATGCTAATCATGTTAGCTTCATGTTAGCTTCATGCTAATCATGTTAGCTTCATGCTAGCTTCATACTGATCATGCTAACATCATGCTAGCTTCATGCTAATCATGCTAGCTTCATGCTAATCATGCTAACTTCATGCTAATCATGCTAACAGCGAGATAGCCTACTAAAATAAACTTCTGTCAAACCATTTTAAATGTTCAGGCTATGCTTTTTCAAGCCAACATAAAGTTTGTCCTCAAACTTTAATATCTAGTTATTATTATTATTCTTTCTTATCCCCCCAAAATTTCTGACACTAACTCGTCCTAGAGCTTTCAAGCTACATGCACCAAATTTTCCACGGACCTTCAGACTGGTCTGACTTAGTGTGCTATATCTTTTCTAACTGATGGGACCTTCCGAATTCCTAAACGGGGGGCTCGAACACCCCAAAATTTCCATTGACTTAACATTGAGACAAACTTTGATGGGTCATAGCTGCGAGTGAGAAACTTGTAGAAACTTGTGGCTTACCACATTTAAGGACGCTGACAGGCTGTGTAAGAACATAACTCACAATGGGGTGTAAGCTGTACCCCTGGGGTGTAAGAGGCCCCCAAAATTTCCCATTGACTTATAATGGGGCAGGAAACATGCCCATAAAAGGGAATAAAAGCGTCCCAGATGGAATATCTTCACTTAAGAATGTCGTAGAGACATGGGGGTGGGCTCATTATACTCAGGCATCCAATCAGTCTCTTAGGATCACCCCAAAGCTATTAAGCCACGCCCCTAGCAACAATTTTGGGTACCCTAGCAACATCTCCCATAGACTTCCATTATAAAAAGCCTAGATGGATATCTTTGCACCTGAGTGTCATAGAGACATAGGGGTGGGCTCATTTTACTCAGGAATCCAATCAGTCTCTTAGGATTCTTATTGAGGTATTAAGCCACGCCCCTAGCAACCAAATATGAGCACCCTAGCAACATAATAAACAAAGCCTTATATCTCTGGATCTGAACATCATAGAGACATGGGGGTTGGGTCTTTGGGTCATGTTAGCTTCATGCTAGCTCCATGCTAAGTCATACTAGCTTCATGCTAGTTTCATGCTAGCTTTATGCTAATTGCATAATAAATCTTTCTAACTTAATGCTAAATCATGCTACCATCATGCTAAATCATGCTAGCTTCATGCTAATCATGCTAGCATCATGCTAGCTTCATGCTAATCATGCTAGCTTCATACTAAATCATGCTAGCTTCATGCTAATCATGCTAGCATCATGCTAGCTTCATGCTAATCATGCTACCATCATGCTAGCTTCATGCTAATCATGCTAACATCATGCTAGCTTCATGCTAATCATGCTAGCATCATCCTAGCTTCATGCTAATCATGCTAGCATCATGCTACCTTCATGCTAATCATGCTAGCATCATGCTACCTTCATGCTAATCATGCTAGCATCATGCTAGCTTCATGCTAATCATGCTAGCATCATGCTACCTTCATGCTAATCATGGTAGCATCATGCTAGCTTCATGCTAATCATGCTAGCATCATGCTAGCTTCATGCTAATCATGCTATCATCATGCTAGCTTCATGCTAATCATGCTAGCATCATGCTAGCTTCATGCTAATCATGCTAGCATCATGCTAGCTTCATGCTAATCATGCTAACATCATGCTAGCTTCATGCTTATCATGCTAGCATCATGCTAGCTTTATGCTAATCATGCTAGCTTCATGCTAATCATGTTAGCATCATGTTAGCTTCAATGCTAATCATGCTAGCATCATGCTAGCTTAATGCTAATCATGTTAGCATCATGCTAGCTTCATGCTTATCATGCTACCATCATGTTAGATTCATGCTAATCATGCTAGCTTCATGCTAATCATGCTAACATCATGCTAGCTTCATGCTAATCATGCTAACATCATGCTAACTTCATGCTAATCATGCTAACATTATGCTAGCTTCATGCTAATCATGTTAGCATCATGCTAGCTTCATGCTAATGATGTTAGCATCATGCTAGCTTCATGGTAATCATGCTAGCATCATGCTAGCTTCATGCTAATCATGTTAGCATCATGCTAGCTTCATGCTAATCATGCTACCATCATGTTAGATTAATGCTAATCATGCTAGCTTCATGCTAATCATGCTAACATCATGCTAGCTTCATGCTAATCATGTTAACATCATGCTAACTTCATGCTAATCATGCTAACATTATGCTAGCTTCATGCTAATCATGCTAACATTATGCTAGCTTCATGCTAATCATGCTAGTTTCATGCTAATCATACTAGCATCATGCTAGCTTCATGCTAATCATGCTAGCATCATGCTAGCTTCATGCTAATTATGCTAACATCATGCTAGCTTCATGCTAATCATGCTACCTTTATACTTAAACATACTAACTGCCAGACTGCCTACTAAACTAAACTTATGTCAAACCGTTTTAAACGTTCAGGCTACGCTTTTTCAAGCCAACATAAAGTTTGTCTTCAAACTTTAATATCTAGTTATTATTATATCTTTATTCTTATGTCTGCACAAATTTCGGCGCGTAACTCGTCCCGCACGGTTTGTCCTAGATCCATAAAAGAGGGATCAACTTGACCGGATTATTGAGGAGATGCGGGCTATATCTTTTATAAGCAATCGGGTGCAAGATTTTCAAAAGGGGGGCGAAAAACCACCCGAAAAATCCCATTGACTTAACATTGGGCCGAACTTTGACGGGTCATACCTCCGCTCAAGGATTTTGTAAAAACATGTGGGTTACAACATTTGAAGAGGGTGGTAGGCTCTGTAAGAACATACATCACATTGGGGTGTAAGCTGTACCCCTGGGGTGTAAGAGGCACCCGAAATTTCTCATTGACTTATAATGGGGCAGGAAACATGCCCATATAAGGGAATAAAAAAGTTCCAGATGGGATATCTTCGCTTTACAATGTCGTAGAGACAAGGGGGTGGACTTATTTTACTCAAACATCCAATCAATTTATCAGGATAGTCCCAGAGCTATTAAGCCACGCCCCCAGCAACCACTTTTAAGCACCCTAGCAACATAAAATTCAAACAGTTATATGTCGGCATCAGAACATTGTAGAATCACGGGGGTTGGACTGTTTTACTCGTGACTCGGAGGGTAATCACTGGCCGCATCATTGGCCACTCCCAAGCCACACCCCTAGCAACCAAATTGGAGCACCCTAGCAACCTAATAAACAAATCCTGATTTCTCCGCATCAGAACATCGTAGAGACATGGGGTTGGACCGTTTTACTTGTGACTCGGAGTGTAATCACTGGGCACATCATTGGCCACTCCCAAGCCACGCCCCTAGCAACCAAATACAGTACCCTAGCAACAGAGTAAACAAAGCCTTATATCTCCACATCAGAACATCGTAGAGACATGGGGGTTGGACCGTTTGACTCATGACTCGGAGGGTAATCACTAGTGGATGCCATTTTTTTCCCTAGCAACCAAATACAGTACCCTAGCAACAGAGTAAACAAAGCCTTATATCTCCGCATCAGAACATCGTAGAGACATGGGGTTTGGACCGTTTGACTCGTGACTCGGAGGGTAATCACTAGTGGATGCCATTTTTTTCCCTAGCAACCAAATACAGTACCCTAGCAACAGAGTAAACAAAGCCTTATATCTCCGCATCAGAACATCGTAGAGACACGGGGGTTGGACCGTTTTACTTGTGACTCGGAGTGTAATCACTGGTCACATCATTGGCCACTCCCAAGCCACGCCCCTAGCAACCAAATACAGTACCCTAGCAACAGAGTAAACAAAGCCTTATATCTCCACATCAGAACATCGTAGAGACATGGGGGTTGGACCGTTTGACTCATGACTCGGAGGGTAATCACTAGTGGATGCCATTTTTTTCCCTAGCAACCAAATACAGTACCCTAGCAACAGAGTAAACAAAGCCTTATATCTCCGCATCAGAACATCGTAGAGACACGGGGGTTGGACCGTTTTACTTGTGACTCGGAGTGTAATCACTGGGCACATCATTGGCTACTCCCAAGCCACGCCCCTAGCAACCAAATACAGTACCCTAGCAACAGAGTAAACAAAGCCTTATATCTCCACATCAGAACATCGTAGAGACATGGGGGTTGGACCGTTTGACTCATGACTCGGAGGGTAATCACTAGTGGATGCCATTTTTTTCCCTAGCAACCAAATACAGTACCCTAGCAACAGAGTAAACAAAGCCTTATATCTCCGCATCAGAACATCGTAGAGACATGGGGTTTGGACCGTTTGTCTCGTGACTCGGAGGGTAATCACTAGTGGATGCCATTTTTTTCCCTAGCAACCAAATACAGTACCCTAGCAACAAAGTAAACAAAGCCTTATATCTCCGCATCAGAACATCGTAGAGACACGGGGGTTGGACCGTTTGACTCATGACTCGGAGGGTAATCACTAGTGGATGCAATTTTTTCCCCTAGCAACCAAATACAGTACCCTAGCAACAGAGTAAACAAAGCCTTATATCTCCGCATCAGAACATCGTAGAGACACGGGGGTTGGACCGTTTGACTCGTGACTCGGAGGGTAATCACTAGTGGATGCCATTTTTTTCCCTAGCAACCAAATACAGTACCCTAGCAACAGAGTAAACAAAGCCTTATATCTCCGCATCAGAACATCGTAGAGACACGGGGGTTGGACCGTTTGACTCGTGACTGAGAGTGTAATCACTAGTGGATGCCATTTTTTTCCTTAGCAACCAAATACAGTACCCTAGCAACAGAGTAAACAAAGCCTTATATCTCCGCATCAGAACATCGTAAAGACACGGGGGTTGGACCGTTTGACTCATGACTCGGAGGGTAATCACTAGTGGATGCCATTTTTTCCCTAGCAACCAAATACAGTACCCTAGCAACAGAGTAAACAAACCCTTATATCTCCGCATCAGAACATCGTAGAGACACGGGGTTTGGACCGTTTGACTCGTGACTCGGAGTGTAATCACTAGTGGATGCCAATTTTCTCCCTAGCAACCAAATACATTACCCTAGCAACAGAGTAAACAAAGCCTTTTATCTCCACATCAGAACATCGCAGAGACACGGGGGTTGGACCGTTTGACTCGTATCTCGGAGTGTAATCACTAGTGGATGCCAATTTTTTCCCTAGCAACCAAATACAGTACCCTAGCAACAGAGTAAACAAAGCCTTATATCTCCGCATCAGAACATCGTAGAGACACGGGGGTTTGACCGTTTGACTCGTGACTCGAAGTGTAATCACTAGTGGATGCCAATTTTCTACCTAGCAACCAAATACAGTACCCTAGCAACCGAATAAACAAAGCCTTATATCTTCGCATCAGAATATCGTAGAGACATGTGGGTTGAATTGTTTTACTTTTGGCTTGGAGTATAATCATATATTGTCCCCCGAAATTTGCCACGGCAAGCACCACTCACATTTTCTTCAGGAAATGTACCTATCTAGTTATTATTATTATTTTTCCGAGACTAAAATTTCTAACTCTAACTCGTCCTAGAGCTTTCAAGCTACAGCCATCAAACTTTGGACAGACCTTCGGTCTGATCTGACTCGAGTTGCTATATCTTTTCTAACTGATGGGACCTTCCGAATTCCTAAACGGGGCGCTGAAACACCCCAAAATTTCCATTGACTTAACATTGAGACAAACTTTGACGGGTCATAGCTGCGAGTGAGAAACTTGTAGAAACTTTTGGCTTACCACATTTAAGGAGGCTGACAGGCTGTGTAAGAGCATACCTCACAATGGGGTGTAAGCTGTACTGCTGGGGTGTAAGAGGCCCCGAAAATTTCCCATTGACTTATAATGGGGCAGGAAACATGCCCATAAAAGGGAATAAAAGCGTCCCAGATGGTATATCTTCACTTTAGAGTGTCTTAGAGACATGGGGGTGGGCTCATTTTACTCAAGCATCCAATCAGTCTCTTAGGATCACCCCAGAGCTATTAAGCCACGCCCCTAGCAACAATTTTGGGTACCCTAGCAACATCTCCCATAGACTACCATTATAAAAAGCCCAGATGGATATCTTTGCACCAGAGTGTCAAAGAGACATAGGGGTGGGCTCATTTTACTCAGGCATCCAATCAGTCTCTTAGGATTCTTATTGAGGTATTAAGCCACGCCCCTAGCAACAAAATATGAAGACCCTAGCAACATAATAAACAAAGCCTTATATCTCTGGATCTGAACATCGTAGAGACACAGGGGTTGGACCGTTTTACTTGTGGCTTGAAGTGTGATCATTATGGGATGCCAATTTTCTCCCTAGCAACCAAACTTAGTACCCTAGCAACGGAATAACAAAGCCTCATATCGCTGCATCAGAACATTGTAGAGACACGGGGGTTGGACCGTTTTACTTGTGGCTTGAAGTGTGATCATTATGGGATGCCAATTTTCTCCCTAGCAACCAAACTTAGTACCCTAGTAACGGAATAAACAAAGCCTTATATCTCCGCATCAGAACATTGTAGAGACACGGGGGTTGGACCGTTTTACTTGTGGCTTGAAGGGTGATCATTATGGGATGCCAATTTTCTCCCTAGCAACCAAACTTAGTACCCTAGCAACGCAATAAATGTTAGCTTCATGCTAGCTTCCTGCTAATCATGCTAGCTTCATGCTAGCTTCATGCTAATCATGCTAACATCATGCTAGCTTCCTGCTAATCATGCTAGCTTCATAATAGCTTCATGCTAATCATGCTAACATCATGCTAGCTTCCTGCTAATCATGCTAACTTCATGCTAGCTTCATGCTAATCATGCTAACTTCATGCTAGCTTCATGCTAATCATGCTAACATCATGCTAGCTTCATGCTAATCATGCTAGCATCATGCTAGCTTCATGCTAATCATGCTAGCATCATGCTAGCTTCATGTTAATCATGCTAGCATCATGCTAGCTTCATGCTAATCATGCTAGCATCATGCTAGCTTCATGCTAATCATGCTAGCAGCATGCTAGCTTCATGCTAATCATGCTAACATCAAGCTAGCTTCATGCTAATCATGCTATCATCATGCTAGCTTCATGCTAATCATGCTAGCATCATGCTAGCTTCATGCAAATCATGCTAGCATCATGCTAACTTCATGCTAATCATGCTAACATCATGCTAGCTTCATGCTAATCATGCTAGCATCATGCTAGCTTCATGCTAATCATGCTAACTTCATGCTAATCATGCTAGCATCATGCTAGCTTCATGCTAATCATGCTAGCAACAAGCTAGCTTCATGCTAATCATGCTAGCATCATGCTAGCTTCATGCTAATCATGCTAACATCATGCTAGCTTCATGGTAAATCATGCTACCTTCATACTTAAACATACTAACAGCCAGATAGCCTACTAAACTAAACTTATGTCAAACCGTTTTAAACGTTCAGGCTACGCTTTCTCAAGCCAACATAAAGTTTGTCTTCAAACTTTACCATCTAGTTATGTTGGCTTGAGAAAGCCAACATACTGTTGTTGCACTTAAACTTATTATTATTATTATTATTATTATGTTGGCTTGAAAAAGCCAACATACTGTTATTGCTATTAAACTTATTATTATGTTGGCTTGAGAAAGCCAACATACTGTTGTTGCACTTAAACTTATTATTATTATTATTATTATTATTATTCTTTTTCTTCTGAGACTAAAATTTCTAACTCTAACTCGTCCTAGAGCTTTCAAGCTACAGCCATCAAACTTTGGACAGACTTTCGGTCTGATCTGACGAGGTGTGCTATATCTTTTCTAACTGATGGGACCTTCCGAATTCCTAAACGGGGCGCTGAAACACCCCAAAATTTCCATTGACTTAACATTGAGACAAACTTTGACGGGTCAAAGCTGCGAGTGAGAAACTTGTAGAAACTTGTTGCTTACCACATTTAAGGAGGCTGACAGGCTGTGTAAGAACATACCTCACAATGGGGTGTAAGCTGTACCCCTGGGGTGTAAGAGGCCCCCAAATTTTCCCATTGACTTATAATGGGGCAGGAAATATGCCCATAAAAGGGAAAAAAAGCGTCCCAGATGGAATATCTTCACTTTAGAGTGTCTTAGAGACATGGGGGTGGGCTCATTTTACTCAAGCATCCAATCAGTCTCTTAGGATCACCCCAGAGATATTAAGCCACGCCCCTAGCAACAATTTTGGGTACCCTAGCAACATCTCCCATAGACTACCATTATAAAAAGCCCAGATGGATATCTTTGCACCAGAGTGTCATAGAGACATAGGGGTGGGCTCATTTTACTCAGGCATCCAATCAGTCTCTTAGGATTCTTATTGAGGTATTAAGCCACGCCCCTAGCAACAAAATATGAAGACCCTAGCAACATAATAAACAAAGCCTTATATCTCTGGATCTGAACATCGTAGAGACACAGGGGTTGGACCGTTTTTCTTGTGGCTTGAAGTGTAATCATTATGGGATGCCAATTTTCTCCCTAGCAACCAAACTTAGTACCCTAGCAACGGAATAAACAAAGCCTTATATCTCCGCTTCAGAACATCATAGAGACACGGGGGTTGGACCGTTTTACTTGTGGCTTGAAGTGTGATCATTATGGGATGCCAATTTTCTCCCTAGCAACCAAACTTAGTACCCTAGCAACGGAATAAACAAAGCCTTATATCTCCGCATCAGAACATTGTAGAGACACGGGGGTTGGACCGTTTAACTTGTGGCTTGAAGGGTGATCATTATGGGATGCCAATTTTCTCCCTAGCAACCAAACTTAGTACCCTAGCAACGCAATAAATGTTAGCTTCATGCTAGCTTCTTGCTAATCATGCTAGCTTCATGCTAGCTTCATGCTAATCATGCTTACATCATGCTAGCTTCATGCTAATCATGCTAACTTCATGCTAGCTTCATGCTAATCATGCTAACATCATGCTAGCTTCATGCTAAGCATGCTAGCATCATGCTAGCTTCATGCTAATCATACTAGCATCATGCTAGCTTCATGCTAACTTCATGCTAATCATGCTAGCATCATGCTAGCTTCATGCTAATCATGCTAGCATCATGCTAGCTTCATGCTAATCATGCTAGCATCATGCTAACTTCATGCTAATCATGCTAGCATCAAGCTAGCTTCATGCTAATCATGCTAGCATCATGCTAGCTTCATGCTAATCATGCTAACATCATGCTAGCTTAATGCAAATCATGCTAGCATCATGCTAGCTTCATGCTAATCATGCTAGCATCATGGTAGCTTCATGCTAATCATGCTAACATCATGCTAGCATCATACTAGCGTCATGCTAATCATGCTAGCTTCATGCTAATCATGCTAGCATCATGCTAGCTTCATGCTAATCATGCTTGCATCATGCTAGCTTCATGCTTATCATGCTAGCTTCATGCTAATCATGCTAGCATCAAGCTAGCTTCATTCTAATCATGCTAGCATCATGCTAGCTTCATGCTAATCATGCTAACATCATGCTAGCTTCATGGTAAATCATGCTACCTTCATACTTAAACATACTAACAGCCAGATAGCCTACTAAACTAAACTTATGTCAAACCGTTTTAAACGTTCAGGCTACGCTTTCTCAAGCCAACATAAAGTTTGTCTTCAAACTTTACTATCTAGTTATTATTCTTTCTTATCCCCCCAAAATTTCTGACACTAACTCGTCCTAGAGCTTTCAAGCTACATGCACCAAATTTCCCACAGACCTTCAGACTGGTCTGACTTAGTGTGCTATATCTTTTCTAACTGATGGGACCTTCCGAATTCCTAAACGGGGCGTTCAAACACCCCAAAATTTCCATTGACTTAACATTGAGACAAACTTTGATGGGTCATAGCTGCGACTGAGAAACTTGTAAAAACTTGTGGCTTACCACATTTAAGGAGGCTGACAGGCTGTGTAAGAACATACCTAACAATGGGGTGTAAGCTGTACCCCTGGGGTGTAAGAGGCCCCCAAAATTTCCCATTGACTTATAATGGGGCAGGAAACATGCCCATAAAAGGGAATAAAAGCGTCCCAGATGGAATATCTTCACTTTAGAGTGTCGTAGAGACATGGGGGTGGGCTCATTATACTCAGGCATCCAATCAGTCTCTTAGGATCGCCCCAGAGCTATTAAGCCACGCCCCTAGCAACAATTTTGGGTACCCTAGCAACATCTCCCATAGACTACCATTATAAAAAGCCCAGATGGATATCTTTACACCAGAGTGTCATAGAGACATAGGGGTGGGCTCATTTTATTCAGGCATCCAATCAGTCTCTTAGGATTCCTACTGAGGTATTAAACCACGCCCCTAGCAACCAATTTGAGCACCCTAGCAACATAATAAACAAAGCCTTATATCTCTGGATCTGAACATCATAGAGACATGGGGGTTGGGTCTTTGGGTCATGTTAGCTTCATGCTAGCTCCATGCTAAGTCATACTAGCTTCATGCTAGTTTCATGCTAGCTTCATGCTAGTTTCATGCTAGCTTTATGCTAATTTCATAATAAATCTTGCTAACTTCATGCTAAATCATGCTAACTTCATGTTAAATCTTGTTAGCTGCACGCTAAATAGTGCTAGCTTAATGCTAATCATGCTAGCATCATGCTAATCATGCTAGCTTCACGTTAAATCATGCTAGCTTCATGCTAATCATGCTATTCTCATGCTAACTTCATGTTAATCATGCAAGCCTCGTGCTAGCTTCATGCTAGCTTCATGCTAATCTTGCTAGTTTCATGCTAGCTTCATGCTAATCATGCTAGCATCATGCTAGCTTCATGCTAATCATGCTAGCATCATGCTAGCTTCATGCTAATCATGCTAGAATCATGCTAGTTTCATGCTAATCATGCTAGCTTTATGCTAGCTTCATGCTAATCATGCTAGCATCATGCTAGCTTCATGCTAATCATGCTAGCTTCATGCTAATCATGCTATTCTCATGCTAACTTCATGTTAATCATGCAAGCCTCGTGCTAGCTTCATGCTAGCTTCATGCTAATCTTGCTTGTTTCATGCTAGCTTCATGCTAATCATGCTAGCATCATGCTAGCTTCATGCTAATCATGCTAGCATCATGCTAGCTTCATGCTAATCATGCTAGAATCATGCTAGTTTCATGCTAATCATGCTAGCTTTATGCTAGCTTCATGCTAATCATGCTAGCATCATGCTAGCTTCATGCTAATCATGCTAGCATCATGCTAGCTTCATGCTAATCATGCTAGCATCATGCTAGCTTCATGCTAATCATGCTAGCATCATGCTAGCTTCATGCTAGCTACATGATAATCATGCTAGCATCATGCTAGCTTCATGCTTATCATGCTAGCATCATGCTAGCTTCATGCTAATCATGCTAGCATCATGCTAGCTTCATGCTAATCATGCTAACATCATGCTAGCTTCATGCTAATCATGCTAACATCATGCTAGCTTCATGCTAGCTACATGCTAATCATGCTAGCATCATGCTAGCTTCATGCTAATCATGCTAGCATCATGCTAGCTTCATGCTAATCATGCTAGCATCATGCTAGCTTCATGCTAGCTTCATGCTAGCTACATGCTAATCATGCTAGCATCATGCTAGCTTCATGCTAATCATGCTAGCTTCATGCTAGTCATGCTAGCATCATGCTAGCTTCATGCTAATCATGCTAGCATCATGCTAGCTTCATGCTAATCATGCTAGCATCATGCTAGCTTCATGCTAATCATGCTAGCTTCATGCTAATCATGTTAGCTTCATGCTAGCTTCATGCTAATCATGCTAGCATCATGCTAGCTTCATGCTAATCATGCTAGCATCATGCTAGCTTCATGCTAATCATGCTAGCATCATGCTAGCTTCATGCTAATCATGCTAGCATCATGCTAGCTTCATGCTAATCATGCTAGCATCATGCTAGTTTAATGCTAGCTTCATGCTAGCTACATGCTAATCATGCTAACATCATGCTAGCTACATGCTAATCATGCTAGCTTCATGCTAATCATGCTAGCATCATGTTAGCTTCATGCTAGTTTCATGCTAGCTTCATGCTAGCTACATGCTAATCATGCTAACATCATGCTAGCTACATGCTAATCATGCTAGCATCATGCTAGCTTCATGCTAATCATGCTAGCTTCATGCTAGCTTCATGCTAATCATGCTAGCTTCATGCTAGCATCATGGTAGCTTCATGCTAATCATGCTAGCATCATGCTAGCTTCATGCTAATCATGCTAGCATCATGCTAGCTTCATGCTAATCATGCTAGCATCATGCTAACTTCATGCTAATCATGCTAGCATCATGCTAGCTTCATGCTAATCATGCTAGCATCATGCTAGCTTCATGCTAATCATGTAAGCTTCATGCTAGCTTCATGCTAATCATGTTAGCTTCATACTTAAACATACTAACTGCCAGATAGCCTACTAAACTAAACTTCTGTCAATCCGTTTTAAACGTTCAGGCTATGCTTTTTCAAGCCAACATAAAGTTTGTCTTCAAACTTTAATATCTAGTTAGTGGTGCTTGCATTTATGCAAGGCATCACTATTACTATTCCAAAAATTATTATTATATTTTATTCTTACATCTGCACGTTTTTTCGGCACCTAACTCGTCCCGCAGGGTTTGTCGTAGACCCATGAAAGAGGGCTCAAATCGACCGGCTTATTGAGGAGAGGTGTGCTATGACTTTTATAAGCGATCGGGTGCAGGATTTCCGAAAGGGGGGCGAAAAACCACCCGAAAAATCCCATTGACTTAACATTGCGCCCAACTTTGACGAGTCATAGCTCCGCTCGAGGATTTTGTAGAAACATGTGGGTTACAACATTTGAAGTGGGTGGTAGACTCTGTAAGAACATACATCACATTGGGGTGTAAGTTGTACCCCTGGGGTGTAAGAGGCGCCCAAAAGTGCCCCAATGAAAAGTCAATGGGGGAAAATCCCATAGACTTAACATTGCAAAAACTTTGACGGGTCATAGGTCCGAGCCAGGATTTCATAGAAACATGTGGGTTACTAAATTTGAAGAGGGTGCTAGACTCTGTCAGGACGTCCCCCACAATGGGGTGTAAGGTTACCATAGCAACCATTTTGGGCACCCTAGCAACCTATACCATAGACTGCCATTATAAAATGCCCGGATGGATATCTTTGCACCACAGTGTCATAGAGACATGGGGGTGGGCTCATTTTACTCAGGCATCCAATCAGTCTCTCAGGATCCTTACAGACTTACTAAGCCACGCCCCTAGCAACCACTTTTGAGCACCCTAGCAACATAAAATACAAACAGTTATATCTCGGCATCAGAACATCGTAGAGACACGGGGGTTGGACCGTTTTACTTGTGACTAGGGGTGTAACAATTGGGCACATCATTGGCCACTCCCAAGCCACGCCCCTAGCAACCAAATTTGAGCACCCTAGCAACCGAATAAACAAAGCCTTATATCTCCGCATCAGAACATCGTAGAGACACGGGGTTTGGACCGTTTTACTTGTGACTCGGAGTGTAATCACTGGGCAGATCATTGGCCACTCCCAAGCCACGCCCCTAGCAACCAAATACAGTACCCTAGCAACAGAGTAAACAAAGCCTTATATCTCCGCATCAGAACATCGTAGAGACACGGGGGTTGGACCGTTTTACTTGTGACTCGGAGTGTAATCACTGGGCACATAATTGGCCACTCCCAAGCCACGCCCCTAGCAACCAAATACAGTACCCTAGCAACAGAGTAAACAAAGCCTTATATCTCCGCATCAGAACATCGTAGAGACACGGGGGTTGGACCGTTTTACTTGTGACTCGGAGTGTAATCACTGGGCACATCATTGGCCACTCCCAAGCCACGCCCCTAGCAACCAAATACAGTACCCTAGCAACAGAGTAAACAAAGCCTTATATCTCCACATCAGAACATCGTAGAGACATGGGGGTTGGACCGTTTTACTTGTGACTCGGAGGGTAATCACTAGTGGATGCCATTTTTTTCCCTAGCAACCAAATACAGTACCCTAGCAACAGAGTAAACAAAGCCTTATATCTTCGCATCAGAACATCGTAGAGACACGGGGGTTGGATCGTTTGACTCGTGACTCGGAGGGTAATCACTAGTGGATGCCATTTTTTTCCTTAGCAACTAAATACAGTACCCTAGCAACAGAGTAAACAAAGCCTTATATCTCCGCATCAGAACATCGTAGAGACACGGGGGTTGGACCGTTTGACTCATGACTCAGAGGGTAATCACTAGTGGATGCCATTTTTTCCCTAGCAACCAAATACAGTACCCTAGCAACAGAGTAAACAAACCCTTATATCTCCGCATCAGAACATCGTAGAGACACGGGGTTTGGACCGTTTGACTCGTGACTCGGAGTGTAATCACTAGTGGATGCCAATTTTCTCCCTAGCAACCAAATACATTACCCTAGCAACAGAGTAAACAAAGCCTTTTATCTCCACATCAGAACATCGCAGAGACACGGGGGTTGGACCGTTTGACTCGTATCTCGGAGTGTAATCACTAGTGGATGCCAATTTTTTCCCTAGCAACCAAATACAGTACCCTAGCAACAGAGTAAACAAAGCCTTATATCTCCGCATCAGAACATCGTAGAGACACGGGGGTTGGACCATTTTACTTGTGACTCGGAGTGTAATCACTGGGCACATAATTGGCCACTCCCAAGCCACGCCCCTAGCAACCAAATACAGTACCCTAGCAACAGAGTAAACAAAGCCTTGTATCTCCGCATCAGAACATCGTAGAGACACGGGGGTTGGACCGTTTTACTTGTGACTCGGAGTGTAATCACTGGGCCCATCATTGGCCACTCCCAAGCCACGCCCCTAGCAACCAAATACAGTACCCTAGCAACAGAGTAAACAAAGCCTTATATCTCCGCATCAGAACATCGTAGAGACACGGGGGTTGGACCGTTTGACTCATGACTCGGAGGGTAATCACTAGTGGATGCAATTTTTTCCCTAGCAACCAAATACAGTACCCTAGCAACAGAGTAAACAAAGCCTTATATCTCCGCATCAGAACATTGTAGAGACACAGGGGTTGGACCGTTTGACTCGTGACTCGGAGGGTAATCACTAGTGGATGCCATTTTTTTCCCTAGCAACCAAATACAGTACCCTAGCAACAGAGTAAACAAAGCCTTATATCTCCGCATCAGAACATCGTAGAGACACGGGGTTTGGACCGTTTGACTCGTGACTCGGAGGGTAATCACTAGTGGATGCCATTTTTTTCCCTAGCAACCAAATACAGTACCCTAGCAACAGAGTAAACAAAGCCTTATATCTCCGCATCAGAACATCGTAGAGACACGGGGGTTGGACCGTTTGACTCATGACTCGGAGGGTAATCACTAGTGGATGCCATTTTTTCCCTAGCAACCAAATACAGTACCCTAGCAACAGAGTAAACAAACCCTTATATCTCCGCATCAGAACATCGTAGAGACACGGGGTTTGGACCGTTTGACTCGTGACTCGGAGTGTAATCACTTGTGGATGCCAATTTTCTCCCTAGCAACCAAATACATTACCCTAGCAACAGAGTAAACAAAGCCTTTTATCTCCACATCAAAACATCGCAGAGACACGGGGGTTGGACCGTTTGACTCATGACTCGGAGGGTAATCACTAGTGGATGCCATTTTTTCCCTAGCAACCAAATACAGTACCCTAGCAACAGAGTAAACAAACCCTTATATCTCCGCATCAGAATATCGTAGAGACACGGGGTTTGGACCGTTTGACTCGTGACTCGGAGTGTAATCACTAGTGGATGCCAATTTTCTCCCTAGCAACCAAATACATTACCCTACCAACAGAGTAAACAAAGCCTTATATCTCCGCATCAGAACATCGTAGAGACACGGGGTTTGGACCGTTTGACTCGTATCTCGGAGTTTAATCACTAGTGGATGCCAATTTTTTCCCTAGCAACCAAATACAGTACCCTAGCAACAGAGTAAACAAAGCCTTATATCTCCGCATCAGAACATCGTAGAGACACGGGGGTTTGACCGTTTGACTCGTGACTCGGAGTGTAATCACTAGTGGATGCCAATTTTTTCCCTAGCAACCAAATACAGTACCCTAGCAACAGAGTAAACAAAGCCTTATATCTCCGCATCAGAACATCGTAGAGACACGGGGGTTGGACCATTTTACTTGTGACTCGGAGTGTAATCACTGGGCACATAATTGGCCACTCCCAAGCCACGCCCCTAGCAACCAAATACAGTAGCCTAGCAACAGAGTAAACAAAGCCTTGTATCTCCGCATCAGAACATCGTAGAGACACGGGGGTTGGACCGTTTTACTTGTGACTCGGAGTGTAATCACTGGGCCCATCATTGGCCACTCCCAAGCCACGCCCCTAGCAACCAAATACAGTACCCTAGCAACAGAGTAAACAAAGCCTTATATCTCCGCATCAGAACATCGTAGAGACACGGGGGTTGGACCGTTTGACTCATGACTCGGAGGGTAATCACTAGTGGATGCAATTTTTTCCCTAGCAACCAAATACAGTACCCTAGCAACAGAGTAAACAAAGCCTTATATCTCCGCATCAGAACATTGTAGAGACACAGGGGTTGGACCGTTTGACTCGTGACTCGGAGGGTAATCACTAGTGGATGCCATTTTTTTCCCTAGCAACCAAATACAGTACCCTAGCAACAGAGTAAACAAAGCCTTATATCTCCGCATCAGAACATCGTAGAGACACGGGGGTTGGACCGTTTGACTCATGACTCGGAGGGTAATCACTAGTGGATTCCATTTTTTCCCTAGCAACCAAATACAGTACCCTAGCAACAGAGTAAACAAACCCTTATATCTCCGCATCAGAACATCGTAGAGACACGGGGTTTGGACCGTTTGACTCGTGACTCGGAGTGTAATCACTTGTGGATGCCAATTTTCTCCCTAGCAACCAAATACATTACCCTAGCAACAGAGTAAACAAAGCCTTTTATCTCCACATCAAAACATCGCAGAGACACGGGGGTTGGACCGTTTGACTCATGACTCGGAGGGTAATCACTAGTGGATGCCATTTTTTCCCTAGCAACCAAATACAGTACCCTAGCAACAGAGTAAACAAACCCTTATATCTCCGCATCAGAATATCGTAGAGACACGGGGTTTGGACCGTTTGACTCGTGACTCGGAGTGTAATCACTAGTGGATGCCAATTTTCTCCCTAGCAACCAAATACATTACCCTACCAACAGAGTTAACAAAGCCTTTTATCTCCACATCAGAACATCGCAGAGACACGGGGGTTGGACCGTTTGACTCGTATCTCGGAGTTTAATCACTAGTGGATGCCAATTTTTTCCCTAGCAACCAAATACAGTACCCTAGCAACAGAGTAAACAAAGCCTTATATCTCCGCATCAGAACATCGTAGAGACACGGGGGTTTGACCGTTTGACTCGTGACTCGGAGTGTAATCACTAGTGGATGCCAATTTTCTCCCTAGCAACCAAATACAGTACCCTAGCAACCGAATAAACAAAGCCTTATATCTTCGCATCAGAATATCGTAGAGACATGTGGGTTGAATTTTTATATATATATAAATACATATATTGTCCCCCGAAATTTGCCACGGCAAGCACCACTTCACATTTTCTTCAGGAAATGTACCTATCTAGTTATTATTATTATTCTTTTTCTTCTGAGACTAAAATTTCTAACTCTAACTCGTCCTAGAGCTTTCAAGCTACAGCCATCAAACTTTGGACAGACTTTCGGTCTGATCTGACGAGGTGTGCTATATCTTTTCTAACTGATGGGACCTTCCGAATTCCTAAACGGGGCGCTGAAACACCCCAAAATTTCCATTGACTTAACATTGAGACAAACTTTGACGGGTCAAAGCTGCGAGTGAGAAACTTGTAGAAACTTGTGGCTTACCACATTTAAGGAGGCTGACAGGCTGTGTAAGAACATACCTCACAATGGGGTGTAAGCTGTACCCCTGGGGTGTAAGAGGCCCCCAAATTTTCCCATTGACTTATAATGGGGTAGGAAATATGCCCATAAAAGGGAAAAAAAGCGTCCCAGATGGAATATCTTCACTTTAGAGTGTCTTAGAGACATGGGGGTGGGCTCATTTTACTCAAGCATCCAATCAGTCTCTTAGGATCACCCCAGAGATATTAAGCCACGCCCCTAGCAACAATTTTGGGTACCCTAGCAACATCTCCCATAGACTACCATTATAAAAAGCCCAGATGGATATCTTTGCACCAGAGTGTCATAGAGACATAGGGGTGGGCTCATTTTACTCAGGCATCCAATCAGTCTCTTAGGATTCTTATTGAGGTATTAAGCCACGCCCCTAGCAACAAAATATGAAGACCCTAGCAACATAATAAACAAAGCCTTATATCTCTGGATCTGAACATCGTAGAGACACAGGGGTTGGACCGTTTTACTTGTGGCTTGAAGTGTAATCATTATGGGATGCCAATTTTTTCCCTAGCAACCAAACTTAGTACCCTAGCAACGGAATAAACAAAGCCTTATATCTCCGCTTCAGAACATCATAGAGACACGGGGGTTGGACCGTTTTACTTGTGGCTTGAAGGGTGATCATTATGGGATGCCAATTTTCTCCCTAGCAACCAAACTTAGTACCCTAGCAACGGAATAAACAAAGCCTTATATCTCCGCATCAGAACATTGTAGAGACACGGGGGTTGGACCGTTTAACTTGTGGCTTGAAGGGTGATCATTATGGGATGCCAATTTTCTCCCTAGCAACCAAACTTAGTACCCTAGCAACGCAATAAATGTTAGCTTCATGCTAGCTTCTTGCTAATCATGCTAGCTTCATCCTAGCTTCATGCTAATCATGCTAACATCATGCTAGCTTCATGCTAATCATGCTAACTTCATGCTAGCTTCATGCTAATCATGCTAACTTCATGCTAGCTTCATGCTAATCATGCTAACATCATGCTAGCTTCATGCTAATCATGCTAGCATCATGCTAGCTTCATGCTAATCATGCTAGCTTCATGCTAACTTCATGCTAATCATGCTAGCTTCATGCTAACTTCATGCTAATCATGCTAGCTTCATGCTAGCTTCATGCTAATCATGCTAGCATCATGCTAGCTTCATGCTAATCATGCTAGCATCATGCTAGCTTCATGCTAATCATGCTAACATCATGCTAACTTCCTGCTAATCATGCTAGCATCATGCTAGCTTCATGTTAATCATGCTAGCTTCATGCTAGCTTCATGCTAATCATGGTAGCATCATGCTAACTTCATGCTAATCATGCTAACATCATGCTAGCTTCGTGCTAATCATGTTAACTTCATGCTAGCTTCATGCTAGCTTCATGCTAATTATGCTAACATCATGCTAGCTTCATGCTAATCATACTAGCTTCATGCTAATCATGCTAACATCATTCTAGCTTCATGCTAACATCATGTTAGCTTCATGCTAATCATGCTAGCTTCATGCTAGCTTCATGCTAATCATGCTAACATCATGCTAATCATGCTAACATCATGCTAGCTTCAGGCTAATCATGCTAACATCATGCTAGCTTCAGGCTAATCATGCTAGCATCATGCTAGCTTCATGCTAATCATGCTAGCTTCTGTGGGATTTTTATGTTGTTTTATTAATCTTGCTAATTGCTAAAAGTGTTAAAGTTACAAAGATGTCCAAACAAGGACTGTGGAAATTGATTTTGTTCCATGTTATATTTCTTTAATTAATCATTTTATTCTATAAACATTGTGTGTTTTATATATGCACTGAGCTATTATGTAGAAATGAGGTGTTTGTGTTTGAGAGTGGAAAGTTACCAGCTTTTGTGTGTGTGTAAGAAGCTTCAAGGAGAAATAGCATGAGGAATTTACGCCTGGCATGGATCAAGATAAGAGAGAGGTCTGAGGGGGAAAAGTATTTAATGATGTTATTAACTAATGCTTTAATATTCACAGGATAAAATATGCTATGTATTTCTTACTTAATCAGTATTAATCATTGAATAATTGATGTAATAAATATAAGATGTTGTCTTTGATAAATTTGTATTAACCAATGAAATGAAGGTTGCATATAGAATAACTTAATGGGGGCAGGGCAGCTCAACCTTGAAGAACAGAATCTCCTGTGTGTATGTATGTGTGTGTGTGTGTGTGTGTGTGTGTGTGTGTGTGTGTGTGTGTGTGTGTGTTTTCTTTCCTAACAGATGGTTTTTAACAATGATTAAAGTGTTTGCTTAGAAGTAGTATTGCAGTAAAAGATTTAATATGTGGTTATCTATCTAAAGAAGTTAATGTGTGCCTTATTCATATAACCAATTTTACAAATAATGAAATTATGTCATGATATTGAAATATGTTTTACATAATAATCACTTTCATCTTACAGCTTATGTTTTTTATAAATGAATGTTTTATTAATGATTTGTTTTTAAGAAAGCATTATAACATGCTATTCAAAGTGGAGGAGTACTGGAGAGGAACTGCAGGGCTCCCAGGGATGAGAGGAGAACAGTTTGTTTTTCTTTGTCTATGTGTGTCCATCTTTGCCTACAGGCTAAAATTGGGTGTGGTGATGGAGTCAGATGGACGAGGGGAACGGCCTTTGTGGGTGGAGATTTTCTGAAGAAAGATCGACGTCACATATTTTATAAATAAGCATGTTACTTCCTGAGCTGGTTGTTCGCTACTTGAGAGGACCCAGCGCTGTTAAACTTTTTCAATCTGATCAATAAATATTTGAACTTAGATATTTGTATCTTTTGCCTTTCCTCTAAATTATGAACATGCAAATGGACGCCTTAAAGTCCAACAATTGGTGACCGCCGACGTTTTGTGGAGGGAAAGGAGAGAGTGAGAGGAAGGAGGGTTTCACATTGAAGAAACCAGAGTAAGGGAGGGCTCCATTTCAACACAAAAGACCGGTCTTCTAAAATAAAGGTAAGCAGAAACCTGTTATATCAAATTCTGCTATTGGACATATACCAAATTACTTGTGTTGATAAGGAGATCCGAACTGAATTACAAATTTACATTTTTGTAAATTGATCAGAGTGAAAAACTTTTATTTTTATAGATATTAAGAGATTTATTAAAATTGGGTTTGAGGCCCTTAATGTATTAGACATTATAAAGTAATAAGTTTGGGTTAGAGGCCTTTAATGTACTAGACATTATAAAGTAATAAGTTTGGGTTTGAGGCCCTCGGGTTAAAGTCCCGTAAAGGTAAATTGTGGTTGGAGTCCATTAATGTATTAGACATTATAAAGTACCAAGTGGGTTAAAGTCCCTCGGATGCAAATTCCGTAAATTCTAATTTTAATCCGGATATTATTTAATCGCTTTCAACTTTCGCTAAAAAGACGGGTCAGTAGTCGCGCGGGTGAAACCCCTGAAAACTACTGGTGTATATATTCTTTTGCTAGATTAGAGTGACGTTTTGTGGTTTTTTGAAATTCTGAATGCTTGTAAATTGTGTGAAAATGGCTAAATTTCAGAAAGAATGTCATGAGTATGAGTGTCCACCAGTGTATGTGTAATCGCAAAAGATTGTGAGGCTTAGGATGGTCCGAACAGATCCAAATGCTTTTGTATATATAGAAAAGACAAAAAGAGGTTGCATTAGCGTGGAACATGTTGAGAGATGAAACCTGTTGGGAGGCAGAGGAGAAAAGAGAGTTCCTCTCACGCCTATTATTTTTGCCATGGAACATAGACTGGTAAACAAAATTAAGATTGTAAAAGCAGAAGGAAAAAGTGGTTTGGTAAAGGACCAAATGTGACAAGCTTAGAGAAAGAGTTGAGAATTCAGACGAGATTAGCTCTGGTTGCTGCTGCCATGCAGGCTATTAAATCAAATAGAAAAGGGGAAGTTTGCAGTGGTGCAGCTGCAAAGCAAAAGGAAGTTAAACAAGGAAACAGTCAGCCAGACTCAAGTGTGACACCTACGGCTCCTCCTCCACTTCCACCCCCAGTGAAATCGATCTACCCCTCCTTGCACACACCTCCTCCTTATGAGAAAGCCAAAGCCCCAATGCAACAGCCTGTTTTTCAAATCAATAGCGGTGAATTAAATGTAGATGTAGATTTTATTTGTGTGAAAATGTAGTGTGTCTGTGATATAATGAGTCTGTTAAAACCATAAATGGGATTAAGCAAAACCTAGCAGAAAGACAGAAGCGAAGCTTTGAAAGAAAAAACAACAAATTACAGAAAAGAGTAGAGACCAAGTTATTAAAGGTGGAAATAAAGATGAACAATTAAACAAGGACAGAAAGTTGTTAAAAGGTGAATGACACAGATAAATTGTATGAAGGACAAAAAGATTTAACAAAATGAAGAGGAGTCTTCATCTGATGATGGAAGGTGGTCACAAGATAAATTTTATTTTAAATTGAAAGGCAATATTTTGCAATGGGTTAAGTTAAACCTTGAAAGGCTGAAAGCTCTCATCCTTTGACATTCAAGAAAGTGACTAAAAAGCTGGCAAGAAACAGACAATGAAAAACTGTGTGTGATATCAAAGTGTTGGAGTTGCAAAGAGAGGAGTAACTCATAAACTGGACTGAAAGCACATTCTATTTGAATGGGACTATATTTGAACTCAAGCGGTGAAGGGGGCACTGCATATGGTCAGAGACAATTACAAGGATGAAACACCAAAAAGACTGAGTGGAATCCAGAAAGATTCAGAAAGACAATAATGTTCTTGGAGGCAAGAGAAACTGGACAATATTTCACTGGACACTGAACTTTTTCATCTTCATACGAGCCTTTGAGTGAAAAAGGGGAAAGAGTAAACAGCCGTTCAATGTTTAGTAAAGACCTTGTTATTATAGGGACACAGACAATCTTTATGAGAAAATCAGCTAGACAAATTTAAAGGCTGATCAAGAACTTTGTTGTTAGGTGTGACTACCTGTTCTGAAATCAAATCAGACTCCTATTAATCTGACAGGAAGAAATGCATAATTGAATTTGGTATCTACAGAGGACGTCAGAATTCCACTGATGGTACTGAGCTAAAAAGCAAATATATATGGCATAGAACAGCTATGGCAGAAAGGAAATTAAAATAGATAAAAGAAATAAATTGAAAATGAAAAAAGAACACCATAGAACAATATAGAAGGTAAACAAGAAAAGCTGTGAGAATAGAAAAATAACTGATTATTGTAACAAACTTTGTATTTAAGGAAATTGCCAGCCAAGACATCATATATGTGCATGAAGGTGTTCACATGGCAGATCTAATCACTGAGGGTGAGCCAAATGATTGGATACCATTGACTGATATACAAATTGTTATTATTGTAATTAATTATAATTGTTATACCATTGACTGAAAAAGCAAATAAATTGAGAGATGGTTTGTTCGCGGTACCACTGACAACTACCCCACCGTTAATCACACTGTTTACAGATGGTTGTTGTTTCAGAGCAGCAGATGACACATTGACGGCAGGCTTTGCTGTGGTTGAACAGGTTGAAAATTATTTTGTGACTAGAGTGAGTGGTAAATTGGAGGGTAAACGGTCAGCACAGAGAGCTGAAATGGTAGCTGTTATCAAAGCCTTGCAATACACTGGTGAAGAGAGGGTGATTGTTTATAGTGACTCTGCATATGTGATTGGTGCAGTATATATGGAACTGCCATATGGCAGATAGGTGGGTTTGAAACCAGGAAAGGCCGGCCTATAGTAAATGCTAGCAAAGCCTGACACATATTACAGGCTGTGAAGGTACCTAATGAAGTGGCTGTTGTCAACTGCCTAATAAACCACTTATATCCCCAACCATGGTTTCCCAAGACAAAGTTAGATCTGACAAAATTGACAAACAAGCACTGGAATTGAAATATAGTTTCGGGGCTGCTTATCACCCCAATGTTAGAGCAAAGATGAAATAATGTACCTGACTTTGACATTACAACTTGACTTGACCAAATCTGTGCACAGACAAAAATAACATGGCTTAAGGCATTACCAATTGCATTAATGTCTATTCGCTCTTCTGTTAACAGGATTTCTGGTTTCACAACCTTTGAATTGCTTACAGGTCGTCAGTTTCCGGGTCCGAGGAATGCCCTGGTGTAGGATCCTATCCTGTCACTAACTGATGATGTTTATTTCTAAAAACTAACTGCTCTGATTAAACATTTTTCTTGCCAGGCTACCACAAAACGAAATTGTGAGGACGACCCAGCTGTTAAAAATAATGATTGGGTTTCTAACAGACACAGGTGTGGACCTGAGGACTCAGGTCCAAGAGAGGGAGAGTGTTGAAAGTGAAAGTGAATCAGCTGGAATACAGAGAGGACAAACAGGAAGTGAAACATCAGTGGTAACACATCAGTGGTAACACTCACACAACACCAACAACAAAGTCAACAAACACACTGTAACATTGTGCATAAAAAAGGTGACATTTTTTCTAGCCCAGCAACAGAACCCCTAGCACACTGTGTGAGCACAGATTGTGCCTACGGAGCAGGTATAGCCGTACAATTCAAAGCGAAGTACGGCACACAAAAGGTTGTTAGACAGAACAAACACACAGGTGAATGTGCAGTTACCCATGAGGACGACGGCAGATTGATTTTTCATTTAATAATAAAACAAAATTGTACTGATTTACCAACATATGAGAGTTTTACCTACAGCCTCAGATGTATGAGAGAGTGGTGTGAGAAAGAAAACATAACAAGTGTATCCACTCCCCGGCTGGGGTGTGGCCTGGATAAATTGGATTTCCACAAAGTGCTGGGAATCCTGACAGAAGTGTTCAGGGATCTGAACATCACAATTACGGTTTATTCATTGTGAATGTCATCTAAGTTTTAGTTTTTACTATTATGATCGTGTTACTTCCTTTCAATTTTGTATAAGTATTATCGTTTTATTTCTTTCACTATACTCCTACTTTTTATCAAGTATTAAGTTTAAGAGTGTTTTTTGAATTTAGCCAATAGGCATAAGTGTATTTTTTCCACAGAGATGAAGCTATATGCAAATTGGAAGGTTCTGTGGGCCGTAGGAGTTATAACTGCAATTATAGTCACCATAATATTTGGCATAAACAATGGAGATCCCTGTGTAACAGACTGATAGTGTCTGCAATAGAGAAAAAAGAAAATCCACCCAAATACAGCATGCCGCTATTAGGCCTACAGAACCTGGATGAGGAGGAGGAAGAAAATGTGTGACCTCTTTCAGAGGTCAAGAGAGGGAATTGTGGGATTTTTATGTTGTTTTATTAATCTTGCTAATTGCTAAAAGTGTTAAAGTTACAAAGATGTCCAAACAAGGACTGTGGAAATTGATTTTGTTCCATGTTATATTTCTTTAATTAATCATTTTATTCTATAAACATTGTGTGTTTTATATATGCACTGAGCTATTATGTAGAAATGAGGTGTTTGTGTTTGAGAGTGGAAAGTTACCAGCTTTTGTGTGTGTGTAAGAAGCTTCAAGGAGAAATAGCATGAGGAATTTACGCCTGGCATGGATCAAGATAAGAGAGAGGTCTGAGGGGGAAAAGTATTTAATGATGTTATTAACTAATGCTTTAATATTCACAGGATAAAATATGCTATGTATTTCTTACTTAATCAGTATTAATCATTGAATAATTGATGTAATAAATATAAGATGTTGTCTTTGATAAATTTGTATTAACCAATGAAATGAAGGTTGCATATAGAATAACTTAATGGGGGCAGGGCAGCTCAACCTTGAAGAACAGAATCTCCTGTGTGTATGTATGTGTGTGTGTGTGTGTGTGTGTGTGTGTGTGTGTGTGTGTGTGTGTGTGTGTGTGTGTGTGTGTGTGTGTGTTTTCTTTCCTAACAGATGGTTTTTAACAATGATTAAAGTGTTTGCTTAGAAGTAGTATTGCAGTAAAAGATTTAATATGTGTTTATCTATCTAAAGAAGTTAATGTGTGCCTTATTCATATAACCAATTTTACAAATAATGAAATGATGTCATGATATTGAAATATGTTTTACATAATAATCACTTTCATCTTACAGCTTATGTTTTTTATAAATGAATGTTTTATTAATGATTTGTTTTTAAGAAAGCATTATAACATGCTATTCAAAGTGGAGGAGTACTGGAGAGGAACTGCAGGGCTCCCAGGGATGAGAGGAGAACAGTTTGTTTTTCTTTGTCTATGTGTGTCCATCTTTGCCTACAGGCTAAAATTGGGTGTGGTGATGGAGTCAGATGGACGAGGGGAACGGCCTTTGTGGGTGGAGATTTTCTGAAGAAAGATCGACGTCACATATTTTATAAATAAGCATGTTACTTCCTGAGCTGGTTGTTCGCTACTTGAGAGGACCCAGCGCTGTTAAACTTTTTCAATCTGATCAATAAATATTTGAACTTAGATATTTGTATCTTTTGCCTTTCCTCTAAATTATGAACATGCAAATGGACGCCTTAAAGTCCAACACTTCATGCTAGCTTCATGCTAAACATGCTATCATCATGCTAGCTTCATGCTAACTTCATGCTAGCTTCATGATAATCATACTAGCTTCATGCTAATCATGCTAACATCATGTTAGCTTCATGCTAATCATGCTAGCTTCATGCTAATCATGTTAGCTTCATGCTAATCATGCTAGCTTCATGCTAATCATGTTAGCATCATGCTAATCATGCTAGCATCATGCTAGCTTCATGCTAATCATGCTAGCATCATGCTAATCATGCTAGCATCATGCTAGCTTCATGCTAATCATGTTAGCATCATGCTAGCTTTATGCTAATCATGCTATCATCATGCTAGCCTCATGTTAAATTATGCTAGCTTCATGCTAGCTTCATGCTTAATCATGCTAGCTTCATGCTAAATCATGTTCGCTTCATGTTAAATCATGCTAGCTTTATCTTAAATCATGATAGCTTCATGCTAAGTTGTCAAACTCTACTCTCAGACTAGGCTTTCTCAAGCCAACATAAAGTTTGTTCCGACGAACTTTTCTATCTAGTTTTTATAGAGACAGATAAAGATTTTGTGAGACGAAGAGTATGTATTTTTCTGTTTCAGAAATATTGTGTCCCAGTATGTGTGTACACTACCGGTGAAATGTTTGGAAAAAAAGTCTCTTATGCTTATCATGACTGCATTTATTGGAAAAAAAACCACCTGTTTCCAATATTGACAATAAATCATCATATTAAAATGATTTCTAAATGATCATGTGACACTGCAATGATGAAAATCCAGCTTTGCATCAGAAATCAATATCTTTGTAGCATACCCTGTCTAGCAGGTTGTCCCACCATATAGACGATGAAATGATGCTGTATCTGTAAAAAAAAAAGTTTTAGTTAGACACACAATGCACTCAACAACATAGTATAATTGTAACATTCTTTTGTTAATAAAGTTACAGAGATTATATGATTATTTTATTCTGATAAGTCTCCAGTAGCCTATGACTTTATTTATTTCTTAGGTTTCAAACATTAAACCACAAAAAATAACCAATAAAAGCAACAGACCCTGCAGGGTAACTTACATTCCAACAGACCATCTGTGTAGTGAGGTGTATTTTCATCTGAAACATGCAACGCGTCACACATGTAATTAAACAACAAACAATTATATTTTAGATAATCACATCAAACTTGTTAACTTTACTCACCTACAATTTGGCGATCGTAAACTAGTGAGATGACGATCCAGTCCAATGCAAAATGGCGAAGTCCATGTGCTGTAGCGTCTGTTTTTGATTTTGGCGCCACCTCCTGACTGGAGTGTGAATAGACGTCATTTCCGCTTCTACTAAAGTCAGTTTCCTGACACTTGTATGTAAATCAATCTCATAGAATTTATCCAGTTTGTTTCACGGCTAGATTTATTTAATTCATATTCATACATTTTAACTGATTAAATCTAATAGTTTTTAAATTGAACAGATTTATATATATTCTAATAAATCGGATTACATATATTTTAAAAAACGAGTATTTAAATAAAATCTAAATGATCCAAATACTTAAAAGTAAATATTGCCAGGAATCGTTTTTTTTGAGTGTAACATCATACATTCAAACTGACCAATCAGAAGACCACACCTTTAACCCCCACTCTATTGAACAAACAGCTGTAACAATAGTCTTTGTAAGCACAGGAATGCAGATGGTACAGTATGGAAATGGGGGTTGTGACAAGTTGTGACGAAGTAATAAATTCCTAAATTTTATTTTATTCATTTATTGTGAAATCACTTGTATGCTATTTTACATTGTATTGAGACCTCTATGTCTTCCTACAGATGGTGTTGGGGAACTCGCCCTGAGGCAGCTGCCAGCCTTGCTTCCACCGACGACTTACAAAGTTGGCCGGGGCCGTGGTGTGAAAGTAGTTCGCCACACCATTCAGGAAGGCAGCTTGGCCTTCATTGACCATAAGCCTGTAAGTATCGGCCAGATAGTATGGTCAGATAGGTGGGCCGCACGCATTTTCTTAACATGTTTATTGTAATGTTAGATCATCAATCAATTTATGACTTTTTAGGTTGATTGAGATCTGAATCCTTTTTTGAATATGCTCTAAGACTTAGTCAAAAAAAGGTTTGGAATATTTTGTTATGTGCATTGAAATGTAGACTATTACAGTTCAACTTTTTTAATTAGAAATGCACTTAATCTTTTCCAAATTGTACAGCTAACTAGACTTTTTAGACATTTCTCTAGTGAAGACAAGGAAAATGGTCATCACAATTTCTTTATTTTAATTCTACTGTAGTAGTTGCTAGACATTTGGTCCTTACTCACTCACAGTCTTGATCTCTTGTATTTTCTTTTTTAGCCTGGAATAAACATGGTGGAGTACCTTCATGAGGCCAAGGAATCCAAGCCATACCCCCACATCCTGACACTGGGAAATGATCAGAGTGCATTTCAGGCCTTCGTCATAATAGCTGGACAGGCCCTGGAACAAGAAACACTGCTTCAGGCCATTGATGTCTGCTTTAAGGCATTCTTTGTCTTTGATATTAAATACCCAAAGCAGTGTGAACATGTTTGGGAATTCATACAGACTGTTATATATGAAATCCCAGGAGGGGAGTCTAAAATCGTTAAGTTTATTCAAACTAGAATACTTGCTTGCAAGTAGAGCTAGTGGCTCTTAAAAGCAGCATTTAGTATGTGGAATTAATTGTTCACTATAGAGCTGCTGACTGTTGGCCTGCTGAATGTTAGTTAAATTGAAATTGTTGTTTTGCAATGAATATTTTCAACCCTTAGTGAACTGCGCCAGTTTCACTATATTGTCAATATTAATGTAATAAATGTTTTCAAAGATTCAATTGTTTTTGTATTTTAGTGTTTATTGCATAATATATGCATAAATCTAGCATGTATTCGGTTATAGGTTTGTAGATTCACAGTTTTATATGGGTAGTGTATTGGAATTTATTTTCCTAAATTGTACTGTAATTTGGTAGACTTAATCTGGCATATGGATTAATTTTACCAAGCTTAATATGTAGTTGAATCAACCCATAATTGTAATTAATTTGACCCAGTGTTTGGGTAGAATATTTAACTCATCTGTTGGGTTACAGATGAGCAACCCATCTTGCTGGGTCAAATTAACTACTGTTGGTCTGGTGCAATAGTGACCCAGTGGTTGGGTTATAAAACAACCCAGGTTGGGTTATTTTTAACCCAGCATTTTTTAGTGTGTACCCTGTCTAGCAGGTTGTCCCACCATATAGACGATGAAATGATGCTGTATCTGTAAAAAAAAAAAGTTTTAGTTAGACACACAATGCACTCAACAACATAGTATAATTGTAACATTCTTTTGTTAATAAAGTTACAGAGATTATATGATTATTTTATTCTGATAAGTCTCCAGTAGCCTATGACTTTATTTATTTCTTAGGTTTCAAACATTAAACCACAAAAAATAACCAATAAAAGCAACAGACCCTGCAGGGTAACTTACATTCCAACAGACCATCTGTGTAGTGAGGTGTATTTTCATCTGAAACATGCAACGCGTCACACATGTAATTAAACAACAAACAATTATATTTTAGATAATCACATCAAACTTGTTAACTTTACTCACCTACAATTTGGCGATCGTAAACTAGTGAGATGACGATCCAGTCCAATGCAAAATGGCGAAGTCCATGTGCTGTAGCGTCTGTTTTTGATTTTGGCGCCACCTCCTGACTGGAGTGTGAATAGACGTCATTTCCGCTTCTACTAAAGTCAGTTTCCTGACACTTGTATGTAAATCAATCTCATAGAATTTATCCGGTTTGTTTCACGGCTAGATTTATTTAATTCATATTCATACATTTTAACTGATTAAATCTAATAGTTTTTAAATTGAACAGATTTATATATATTCTAATAAATCGGATTACATATATTTTAAAAAACGAGTATTTAAATAAAATCTAAATGATCCAAATACTTAAAAGTAAATATTGCCAGGAATCGTTTTTTTTGAGTGTAACATCATACATTCAAACTGACCAATCAGAAGACCACACCTTTAACCCCCACTCTATTGAACAAACAGCTGTAACAATAGTCTTTGTAAGCACAGGAATGCAGATGGTACAGTATGGAAATGGGGGTTGTGACAAGTTGTGACGAAGTAATAAATTCCTATATTTTTAATATTACCAATCCCTATATTTTTAATCCTACAAATCCGCCCTTGGCACCGTGGGCCACACGTAAGAAGACCCATGGTGACATAGTTCATAAGATTATGCTTTCAGTTGTGTGCAGTTGTCATCTTCAGACATATTGTCCAAACTTGTTGCTGATGAGTCTTGAAGACATCCTTCTCCTTACAGCCCTGCATGAAAGGCTTCATCGAATAGAATTGCACCTTTCATAGTTATGCAGATTTCCATCGATACTTCACACTTTCACAAGAACAGGCCCTGAAGGGGGACTTCACTTTTGTCCTTCTCTTTGAGGCAACACCCAAGATGTAAAACAGCAGGAATCCTGTGATTTAAGCAAATGGCACAACAAACAGCAAAGCATATGGCATTTGTTACTCAAGTTTTAAATGGTCAGATTGGTCTTCAGCCTTAAATCCCTGTCAAATACATTAAAACATGGTCAAGGTGAGAATAAAAGAAAAACTAATAAAAACTCTTGCATTGGTTTTAGAAACATGTAAATTAAATGCTTCTTTTTAAACTTAGCAAATGTTAGTTTTAACAAACCACTTTGTCATAAGAAGCAATAACAACAATATATTCAGTGTAACCACATGAT
Source organism: Paramisgurnus dabryanus (assembly GCF_030506205.2). Taxonomy (NCBI): domain Eukaryota; kingdom Metazoa; phylum Chordata; class Actinopteri; order Cypriniformes; family Cobitidae; genus Paramisgurnus; species Paramisgurnus dabryanus. The sequence goes on along the minus strand of NC_133347.1, from coordinate 40,116,681 downwards.
ATTTAAAGATCTTAATTTTCCAGTGTAACCATAAATGAAATGAACAAAATAAAAACAAAGAACATGATAGTTTTAAATGTCTTACATAAAAAGCAAATTAAATGTAAAAATAATAGCAAAATTAATGAAATTATTAAACATGAAAAATAACTCTTTATCAAGATGTCAATACTTGAGACATAAAACTAATCAAACTTTTTGAAAAGAAACCAAACAGATGCTTAAAATCAGATTTTGAAAATGACTAAAGTGAGGCAAATTGTGTTTGCTATGTGATTTGGTTCTGTTGTTAAAACAGGGAGCCAGTTTGATATTATAAGTATGAGATTGTGATCTGGCTCTATAAATCTTCTCACATCCGTATTTTTAGTTATGAAGCATGGTAAAAGTGCTACTGGATCCTGTTGTGAGGTAAAACATTTTCATTAATGCAATTATATAACACAATGTAGCCACATGGCATTTTTGTGCTCCTCTTTAGGGTCTGACTGCAGCTATACAAGGAATAGCAGAGTTCACCACTTAGGAGACAAATCTTTTCAATATAGAAACACATACAACTTGAAACTGGTAGACAATTTCAAGAGAAACAGTTATTCCATTAACACAAGACAACTTGTCTAGAATATGTAGCTTCAACAACCTCTCACTTAAATGTTTTGTCTAACACTTACAGTGGAAACAGTCAAGTGTTTTAAGAAATTAACTTCATTAGCCTATGTGTACATATAGTACAACAAACAACTAGAATTTGTGTTCTATATAAACAAAAATGCATTACGAGCAATCACAAATCAGAAAATGCAAACAGGATCATCTATGAGAATGTTAAACACATGCTAACTGGCTGCTAAGCCACTAGCAAGTGAGGTTAACAGCTGGGGCCTCATTTATAAAGCGTGCGTACGCACAGATTTGATTGTAAAGTGTGCGTACACAAAAATCCACGGCAAAGTCCATATTTATAAAAACTGTCTTTGACGTGGAAAAGTGCTTAGCGCCACGTCAGGGTCTGAGCAGACGTACGCACTTTTGCTTGTCTGATTGCTGCAGGTTTTTGGAAATATAAGCCATTCTTGCTGCTCGAAATTGTGTTTAAACATTGACAAGTGCTCTTTTATATGTCTGTGACATTTATTAGGCATCGTTTAAAGGCGGAGATCTGAAACTGCTCGGCTGCGCGCACAAGTTCAAGTTCATTTGCGATTTATAGATTTGAAAGGGGTACGCGCGTTTTCTGCGCGTACGTTCGGTTTATGAATCACTTCTACGCATTTTTGATAAATGATCGTAAGATCAAATGTAGGATGTTTTTTACGCAGCATTTTATAAATGAGGCCCCTGGAGTCCTTGCATGAACAATGCAGTCAACTCAGTAAGAGTTTTACCAGCAAAACCAGATTGTTTACATCTGCCCTTAGAAAGTGATTTCCTACATTTCAAATAATAAGGTGGAGGTCTGCCCCTGCCCAGTGACCAGCATTTCTCCTCTGTATGGCCTATTTTATGACAGGAATTACAAAGCCTGTTTATTTTGCCACCGGGTTTGTAGCTTGGTTCTCCTGGAGCTTCAGGAGGTCTGTGACTCTCTAATGCTTCATTTACACCATGCGGTTCAGCATGTTGATGCATCACCCCAATCACTGAAATAGGAACACTTTTCTGGGTTCTGGAACATGCATTCTCTTTAGTACAAGTAGCATCTTTTTTAGTCCCATCGCTGTTAAGCATTTGGGGATACTTAGGGCCAGATTTACTAAACAGGGCAAATTAGCGCATGAGCGCAATTCCAAAAATGCGCTGATGGGAGTGGTGATATCTGCGGGTTATTTACTAAAAAAGCGCTAATTAAATAACACAGGCGCAACAGCTGATTTCCATAATGACCAACCAATCTACTAAGAGCAGCGCAAATTAGCGCATGGTTGCAAATAAGCAGAGATGATGCTCCTGCAGGTGCATGTGATATACAGGCCGATAAATAAAGGCAGAGAGACGCGTGAACTTATCTGGTAAAATGATCCTGGAAATCCTCTCCCTTCTACCATGCAGTCTCTGATTTCTGCGATGTCTCCTCCTAGCAACAACAATTGCAGCCATTTCGAGCGCAAAATGATTTAAGACATGCTTTTTTTCGGCGTTAAATAGTCGCGCAAATGCCATACATAACACATGCGCAAACATTAGTAAATCGCGTTGCGTGAATCATTTAAATAGTCTCCTCCCAAAATGTTTGCGTCTGAAAGGGAAACTCCTAGAAATGCATATGCAATCAGGTCAGTCGCAAAAAGAACTAGACCACACCTTTTCAGCGCTAATGATCCACTGCGCGTCTTTAGTAAATTCCGACATCGCTATTTACCGCCAAAATGATGGTTTACGCTGGCGCAAGCGCTTAGTAAATCTGGCCCTTAGTCTCTCGCACTATTAGTTTAGCCCTTACATCTGCAATAATGTCTTTATACTTCTCACACTGTTTAGCCAGGGCTAACTGCTCAGATGATAGTTGATCTATCTGAGTTTGAAGATTTTGGATCTTTGCCTCTGACTTTTGTAATTTAGCGTTTTTGGTTCTTAATTCATCACCTTTATCATTCAGGATTGACTCAAAAATTCCATTATTTTTACATAGCTGCTTGCACGTCATGAAATTCAAAGCCTCAATGATTTCAGCATGTTTGGATTTTCTTTGTTCACTACCAACTGTGAGCCACCATGTAAGAATATCATCAGTGGTTGCATTGTAATTCAAACACTTTTTATATAATTTAGAAAGTGTAGGTTCAACTTTCTCGCTCCATAAAGCAAACAATATATCATTACTTAAATTAATCCCTTCCATCCATGAGGAGATAATCTGAAATAATCTCTAACTGTACAACAGATAGGACATTTAAGGTCCTTCTTATTTCTGTTTCATACAATTCATGCAAATGGAGATTTTACTAACCATGCCATGAAACAATGAAAACAGACTTACCCACTGTGTGGTCAGAAGGCATTTAACACATTCATAGGATTAACTGTGATAAAGTCCTCATTCAATTGATCAAACAAAGTAAAACTCAGAAAACTCACTGCAAGGGATCCCGGGTTTCGGCACCAAAACTGTAAGGGTGGATTCACTACAGTGGTTCAGTCTGTAGGAACGCCAAAATGACTGAGAAATGTTAACAACAAGATATTATAAAACTGTGTATTTCTGGTCGATTTTCACCCTTCTGCAACCTATACCAACGACGGAAATAAGTGCAGTTATAATAGCAAAATATAGCTGCAAGCAGCGATGCCGGGGTCAAGCCAAAAAGGGCACAGAATGAAGTATTGGTTGATGACCGTCATGATTTAAGATTTAAGAAGTTTTCAGTAGATTAAGGCAAATATAGCCATTTTTCAAATCTTGAGTGCTGTGTAGAAACAATGGGTTTTGCCTCAGGTCATGTTTGTGATGGCACCCACCAAATTTAATATACATATGCAATTGTATAGCCTCAAATGACTTGACCACTAGGGGGCACTGCACTAAAACAATAGATGGTGCCTCAGGTCACGATTGTGAAGACACCCACCAAATTTGGTGTACATACGATTAAGCAATGTGGAGATATAGCCTCAAATGACTTGACCACTAGGGGGCACTGCATCGAAACAATAGATGGTTCCTCAGGTCATGATTGTGATGACATCCACCAAATTTGATATACATACGATTAAGCAATGTTGAGATATAGCCTCAAATGACTTGACCACGAGGGGGCACTGCCCCGAAACAACAGATGGTGCCTCAGGTCATGATTGTGATGACACCCACCAAATTTGATATACATACAATTAAGCAATGTTGATATATAGCCTCAAATGACTTGACCACTAGGAGGCACTGCACCGAAACAATAGATGATGCCTTGGGTCATGATTGTGATGACACCCACAAAATTTGATATACATATGATTAAGCAATGATGAAATATATCCTCAAATGACTTGACCACTGGGGGCACTGCACCGAAACAATATGGTGCCTCAGGTCATGATTCTGATGAAAAATCCAAATTTGGTGTACATACGATAAAGTGATCTGGAGATAAAGCCTCAAAACTCTTAACCAGTAGGGGCACTGAAAAGTTTACAAGGGCTTTCAAAAAATGTCACTGATGAACTAGGTGGTGCTGTAACAAAACATTCCACACACCCTCAGTTCATGACATTTACAAGTTGTGAAACATTCACCTATTCATACAGTGTCAGCCACACAAGAGCCATCCAGCTCATCGGGAACATTTGGGCTTAGATGTCTCACTCATGGACACCTCATCACTTGGTCAGGTGGAGCTGGGGTTTGAACCACCAACCTTCCGATTTGTGGACAACCTACACTAACCACTGAACCACTGCCAATACACACATCAATGTGCAAAACCTTTGCAAAGATATAGCCTCAAATCCATTTTCGTGCTCGCCATTATATTTGTTGATGTGCTATACAACAACTGACAAAAACTTTTTCTCTAGAGTCTAGATTGTGTGTACCAAATCCAAGCCAATCAAACGAACGCTGTAGGAGGAGTTTTGAAAAAGTTGGTATGCTTTGTTATTGAAAATGGCAGACAGAAAACGTTTTGATATAATTTGACTCAGCATGCCTCAAGGAATCTAACAATAGCACTTTCATGAATTTAGACTCAATTTTGCAGTAGTTATAAGCAAAAAAAAATTACTTTTCAATGACTGTTATGAGATATAACTCATGGACATTTTGACACTTGATCAGGTGGAGCTGGGGTATGAACCAACAACCTTCTGATTTGTAGACAACCACCACTAACCCCTGAACCACTGAACCACTGCCAATGTGCAAAACTTTTGCGAAGATATAGCCGCAAATCCATTGCGGCATGCTCATCAACATGCTCAAACTAGGTGGCGCTGTACCGAAACTGTGCACGCACCCTCAGGTCATGACTGCCATCAAAACTACCAAATCTCATGTGAATATGTTTAACTTTGGCGAAGATACTGACTCAAATCCGTTTGTTCCCACTCTGGGTAAAATTTGTTGATGCGGTATACGGAAACGGATTGGCGAATCGACACGAATTCCATAACTTTTTGCCATGAGTGTCTCTAGATGCTACACACCCATTCTTTACGCAAATTGGACAAAAGCTCTATGACGAGTTCGAAAAAGTAGGTTTTACAAACAATTCAAAATATCGAAATAATTAGCATGACGGAAATGATGTCATATGGTGCAATCGAATTGGCATGAGCCAAGGAATCAGAAGAAACAAGAATTGCGTTTCTATGACGTACGGGTCAGCAGTTATAACAAAAAATGTAAGTGACAATTTGGACTGTTGGTGGCGCTATCGGGTTTGACATAGACACTCCAAATTTGGTGTGGGGACTATTTGGAATGTCCTCTTTGAGTGTGCCAAATTTCATAACTTTCCTACAAAAAAAGTTAAAATTCAAAATGGCCGACCCCCAAAATGGCCGACCGAAAACCTTTTGGTATCGTTTGACTCGGCATGCCTCAAGGAATCTAACAATAGCACTTTTATAATTTTAGACTCAAGTTTGCAGTAGTTATAAGCAAAAATAGCCATTTTTCAAATCTCGTGAACACTAGGTGGCGCTGTGACGAAACTGGGCATGGACCCTCAGGTCGTGACTGCCATCAAAACTACCAAGTTTCGTATGAATACGCTTAACTTTGGTAAAGATACAGCCTCAAATCCGTTTTTTCGCGCTCTACGTAAAATTCATTGACGCGTTATACGGTAACGGATTGGTGAATCAACACGAATTCCATAACTTTTTGCCATGAGTGTCTCTAGATGCTACACACCCATTCTTTACGCAAATTGGACAAAAGCTCTAGGACGAGTTTGAAAAAGTAGGTTTTACAAACAATTCAAAATATCGAAATAATTAGCATAACGGAAATGACTTCATATGGTGCAATCGAATCGGCATGAGCCAAGGAATCAGAAGAAACAAGAATTGTGTTTCTATGACGTACGGGTCAGCAGTTATAACCAAAAATGTAAGTGAAAATTTGGACTGTTGGTGGCGCTATTGGGTTTGACATAGACACTCCAAATTTGTTGTGGTGACTATTTGGAATGTCCTCTATGAGTGTGCCAAATTTCATAACTTTCGTACGTACGGTTCTATGGGCTGCCATAGACGCAATGGCGGAAGAAGAAGAATAATAGATAATAATAATAATAATAATAATAATAATAATAATAATAAGAAAACTAACAATCCCAATAGGGGTCTCGCCCATTCTGGGCTTGACTCCTAAATATGTGGGAGAGCATTGCTAGAATATAAATATATTGAATTGCAATATGTAGCGTTTAAGTATTATCACTAAATCAAAACTAAACAACAGATTTGTAAATTAAAAGGTTTAATAACAGTACTGACTTAAAGTTACAAATGAAATGGTTACACTATAAATGCATGAAATGGTACTTAAAGGGGGGGTTTAATGGTATTTCAAGCATTCTGACTTATTAACACAGTTATAGAGTTGTTTCCTCATGCTAAACGTAGGCAAAGTGTCAAAAATGCAGTTAGGCGTGTTTCAGAGTATTTCTGTGCCGAATGCACTTCGCCAGGGTTCGTACAAGTTTCGGCTAATTTTTTTCGATTACGGTTCTAACTGACGTTTCAGGGGTTTTCGATACGTATCACTTCTTTATATGGGCTTCCGCCGGAAAACTTCCCCTGGAAAACCCCGCCCAGCCGTCAGTCAGCGGGAGACGCTAGAGCTTGCTAACAGCTTATCACGCCACTCAGCTTTGTTTAATTTCAAAAGTCAACAATGGCACAACAAGAAGTGTGTTTTTGGATGTAAGGAGAAGACATCCAAGCCTTATGGAAACAATGGATATAGTTTATTATCCGGATTAGCAGCGGAGTTTTGCGTGTGTGTGTTTGATGCGGTGGATTTTCATGACGAGTTACACGCGGTAAGTAAGACTTCTGTCTTATGTTGGAAATAGGCGTGTATATTATATAAATGACACGAACATGTAGTGAATCATAAGTTAAAACAGTGTTGTATAGTGTTGCATGACTCGTACTCGCTCCTCCCGTGTTATAACTCCTCCTTCTTCATTTTTTCGTACGTTATCGGAAAGATTCGGTAAAGCTAATCTTTCTTTTATAAATCTGATTAAACTAAAGACTCTTCAGAGATATAAAGGATGTCATACTACTCCATAGGTACTCCAGATTAATATCAGAAATGCAGAAACAGCGTGTGTTACGTGAGCTTTAATACAAACAATTGACTGTTTCCAATGTATGTGAGATATTACCTGATAAGATAGAGAACAGAGAAAGAAATAAAGTTTAGAAGAAAGAGAATCACCATTAAGAACTGGAATCTTGGCCTAAAGGCCTAAACCCAAGAACTCAGGTAAAGAAGAAAAGCAGAGGGCAGAAAGCAAATGCCAAAAGGCAAAAGCCCAGAGCTCATGAAAACCAAGACCTTTATTCTCTATTCCTTGACCATGTGACTAAACCTAACATCATACTTTCAAACTGACCAATCAAAGGCCACACCTTTAACCCCCACTCTATTGAACAAACAGCTGTAACAATAGTCTTTGTAAGCACAGGAATGCAGATGGTACAGTATGGAAATGGGGGTTGTGACAAGTTGTGACGAAGTAATAAATTCCTATATTTTTAATATTACCAATCCCTATATTTTTAATCCTACAGAACCATTCTTTTACACAGTGCTGCTCAGCAGCTTGGGCTTAAAGGCAAACCTGAGGACTTACCGCTCCGCACTGTCAGACAAGAGCTTCAGGTTCTCAGCGGTGCAACAGTGTCTTTCTCCATCTCTCCACTGTCAAAACCCAAAAAGGTGTTTCACATTAAAGGAGCATTTACGGCCCAACAACTAAGCCTGGCTGAGCATACACACCCAGTCAAAGCTCTGAAAGAGAAATACCAACACCTAAGAGGACTTCCACTTCGGCACCTAGAGACTGTATGTCCTGTATTGCTCATTGGCTCTGACTACCCCCATCTCATAACTCCAGTTGAGCCGGTCCGCCTTGGTCCCCCAGGGGGACCTGCTGCTGTCAAAACACGCCTCGGCTGGACATTACAGGGCCCTGTGCAGAATCTACAGCATGAGTTCAATGAACAGTCATGTTACTATACCTTAGCTTCACCTTCTGATGTAGATCTGTTCAAGCACGTATAACGATTGTGGCAGATGGATGTGCTACCTTGGCGCAGTGAAAAGTCGAGCACTAGATCCAGACAAGATCATGAGGCAATTGAGCTCCTTGATACCAAGACAGTCAGGGTCGAAGTAGATGGAGTGAAAAGATATGCAACCCCTCTTCTGCGGATCAAAAACATGCCACAGCTACATGCAACCAAAGAATCAGTGATTTCACAGCTGAGATCTACAGAAAAGAGATTGGCTAAAAATCCAGACCAAGCAGCTGCCTACACAGAAGAGATTCATAAATTAGAACGATCGGGCTATGTTACTAAAGTAGATCATCATGTTGAACAGGACTCTACTTACTCATGGTTCATCCCACATCACATGGTCCAACATAATGGCAAAAACAGAGTGGTTTTTAATTGCTCATTTCAACATCAGGGCCAAAACCTCAACAAGCTCTTGCTCCCTGGGCCAGTCTTGGGACCATCTCTACTCGCTGTTCTGCTAAGATTTCGGGAACATTCAGTTGCAGTCAGCAGTGATATACGTGGAATGTTCCACCAGATTCGATTACTTCCCGAAGACAGACCACTTCTGAGATTTCTCTGGAGAGACCTCAAGGTGCAGGAAACACCCAGTGTGTTTGAGTGGCAAGTCCTGCCCTTTGGGACCACCTGTAGTCCCTGTTGCGCTGTGTACGCCCTTCAAAAGCATGTCCTTGATCACAGCCAACCCGAGGAAGATGTTAGGCATTCTGTCCTGAAATGCTTTTACGTCGACAACTGCCTACAAAGCTTCACGACCACAGAGAAAGCTAAAGCTTTCATTGACAAGCTTAGAGCCTTACTGGCGGAAGGAGGATTTGACTTAAGACAATGGTCTAGTAATCAGCTGTCAACCATCAATCATCTACCCTCAGAGTTGAAATCAGCCAGCACTGAGCTCTGGATTACTCATGGACAGACAGAAATGCCAGAATTTGCTTAGGGATTGCTATGGAACCCTCAAAAGGACACGCTTTCCTACAAGCATCAGCCCACAGGCAATACTGAGACTACCATGCGGAACATTTACAGAATACTGGCAAGGCAGTACGATCCCCTTGGCTACCTCATCCCATATACCACTAGAGCTAAGCTCATAGTTCAGCGCTTGTGGGACAAGAAAAGGGATTGGGATGATCCAAACCTTCCCCCCGAACTACTGCAAACTTGGAAAGAGTGGGAGACAGAGTTGTCAGCTCTACCGCACATTGCCCTTCCGAGATCTTACACAAGTCGTGCAAAAGATAGGGAAACCAGTAAGCGAGACATACACATTTTTTGTGATGCCTCTGAACGAGCATATGGCTCGGTTGCTTATTTAAGGACAGAAGATCAGCAAGGAAACGTGGAAGTAGCGTTCATTACAGCCAGATCGAAAGTGTCTCCCAAAAAGCAGCAGTCCATCCCCCGTCTAGAACTTTGTGCATCTCTTACCGGTGCTCAACTTGCCAGAGTTGTTAAAACTGAGTTTACCTTACCCATTCAGCACATTACTTTATGGACTGACTCGCCCACAGTCTTGACTTGGCTTAAGTCAGAGTCTTGTCGGTTCAAGGTCTTCGTCGGTACCCGTGTGGCAGAGATTCAGGACCTCACGGATCAACATACTTGGAGGTTTGTACCATCTTCTGAAAACCCAGCAGATGACATAACACGGGGGCAGACACTTCATGAGCTTTGACCAGACAGCCGTTTTCATCAGGGACCTTCATTTTTAAAGGATCCTCCGAGTTCATGGCCTGTGATACCACTACACCCTGTCGATATGGATGGAGAGGAGATGCGTAAAACTGGTTTGTGCACACTGTCATGCCTGGTAATCAGCACATCAATTCCTTATCTTGATTGTTCTAAGACATTCCAAGAGTTGATAGAGGCCACGGCCTCTCATGGGGCGGCTAGTGCTAGCCTAACAGACAATGACTACAGAAGGGCCGAGGTCACGGTTTTACAACTATGTCAGGAAGAGTCTTTTCCCTCAGATCTTGAACAGTTAAAGGCTGGTAAACCTCTCGCTCACAACAGTCGCTTGAATGCTCTAGCACCTGAACTTGACAGTGAGATCCAGCTATTTCGAGTTGGGGGCCGCCTACGTCACAGTTCATACCTTGAGCAAGACAGCATGCACCCCATTGTTCTCGATCCAAAACATCCAGTCACACTGCTTATCATACAAGCTTATGACACCAAACTCTACCACCCAGGATATGAGAGAGTGTTCGCTGAACTGCGTAGGAATTATTGGATTCTCCGTGGTAGGGAAGCTGTTAAACGGTGTCAACGAAACTGTGTTGAGTGCCAAAAGTTGAGAAAGAATCCAGAAATCCCTAAGATGGCAGACCTTCCTCAAGCCAGATTACGCTTATTCAGGCCTGCATTCTATTCGACAGGTATGGACTGCTTTGGCCCTTATGCTGTCAAGGTTGGTAGGAGGACTGAAAAGAAATGGGGAATCTTGTTTAAGTGCCTAACCACTCGAGCAGTGTACATTGACCTTTTGCATAGTCTGGACACAGACTCTTTCCTTATGGCTCTTAGACGCTTTATGGCCAGACGCGGAAACCCATTTGAACTTATTTCAGATCAGGGCACCAACTTTAAAGGGGGAGAAAGAGAACTCAGAGAAACATTTGCTGCTCTTGCCCCTGAACTGCATGAACAGTTGGCCAAAAAACAGATCCGATTCCAGTTCAACCCCCCAAATGCTCCCCATTTTGGAGGCTGTTGGGAACGAGAAATTCGTTCTCTCAAGCAAGCACTGACAGCAACCATAGGAGCACAGTCAGTTACTTTTGAAGTGCTGCAAACAGTATTAGTAGAGATTGAGGGGATTCTAAATGCCAAACCGTTGGGGTATACTTCATCTGACATTGCCGACCCCGACCCTATTACTCCAAACTCTCTCCTCATGGGGCGGCCGGATGCCTCCCTGCCTTCAGTAGTATATCCAGAGTCTGAGCTCATAAGCAGGCGCAGATGGCGGCACAGCCAAGTCCTCGCAGACCACTTCTGGAAGCACTTTCTAAGGTTCTATCTTCCCGGCCTACAAACGCGTCAGAAGTGGCAAAAGGACACAGCAAATACTCAAGTTGGCACAACAGTGATGATTATTGACCCACAGTTGCCTAGAGCACTCTGGCCAGTGGGACGGGTGTCAGAAGTTTTCACTGGGACTGACGGCAGAGTGAGAACTGCAAATATTAAGGTGGGCACAAAGACATACACACGTCCCATAGCACGCCTTATACAATTGCCTAATATTCCTGAGTAATGTACTATACATTTATCATTAGAGGCTTTTTCAGTGAATTAAACATATTCCCTTCCGGGAATCTGGGGGCGGCTGTTAAAAAGGCTGTTAATTGTTATATAGTTATTATGGCAGTTCGCTAATAAGATCTCTTTTCTTGCCGAGATTGACGTACAACATCCAGCACAGCAGCCAATCAACACCGCGATCTATGTGCAGGCGAGCATCCCGCCCACAGAGCTCAGTGTTGAGTTGAGCCAGATCGCTACAGACTCTAACTTTTTGCTGTTGCTTTAAGGACAATTCTTTCATATTATGGGTGTTTGTGCGTAAATGCAAAGTAAGTGCATCTTATTTGACTTCGGTAATGACCAATCCTGTGTTCCGTTTGACTTTTCTTATTATATTTGTCATCATAACGTGAATTGGTTTGTTAAGCTTAATAATTATTATTTAACGGTTTTACGTGGTCATTTCTTTCTGTTACACTTATATTTCACTTATGCCATCGTCATCTCTACTTATTTATGTCGTTGTGTAATTATATTGTTAAACATCTGGATTTAAAGCGTTCTATGTGTCAGAGTAAAAAACGCATGCGTATATGCATGGTACATGCCCAGACAACGCACCGCTGTTAAACCACCTGCTAGCTTTTGTAAAGGTGCATAATGTCACTGTTCAGTGTTTACTATTTAAATTATATAGTAGCCAGCTTTGTTACATTCATATTATTCACAAACCTATGTTAATGTGCATTTTCTGTGTTTATAGAAAGACCACATATATACACGTGTATGGATGCTCATCCAAAGCTTGAGTTGTGTGGTGACAATTAAACGGGTTACTCCCAAATAAGACATCAATCGACTAAGTCTCTTACCAGACACCCTGTGGTGGGTTTCAATTAAACCAGATATTATTCTAAAAGTGAACATCTATCCAAGCATTATTTCACAGACCAAAATAAACCATTTTTGAGACGTTTTATATAGGTGTTAAAATAACGTAATCATAACGTTGGAATAAAACGTAAATATCACGTCCGTTTACTACGAAAATAAAACCAGACCAAAATAAACCATTTGTAGGACGTTTTATTTAGGTGTTAAAATAACGTAATTATAACGTTGGAATAAAACGTAAATACCACGTCCGTTTACAACGAAAATAAAACCAGACCAAAATAAACCATTTGTGAGACGTTTTATTTAGGTGTCAAAATAAAGTTATCATAACGTTGGAATAAAACGTAAACATAACGTCTGTTTACTACGCAAACAAAACCAAATCAAAATGCAATGTTTTTTTTGCAACGTTTTGTTTTAGGCATGACTGGGTTGGTAAGCATTTTGCTGGTGGGCCGACGCATTTTGGGGGCCGATACGGCATTGATTTTTGCCAAAGACTGCTCCATCATGCAGGGCCAGCGGCTTGCCTTCTGTTGATCACTAAATGCGCCACAGACGCAATAGCTGCTCCGCTTAAAATATCGCTTTACCCTCTCTATCCATCCCTCTCTCTCAAAATGGGCAGACCAAAGCGCAAAGGTGGTGCTAAAAAGCTGCACAGTTCCCACTCGCAGTTTTTAGATATAACATAACATATACTTCTCTTCTTTAGAGTTCATTTGTGTTATTTTAATGCCGTGGGCGCATTATTGATGCGATAAAGCAACTTTAATACACGAGCGTGCATGGCATACCCTGCTAAAAATGCAGCAAGACTAGCATATGTTGTGTTTTGGTGCTGATATGCTGGTGACCACCAGCTAAACCAGCACCAAACCAGCATGGAATTGATGCGGGTCTATGCTGATTTTTTCAGCAGGGTGCAGTGGGATTTCCTTCACTCTCACACAAATCTCGATGAGCAGGTACATTATACAACTCTGAACTGGCTCAGCTCAGATTTTGCGTGTGCTTGCTTATACTTAGTCCTTATAAAGTCCAGATATATTTTTATTTAGCTAAACTGACAGAAGTGCAAACATTACAGATAACCCCATGGGTGGGGTTTAATTAAAAGGGTTGTAACACTTGCTGGAAAATTCTATTTAAAAATAATGAAATACTATTCTATCTACATGCTAGATGTGAATTATGTTTTTGTTTATAACAGATATCCACATACTGTAGCGATCCACATACTGATGTCTCCCTCATAAGCATCCTTGGATCACTGCATATAAATAGCTTAAGTATTTTTGAAAGGGCCCACACACACACACAAACATTTTTTATAATTGTCAATTTTGTATTTACAGTTCATTTTAATGAATGAAATTTACATTGTTTTCTTTCATTATCTTGTAAACTTATGGATTAGTTGTAACACTGTGTTACTTTAACTTTTCTTTTTAAAGAAAAGTTTTCAAGTTGGGTAGTTGTACACTGTAAAAAATGCTTGTGAAATCTACAGTAATTAACTGTGTTCATGCACAGCAAATAACGATAGTTCACAGTGGATTACAGTGCATTCAGTGTGAAATTACAGTAGTGTTTTAAAACTGAAAAATCACAGTAAAAAGGTATGTGCTGTAGAAAGTCACAGTGAATAAAATATCCTGCAAAGATTCACAGTAACCAGCAATGTACTGTAGAGACTCACAGTAACCAACATTGTACTGTAGAGACTCACAGTAGGGGTGAGCAGGGGCGAAAGTACAATTTTTCAGAAAAACTTAATTTTAAAAGATAATGTTTTAGACAGATATATTTTGCTGTGATCAGTAACTCAAGTCTGGACTATGAATTCCAGGTGAAATTTTGGAAACAAAATAGCCTTAGACTCTGTCAGCAGGGATGAAAGTAACACACAGGTGGCTCAAAAGAAACAGAACAGAACAAGATAGATTTTTGTGTTACACTTGTTTTTAGTAAATAAACATGACTATGATCTTGTTTATATGTATTTTCGGTTAAATTTTGGTTTCATAAAAATGTTTCTAAAGCAACCTGATAATGGTACACACAACATTCCATTTAATATGCTACTACACTGAAATAAATTTTAGGTTACACTTCATACTTATACAACTATAAATAACTTTTCAACTATGTCAACCAACTTTTACTAATTTGCAAATATCTCTCCTAACTGTCCAACTGTCCTTAGAGTATTAGTAGACTGTTAGGGTTAGGGAAGAGGTTAGGGTTAGTGGAATAAGTTGACATGCACCTGCAAAGATACTTATAGACAGTTGAATGTCTGTTGAGGGATCATCACAATAAAGTGTGAATAGATATTAAGCAGACAGTCTACTAATACTGTAAAGATTGGTAGGATAAGTAGTTGCAAAGTTACTTATAATTAGTTAAATGTCTAAAGTGGACTATCGAAATAAAGTGTTACCAAATTGTATTGGCTGACTCGTCATGTTGCTTTGAGTATAATTGGTTAATATGACTGTCATTCAGTAAACTGGCCAATGCCTGCTGTGTGAGCACTGCACTGTAAACCCGAATGCTTAAGTAATTAATTGTATTTAGTACTGTTAACTTAAATCATTACAATTAGTTCAAATTAATTAACCTTGTTGAGTATTTAGAACTTTCAGATATTTATGAGTTTGTAAAAATTTAACTTTTTAAGTTAGATGAATACATGTTGTTTTTTAATTTGCACTAACTGTCTCTTTAATGTACTCCAACTTAAAATCCCTCAGTTTAGAGATTTTGCGTCTGACGTCATCCGTGTTCACGTAAGCTGCTCGCGTTGAGTTCTTCTCCTCAAGATGACGGATCGGTCGCTTCATGGGGTGCTGTAAGTCTCACCTTTAAACTCAATGTATCAATTCTAAAGGCCATTATGTTTACTTTTCATGTACGTAATTGTGTTTAACAGTTAGATGTGATGTAAATATTATATTTTTGGATGCGTTGTCACGTTGTTGCTGTCTTTTGTGAGTAATGCCATATTTGGCTAGGGAATTTAGTGACTTCAGTACTGGAAGATTCCAGTAGGGGGCGTGGACAGGTGACTAGGGTCAAGCACACGTTCCTGTAGTATCATAGAACAATACACTGATCGAGGGAAACTCATGCTGCGTCCGAAACCGCCTACTACATACTATATAGTACGCGAAAAGCAGTAGGCGAGGCGAGTAGTATGTCCGAATACATAGTATTCGAAAAACAGTATGCGAAAAGTACCCGGATGACCTACTACTTCCGGTTAGATTTTGCAGTGTGCATTCGATGGACGCTTCACTATCCCATGATGCCCCGGACGAGGAGTTATCCAACGAAGAAGAGGCACGCGGCTGTTTTCGCGCTGAAATGACATGACGTGATGACGACGTATGTCACGTGATGTAGCAACATGGCGGATGTAGTACGTCCGAATCTCATTCATACTACCAGGATTCATACTGTACAGTGCCTACTGTTTTAACGCCAAGTAAGTAGGTACTTCATCTTATTCAGTACCTACTATACAGTATGCGGTTTCGGACGCAGCCTCAGCGTGTTTGTTTGTCTCTAATACCTGTTCCTTATTGCAGGTAAAACCCCTAGAAAACCTATTATTTATTGCTTTAATGCTTCAGTGACTGTTGTGGGAATTATTATGAGTTTGTTTTATGCACTTTATTAGTTAAAAAGTAGCTAAACTGTGTTTAATGAAAAGTAGGTCACGCGTGGCGCATGTGAACCCCCCCCCCAATGTGACGATAACTTGAGAGTAATGGTTGTGGTCTAAATTATTATTTCTAATGATGTGTTTATTAAGGTTATGGCAATGCAAGTTTTATATGTATTGATCAGGATTTTTAGTTTGTGTTTATACTATTAGTCGATGTGTTAAGTGACTGGTCTAAAAGTAATAAACAGTGGTTAATGTGAATCGTTGTGCACATGGCTGTTTAAGTGATTAACTGAATAATGAGACACATACTATTAATATGCATTATATTGCATTTGTCAATATATGTGTTTTAATGAGAGAGCATTGTTGCGTTTGCTACCTGTTTATTTTTAGATCCTGCTTGCTATAACTGTTTGAATCATAATGTTTAACCATGTAAATGTTTCTTTTCAGATTTCAAATAAGATGATAGACTGGGAGTGAAGGGTGTAAAAAGATGAATCGTTCAAGACTCCACCTCCTCAGACACCACAGACTAGAACATAGACACTGCTCAAAAATAAGTCCACTTCCATGTATGTATCATGATTGCCCCTGCATGTTTCACACATTCGGTGAACTCAAAAGTCACCTGTGTAGAAGCCATGTAACGGATAATTCCTAATAAGTGATGTACTAAATTCTGGCAGCATCATTTTCATGTTCTTAATCTTTTTTGTTCCTTATTTTTTAGCTTCTGAAGATTCTGAAGTGCATATTGAGAGAGAGCCACTGGAGCAATATATGGTTGTGCGTTACAGCTCTAATGGCCAAATGCATAGTGACCCAGTGAATGTCTCTGTTGTTCTTGAGGACGAATTGGTCACCACCCACAAGCAACTTCCAGAAGCCTTTCTTGTCCTGTTTGGATTCCTGTATGCTTTTCACATACATATTCCTAAAGGACTTGCAAAAACATTTGTATTTGTGCAAAAAACTTTTGCTTGGCATGGAAGATGGGAAACTGTCTCCTAGCCTGCAAACCTTAAAGAATGAGTTGATATGAAGCATAACTTGTACTACCTCAGCACACACAAAAGACAAAAAGAGTTACTTGTTATATAACTGATGTTACTTTGATTTTTTTACTTGTATCTACTTAGTTCTTATTGACAAGTTATGGTATTAACAAACCGGTTCAGTTTAAGAAATTGTCATGTTTAATGCAACTGTGTGGTGTTAATATATGAAGTTGGCTGTTAAGCATTCCTTGCTCATTTCTCATTTTATAAAATGCTGTTAAACAGTTTGAGCTTGTTAAAAGGTATGTTGTGTTGCTAAGAGAATTTAAAGAGCACCTATTATGAGATACACGTTTTTAAACATCCTTTTGTGTGTAAGTTTGTATTAGTACATGCTAACGATATTCAAAAAGTACATACCTCAAAGAAAACGATGACGCGAGTTATCGTCTCTAACGTTCAAGGACTACAAAAAACACTCGGATTGTAGGCAACAGTTTACTTCCTGGGATTGGTGACGTAGATAAGACCAACATTATCATAGTTCAGCCCTCTCTGCTTTGCTTGGGTACGCCCTCAAAGACGGGGGTGGAGAGCGCTGAGTCAGAAGAGAGCTAAAATGGCGGAGGTTGGGAGTCCCTGCTTTGACTCTGTTTGCAAACTCTTGTTTCATTGTTTAAGCGATTAAATCTCTCGAGTAGACGCTGTCTCTTTAGATGCTATAGCAAAATAGCACTTTATGGACTTACACAGAGGACATCATGTTTAATACGGTTCCGGCAAAATCAGTCAGAAGTTGTTCACGGAGTTTTCACAATAACTGCTGCTCATGAACCGAAGCTGCACGACGTCTCCTGCAGAAAGTTGGATTACTGTGCACTTCTGGATCACAGGCTGTAAGTATTCATGTTTATTATTTGCCTTTACTGTAAGTTACGTTACCGGTAACCGGAGCTTAACATTATGTGTAGAGCTCAGATATATATCTATGTGTAGAGCTAGAGCTAAGCTTGCAAGCTAATTGTGTTGTGTTGTAATAATGTATTTCATAAACAACGTACCATATTTACACACGTGTATGTTTAATTATGCAGACTATCGTTTTTATCGATGTTTATTTAGACGTGTTTACAAACTTGCTAAGCTGCTCCAGCTAAACTGTTACCGGTAAAGTTTGTTCTCATGATCAAACTCAAGTCAAGAAACTCTAAGTACAGATGATTTGTTTAACGTTATATGTATTTTACTGTTGTATTTACTTGAAGCTTTCTTAGATTTTGAAACGAAGTAAACACGTAATGTGTGTTGCTAATGTTGGGCCATGTAATACATTAACGTTTTAATGAATAGTCTAACGATTTATAATCGTTGAACTCTATTGTTATAATATGTCTTTTTGACTGATTACATGTTTGTTTTATTTGTCTATATCCTAGATTCACAGCAGGACACATCTATGGGGGTAATTTGATGCCAATATTATTGAAAATTGACAGACTAAAAGTCACAAATAGATATTACAACTTGTAAACACAAAACGCAATCTACAAATAGATTAAAAATCCACAAACACAGTCCTCGTGATCCGCAAATGTAAAACAAGATCTACGAATCGTCTTTGTGATCCACAAATATAAAGCATGATTTGCAAAAAGAAATCAGTGACTTGTACTTGAAAACCAGAATTTGAATGAATGTAAAGTGACTTCTTTGCAGATGAATATCATTTTCTATTTGTAGATTGTGTCACATTTGTTTTCAGAATTCTGACACTATTGTTTCGCTTTGGTGACAAAATAATGCCATAATCGTTGAAAATGAAGAGACTACAATTTGTAAACACAAAACAAATCTGCAAATAGGTTCCAAATCTGCAAACAAACTCCTCATGATCCGCAAATGTAAAACGAGATCTACAAATATATAAAAATCCACTAACAGACTCTTCATGACATACAAATATAAAATGCGATTTACAAATAGATTTAAAATCCGCAAACCAACTCTTTATGATTCACAAATAGAAATCATCGACTTGTACTTGACAAACAGAATTTAAATGAATGCAAAGTGATTTGTCTGCGCATGACGGTCATTATTTGTTTGTAGATTGTGTTGCATTTGTTTTCAGAATTTTGGCACAACTGTTTCGCTGTTTTCCATTAAAAAAATCTACAAATGCCCTCCTCACAATTTGCAAACAAACACAGTCTAACTTGTATTTTCCAACCATTGTAAAAAGACATTCTTACACATTCTGTGCAAAGTTCAGCATGCAAGTGTTGAATCTGTGTTTGCAAATCACAGGGCATTCACGAATCCTTCTGCACAAGTCTACAGATCTTTTTGGCACTATCTTTCCGCAGAGTTTGTCACTACGATCCACGCGTGTAGTCAGCCAATCAGGGGTATTGCTTCAAAGTAATGCCACGCCCCCTCAATAAGCTCTTTTCAAAATAAAAGCTGGGCTCACTGCCATTTACCGTTGCCGGTGCTACAGCGCTGAAAGGCGGCCAGACCGCGTTATCGATATTATATTAATGATATTAAAGCATTTATGTATAGCATGGCAAATATGTAGCATTAACGTGAACTAGAACAACCCCTCGTTTAAGTTATTATCAGTGCCTGACAATTCAGCCGAGGTCATTAAATCGTTAAAAACACTGCATGAAGCGGTTTTATCCTTAAAACATCAGTGTCTCTTCAACGAACATTTGCCGAGCGTCAGCGAGCCAGCTGGATGGAGTGGAGCTGCTAAGGTGACGCAGCTAAAATAAAGCAAGCGGGTGCAACGATAATATTGGATGTAACTTGCCGTAATTAACAAAAACATGAGCCTTATTTGACAGCAGCACTAATTGAACTATTTGACCATATGCATTTCATATACATACCTTGACCGGAATGCACTTACAAATCGCGCTGTTATTAGAAACATTTAACTGTTTCCAGACTGAGCATGGAGACAAAGAAGCACAAGCCGTTTATAGAAGCAGCTGCCTGTCAGCGTGTACGGAATGAAGTCAAAACGGTCTCGGTTTTTAGACCGGCAGTCTGCCTGTGCCATTCCACCCTAATCCGGACAGCAAATTACATGTTAATATTATATCCACCATTTACAATCCTTCCTTTAAGGTCTGTTCTGCTTTTAACAGCTCAAAGCTATTACTCTCTGTAGCGTTGTAGGCTACAGGTAAATTTTGCAGTTGTTTTAGTTAACTTTGCAGAGAATTTTATTGTCGGAAATGGTCCTGGGCTGGGTTTTCCTATAACGATTGAATTTAGCACTCAAGAGCGCTTTCTACAAGGTAAAACGATCGCTCGCAGCTGGGTTTTAAGTGCTACTAACGAGTCGCTATCCCTTTGTCAAGTGCTGAAATGTCACTTACTGAATGACTCGTAATTGTAGCAGAAGCTTGTTTAGGCTAATGATCTTCAGCCGATGTGCACTAATATTTTTTAAAATATTATTAATTATTTTCAATGACTTATTAAATGTTTTAATAATTTGTGCATCATGAAATATTATTTTTTCATATTTAGTTAGGACTCGTCCCACTGCGCAATGCCTTCTGCATTTTATAATATAGTTTAGATTTTTCTTTTTATTTGTTGTTTATTATCTATGTTTATTTATTATTAAGGATTATTGCATTACCCAGTTGCGAGCGATCGTTATACGTGCATCTTTGGGAAACGCACGTAAATGAACAACGAATGTTCGTTAAGTAGCTCGTAGAAAGCGCTCTTCAGTGCTAAGTTTAATCGTTATCGGGAAACCCAGCCCTGTTCGTTTGGAATGTGACTGGCACACAGCTCTAGTCAGGACTGATTAGGCTATCCATTTATCAAGTATTGATTAATTATTTTCACTTAATCCCTTTTGCATTTTACAAAAAGTAGAATAGGCAGGCATATTCTGAATTTAATCAAAATTATGACTGTGGCGTTGAAGGAACCTTCCTTTAGTGATAAATAAATAAGTTCTTTTGCTATTATTATCTAGCAAATATGACAGTTTTAAACAAACTAAGTAGCCTATTTATTTATTTATTGGCAAATGCAGAACAACAAGGAACATGTAGAACATAGGCGAAACGCCTCTACCTTGCGATGAGAAGATTAATCATGGGGAACATAAGCTAAATGTAATTTTAAAATGTATTTAATTTAAAAACAAATTTTAACCGAAAGCGGACTGTTTATGCTTGTCAAATTTATGCTGGCTCGGTCACAAAATTTCGTCAGGCAGTATTTGATATATGTATTTGTGTTCATGGAAAACAATATAGGCTATAGAAATTCGTGCTGAGTGACAGGAAAAAGAAAATCGTGCTAATTGGCACAAGAAAAAAAAGGGTCAATGAATACGAACAAATAAATCGAAAAAAAAAAATAAGATATTGTTGATTCTGCATTTATCCAGCCAGCATAAATTTGACAAGCATGTGCTTTCGTTTTAAAAATGACATTTAAGCCTTTAATCATATAAGGGAGAAAGGCGTGTAGCCTACCTTTGCTTTCTCCTCATTGTTCTGCATTTGCCAATGAATAAGTCAGTCATATTTGTTATAAAAAAATCAATGTATGCTACATAATAATAGAACTTGTTAATTTTTTACCAAAATAAGAAAAAGAAAGTCGGTAAAAATGTGCACCAAGCTAGACACTCAAAATGAGGGCCGGAGTGGGACTCGCTGACTATTAAAATAATATAATTAAATCCTCAGTAGCCATATCTGCTATACTGTTCCCTTTCAGTCGGTCACTACGACGTCACGTCGTGACCGACGAATTGGGAACTCGCTTAGAGAGACCAATCTGCTTCGAATACTACTAAAACGCCAATGAACTTGGCATTGAGATATTTGCATAATGCTGGCGCCGCCCCGCCAGGTGCGTATATAAGCAGCAGGTGCAAATAGGGAAATTAGCTTTTATTCGCTTCGAAAGCCTGCAGTATCTGCTACTGAGAAGCTACTCTACTCTGTTGGGATCTGATTGCTGAAGTTGGTTGTACTAGCAGTACCACAGCGGACGCTTCGCTTATTCCACGGCTCTACATCTGTTTGTTGTTTTTGAGTTTAGTGTGTGCGTTGCCTTTCCCTGTGCGCTCATCAACTAAGCATCTGAGTGAATTTCCCTAAAAGAGTGATACGAGAGAGCTTTGTGCCTTGTTAAAGGCAGCCACTCTCTCGTATATCCGGACATCAGCGTCCTTTTCAGGATGGCTTTTCGTCCGTGCGATCTTGGGTGCGGCAAATACATGGGTCCGAAGGACGGTCACGAGCGTTGTCTTTCGTGTTTGGGCATCGAGCACGCAGAGGCAGCGTTCGCTGGGGGTAAGTGTTCTCACTGCGAGAGCATGTCCCTTGTGGATTTGCGCAGACGGTTGTCTTTCCTCCGGGAAAAGCGCAACCCTCGTCATGCGAGTGCTGAACGCCGCCACGGTGCGGCTGTGAAGCTCTCAAAGGACGACCTGCGCATCACTGTGCTGAGCCGAGCGGGGGATTCGTCCTCAGGCTCCCAGCCTCCTCATCCACAGCCGGTTGATGTGCCGATGGAGACTTCAGCGTCGTGTTCTACGATGTCTCTAGAATCCATCGTGCCGCCCTCCGGGTCCACCGACGCCGCAGCATCCGAGGGTGGGCCTCCTCCCCCTGACGTGGACCCCGACGCCCTTCCTCCCTCTGGTCGGGTTGGGACGCCGGAGTTCGATCCAGAGATGGTGGCCGTGCTCGCTCGAGCGGCGGAGACCGTAGGGTTAGAGTGGGTTCCCCCCCCTCAGCCCGAACCGTCCCGCCTGGATGATTGGTTCTTTGGAGCTGCCCGGGTTTCACAACCCTCTCCACCGGTGCCTTTCTTCCCCGAGGTGCACGAGGAGCTGACTAGAACCTGGAAGTCGCCGTTTTCCACGAGATTACGGCCGTTTCAGCCCTCCCCCCTCACCTCCCTCACCAGCGGAGCCGCTAAGGGTTATACGGGGATCCCTCCCGTGGAGCGTGCTGTCGCGATGCAACTGTGTCCGGCACACGCTCCCTCTTGGAAGGACCGCCCAACCCTCCCCTCTCGTGCCTGCAGACAGTCCTCCGGTTTAACGGGCGCTGCCCACCAGGCATGTGGAGAGGCGGCTTCAGCCCTGCACGCAATGGCGTTGCTGCAGGTTCATCAAGCGAAGGCCTTGAGGGATCTGCACGAGGGAGGACACGACTCGCCTGTCCTTTCGGAGCTCCGGGCTGCCACTGATCTGGCTCTTCGCGCTACGAAGGTGACAGCGCAGGCGATTGGTCGTGCCATGTCCACGATGGTGGTCCAGGAACGCCACTTATGGCTATGTCTGGCGGACATGTCGGATGCGGAGAAGAACAAGTTCTTAGACGCTCCCGTGTCCCAGGCTGGTCTCTTCGGTGAGTCGGTGGAGTCTTTTGCCCAGCAGTTCTCCGCCGCCCAGAAGCAGACGGAGGCGATCGCTCAGATCATGCCCCGGCGCAAGCGACCTGCATCTCGCCCTCCAGCGCCGGCGGCCCCGTCTGCTCCTCGCCGAGGGCGCCCTGCGGCGGCTGCCTCCACCCCCCCCACTAGAACATCTTCCAGGCCACGGAGGGGGAACAGCCGTCGGCAGCCCGCCCCGCCCGCCCCACCCGCTTCCCGTGGTAAACGGAAATCGAAGCGGCCCTGAGACGGGCGACCTGGATACGGATGGGATCACTCTACGGGAGACGGTGATGGCATCGCTCCCTCCACCGGTAGAGGGCCGGGTGGAGAATCTTTGGTTTCGTTTTGTTCTGTTCCGCCGGCTTCTCAGCCGGCACCCACAAAACCACAAAAAGAGTGCATTCCTATTCCTTCTCCAGGTCTCCAGAGGATCGAGAGAGATGTGAGCGGGCATTTACGTGCTCTTCCTCCCTCTCCTCTATCGCCAGCGGGTGTCCTGAGGAGTTCCAGCTCTCCGCTGACGAGACGGGACCACCAGCACCCTCTTCGGAGTCTGTGCTCTCCGCTGAGGAGACCAGACGACCGTCACCCTCAGCGGGCTCAGGTCAGTGTCACACACACATACTGTAGATGCTTATGCTGTCACAGCAGACGCACCGGCAGTCCCACCTGTCTCGCTTCGCTGCCCCACCGCGGGTACTTCGGTAGTGTCGTTATTTCTCCTCGTACGGTGCCTGGGTGCTTGGCTTCAGTTCCCAGCCCGTTTCGTTGGGTTTTACGCACAATCCGCCTCGGTTACGAATCCGGCACACCCAAAATTCGGGCTTTCGTTTCACTGTAGTGAAAGCGTCCGATGCACATGTACTGCGTGCAAAAGTCGATATCCTGTTGGCGAAGGATGTTCGAGCCGGTCCCTCTTACCGAGATGATGATGATGATAGGGTTTTCCAGCCTTTATCTCATAGTACCCAAAATACGCGGCGGGTTACGATCGATTTGATTTACGCACCGGCTCTACAAAGGGGTTCTTTTGGACGATAACGCCGAGGCTCGTATTTCAATATTCAGATCGTTTGCAGCCTTAGACCTGTAAGACGTGTACTTTATGTGTCCATCTCCCCTCGCTTTAGACCGTTTTTCGCTCTGCGTCGTGGGGTGGGCATATTAATACTAAGTACATCATTCGAGCTGTCTCTCTCTCTCCGTGTCTCCATATGCTAGTCACGGCTTTAAAATATCAGAGAGAGCGTTGTTCGCATTCTGCTTTTTTCTACGTCGACTTATAATAGCCCGTTCTTGGCAGACGTGTGCGAACACAGAGAGTTAATGCTTTGGCATCTCGCTCGTTTAAGTCTTCAGGTCGACTGGGAAAGAGCAACTTTGCCCCGTGCAGAGGATCCTTTTTCTCAGTATGGAAATAAGACTCGATCGACTAATTGGCGTGTTTAACAAGAGCGCGCAACCAGTCAGTTCTGACTTGCCTCGGTTTAAATCGAGGGAAGTACGCGGTCCCTCTGAAACAATTTCAGAAGCTCCTGGACATATGACAGCATGCTGCGAATGTGACGCCGCCCGAGCTGCTTCATATGAGACCGCTTCAGCGTTGGCTTACGATCGAGTCTCGAGGAGAGCGTGGCACACCGACATACACCGTGTAAACATTGCACCTGCGTGTCATTTAAATTTTTCCCCGTGGTAGACCCGGCATTTCCGATAGAAGATATGCCCCTGAGGGGTCTCCTGGCATTCTGTATATTGCAATGCCCTCAGCACGGGATGATCAGCCACGTATGACGGGCTTGCAGTCTCAGGGGTGTGCATAGCACCCCAACTGCCGCGAGCGGTGCGCTGTATATCTGGGACTTGTACGCTCCGCTATGGAGATGCGAGGGAAGGATGTATTAGCCGACACCAATAACATTGCGACTGTTGCGTTATTTACCGTTAAGGCGGTTTTGCGCTCTCGTCACCTGTCGCATCTCGCTCGTCATCTCCTCCTTTGGAGTCAGAAGCATCTGAGGTCCCTTCGTGCCATTCACATTCCGGGCTCGCTCAATACAGCAGCGGACGCGCTTCTCGAGCTGCGCGCCCCGGCGAATGGCGACTCCACCCCCAGACGGTCCAGCTAATTTGGAAGAAGTTCGGTTGTGCGTAGATAGATCTGTTTGCGTCGCCGGACGATACCCACTGTCGCCTATTTATTCACTAACCGAGGGCAGCCTCGGCGTGGATGCGTTGGCACACAGCTGGCCTCGGGGGATGCGCAAATACGCATTCCTTCCAGTGAGCTTAATCGCACAGACACTGTGCAGAGTCAGGCAGGACGAGGAGAGCCTTTTATTAATCGTCCGTACTGGACGACTGGGAATTGGTTTTTCATATTTAATGCTCCTCGCGACAGCCCTCCCTGGCGGATTCCCCTGAGGAAGGACTTTCTTTCTTAGGAAGGGGCACATTGGCACTCGCGCCCCGACCCGTGGGATCTCCATGTATGGTCGTTGAGCGCGCGCAAGGTTTAGGTGATTTATCGCAAACGGTATCTAACACCATCGACGCGGTTCGAGCACCGTCCACAAGACGGGCTTACGCGCTTAATGAAACCTTTTTCGTCACCCGGTGCTCTTTGCAATGCGAGGACCCCAGAGAATGCCCCATTAACATTGTGCTTTATATCTTCAACGTAGGTTAGATGGTAGGCTGTCCCTTCGCCATTAAAGTTGATATCGCCGCTATTTCTGCTCGTCACTCACCCACTTATCAACGGCAGATCAGTTGGCCAGCATGATTTGGTTATTACACTATAAGAGGCGCTCGCAGGCTAAACCCCTCGCGCCCTCCTTCTATTCCTCCTTGGGACCTGTCCATGGTGCTGAAAGCCCTTCAGGCCCCCCGTTCGAGCCTTTGCAGTCTGCGAGTCTGAAGCTTTTATCAATGGAAGCTCTGACCCTGCTAGCATTGGCCTCAGTGAAGAGAGTAGGGGATTTACATGCATTCTCTGTTGACGACTCGTGCCTTCAGTTTGGTCCTGCTGCCTCAAGCGTAACATTGAGGCCCAGACCAGGTTACGTGCCCAAAGTTCCCACTACTCCTTTCAGAGATAAGGTGGTGAGCTTGCAAGCGCTGCCCCCGGAGGACGCAGACCCAACCATGGCTTTGTTGTGCCCCGTACGCGCACTGCGACTCTACGTGGATCGCACGCAAAGCCTCAGGACCTCAGACCAGCTCTTTGTTTGTTATGGTGGCCAGCAGAAAGGGAAAGCTGTCACTAAGCAGAGGATGTCTCATTGGATAGTTGATACTATCGCCCTGGCTTATAATCTTCAGGGTATTCCTTGCCCCTTTAATTTGAGAGCGCACTCCACACGGAGCGTTGCCTCATCTTGGGCTCTAGCTCGTGGTTCCTCGCTAACAGACATCTGTAGAGCTGCTGGTTGGGCGACACCTAATACGTTCATTAGATTTTACAGTGTTCGTATCGAGCCTGTATCCTCTCGTGTTCTTTCCTCACCAGGGAGGGCACGGAGAGCAGACTCGCAGGTCGGCTTGCAGCCTCCAACTGATGCTTCATAACTGTGTCAGTATGGAAGGCCTTCAGAGCAAAAATGCGTAATGGTTTGAATTGCTCTTCCTCCGCTGCCTTGGCAGCCTTTGTTGCGGAGCATTGGCTGTCAGCCTTCACTAGCTGCATCCTCGCGAACCTACGTGTTGGCTCGGGCTCCACATTGTGTCCCACCGGGTTCCTTTGTGAGTATTTTTCCGTGGGGTTAATCCTACTAGCCCACGTTTCCCTTAGCAGAGCACTGCTTTGCTTACACAGCCACGGCTGTCATTTTACCTCAACTACGGTTGACTTTCGCCCACCATTAGCCCTTAAGAGGGGCGGTGGCTTCCGCAGCGTTCCTATCCCGCTCAGGTAGGGCGCTTCCCAGTCGCTGGCACTTCTGTGGGGTTAAAGGAACATCTAGTGCCCGGCCTTCTGCCTTAAAACCTAATTCTCCTTATCCTTAAGTGGAACCGGAGGGCTTTACGCAGACACTGGAAGAGGTCAGCCCCTAGTGGCGTTTTGATAGGGATTCCCAATTCGTCGGTCACGACGTGACGTCGTAGTGACCGACTGAAAGGGAACGTCTCGGTTACGGATGTAACCCTCGTTCCCTGAAGGAGGGAACGGAGACGTCACGTCCCGTCGCCACAGGTGCTGCCACCTGCTGTTACGGCCGGTCACACTTCCGGCTTTCTCAGCGAATAAGAAGCTAATTTCCCTATTTGCACCTGCTGCTTATATACGCACCTGGCGGGGCGGCGCCAGCATTATGCAAATATCTCAATGCCAAGTTCATTGGCGTTTTAGTAGTATTCGAAGCAGATTGGTCTCTCTAAGCGAGTTCCCAATTCGTCGGTCACGACGTGACGTCTCCGTTCCCTCCTTCAGGGAACGAGGGTTACATCCGTAACCGAGACGTTCTCTGCAGCCTTGAAAATTCATTGGATTTTTCTAATTTATCATTCCCCAATTCAGTGCAAATACGGTAGCCTAAACAATTATGATTTTGCCATAATTGTGCAGCCCTATATTTTAATATTATTTAAGTAAACTTGTTAAAAAACTACTAAAAGGGAAAAAATGTGTTTTCCCCTATATTTCTATAAAAAATGTAGGTCTTGTAAATACGTATGGGGTTTCAATAGTTTGGAACCTACTGATATAAAAAACTGGCTAATATGTCCTGACTGGAGCTGTGCGCGTCTGCGAAAAAAAAAAAAAACGAAATAGGCGTCAGCTCATTTAATGTCATTGTGCTTTCAGTTAACCTGTTTAGAACTAGAAGTGTGCGC
The DNA here is from genome assembly GCF_030506205.2 of Paramisgurnus dabryanus. NCBI lineage: Eukaryota > Metazoa > Chordata > Actinopteri > Cypriniformes > Cobitidae > Paramisgurnus > Paramisgurnus dabryanus. Next base: position 40,088,313 of record NC_133347.1, on the reverse strand, counting down.
CCTGCCCTCGACTTTAGGCGGTGCGTTCAAGTTCATATACAGCGTGCAGACAGCGTGCCCGAGCGCGAGGGGGAAAAGTCCGCGGGAGAAACTCAACAGCTTTAATGTACAAAAACCTTACGACAAACGAGAAACGTTCTAACGGAAGCCTTCAGTCAAGCAGAATTAAATAGAGGATGAGAAACGTGCAAAATATACAATGTACAGTATATACAGTTATGTCATTAATAACTACTGCTTTTAAAAGGACTTTTAAGTTATTGTTTTTGTTTCATTTTCAAAGTTTGATACATTGTGCATAATGACATACTTGGAAAAAGGGATAATTCAACAATAATTTATAATTGTATATCTTTTATTAATTTTATGAAATACATTCAACTATATTTCAATGCACATTTAGGCCCTGAACAAAAAACAACTCGCGAGGGGAGGACTAGGGATTAACCCTTAATTAACTTTAAGGAATTAACTTTAGTGTTTAGAATTCAGTTAAAAACCAAAAAAAGAATTCTGTGTGCTTTTTGTTTAAAGTGCTTGTTTTTATTTAATGTATTTATTTATTCACTGGTGGTAGGGTTGGGGGACAATGAAGGGGAGGGGGGGGGGGGGGTTCGGCACATATGCTTGAACCACTACTGATTTGATGTAACGGGTGGAATAATTTTAACATGTCACCTGCAGTCCGGGTTAGGGTGGATTGCAGACTGCGGGTCTAAAAGCCAAGACTGTTTTGACTCGATATGAGTGCCTAGCTCGATTTGAGTGTCTAGCTGGGTATGCGGTTTTACCTACTTCGTTTTTCTTATTTTACACTGTAAAAAATGTTTTGTGGCTTAGTAAATTTAACTAAATAAAATTAGTCAATTATATAAAAAAATAGGTTAAAACACGAAAAATTATTTTTGAGTACAAATAATGCAAAAATGTGAGTAATTCTAGATTAACACATTATTTAGTTAATTCCTAAATTTTATCATGTAAAATTTGTGAGAAGGAAATTAAATAATTATAAAAAATAATAGGCTGTATTAACTTAAAAATATAGTGCATCATTTTTGCATCCACTTTTTAAAGTAAATTTTACATGGAATTTTTAGTAGGCCTAATTGCTTCTCCATGTAAAACTTACTTAAACATTGCAATTGCTTAAATTGCAAAGGCTTAAATTCAATGTAAAACTTACTTTAAAAAAGTATATGTAAAAATGATGCACTGTTTTTTTTTTTAGTAAATCCAGCGTATAATTTTTTTCATATTATTTTTATCAGTGTACTTAGTTTGTTTAAAACGGTCATATTTGTTATTAAAAATCATCAATATATGCTACGTAATAATAGCAAAATAACTTATTTATTTTTCACTAAAATAGGAAAGTTTCTTCATGCCACAGTCATAATTTTGGCTAAATGCAGAATATGCGTGCCTATTCTACTTTTTGTAAAAAGCAAAAAGGATTAAGTGAAAATAATGAATCGATACTTGATAAATGGGTGACTTGTTCATTATTGTAATATAAAGAAATGCATTAAATTTTTTTAAAAACAAAGCCCGCCTTTTAATCTTTCTGACTAGAGCTGTGCGCCAGGCAAATTCCAAACGAGCAGGGCCGGGTTTCCCAAAAGCATCGCTAAGTAAGTAGATCGTAAAAACAATCTTAAAATTCATTTTAGAATTATGGGCCGTTTCCCAAAAGCTTTGTAGCTTAAGTAGCACTCGAAAATCATCGTAGATCTACGAGTGCTCTGGAGTAATCGCAGGGCCGGCCCTGGCCAATTTGCTGCCCTAGGCAAGATTTCACCTGGTGCCCTTTAGAATCACAGAATCACAATTGTGTTCCAATCATTTTGTTCATAACTTACACAGAAACAAACTGCACAGCTTTGTCTTGTTTTTCTTTATTTTGAAAATATTTTGGAAACACACACGAACACATACACACAATACCCTGTTACTCAGGCATTTGATCTTGACATTGTTAAAATCTTGTCTTTTTTACATGTTTTAACACTGTACATTTAACTTAAAATATTTAATTGTGTTCAAGAAAACAGCTCTTATTAATGAATTATTAGTAGCATGTTGTAGTGTCTCGGGAGATTGTGCTCATTGTTAAATAGCTTTGTGGCTATTGCACTGGAGCGGCAGTTTAAAATATAAACCCAGAATTCAGCGAACGTCAAGAACAAGAAAAAAACAATAAGGCCAAGACGCGGGATTTATATTACGTTACACGGACCATGTATAAATTTCAATGTTTCTGGACAGAAATACCAACTTTGTCTGGTATTAATAAGCTGCACATTGGAGTGCTGGCTGCTCCCCGCGGTGCTGAAGACGCGTGATGGCACATATACACAGATATCTACGTGCAATCTATTGGAAAGTGGAGGAGTCATTAGTTGGGTTAGTAAAATAACGAAATTACAGCTTTTAAATAGAAGAAAATAAGTTTTTTTGTAAAGAGATATATTTTTTTAAGTTTAAAAGTGCAGAACTCTTCTCAAGGGGAAGAAAGCTATACTTTTCCCCTTACGTGCAACCTATCGGAAAGCCCAGGGCCCGGTTCCCCAAAACGTTCTTATCGCTAAGTAGTTCTTAACCTATTCCTTAACCTCTCTCTTAACTCTATGGCACGATTCCCAAAATGTTCGTACACTAAGTATATCTTCTGTAAGTCACACTTTCGTAAGGTTGGTCTGGACCATTCGTAAGCTCTCTCTTAGCGTTGTTTAAGCGCAAAACGCTATCGCCGCAGTCTTTAGAAATCAGCGCAGCGCAGTACAAGTCAAACTATGGTATGCTGACAATGATTTTATGTTATGGACATTTTTAAGACTTATAATAAAATATGTTTGCAATGGATACAGGGCTATTTATGCAGTTGACTTTATTTGGTATCAGAACTAATGAATCAAAGACGGCGCCGGTGTTTGTTCCTCATTGAAGTCTGTTCCCTCTATGTTTATAGCGTTTTCTTCACGTTACATTTATAATTTATTTAGAAAGATTAAAGATTTCAATTGGTTATACTAAAAAGCAATAATATCATGTATTCTAATATACAATTTATTAAATATTTCATATTTGACAGTTTTATGTCTTTTAACATATAGCCTGTCTTTTTCTTTTCTTTTTTTCTCTACTGTTTGTTTTAAAACTGTTATGTTTCCAAACATAATAAATATATATTATACATATAATATGATTTATACTGTAAAAATAATTGACTTACAATCAAGAACAGTCAAGATACATTACATAAATGCACACATATACATCTCAGTAACCATTAAAACTTTCAATGTATATAAAGAATAAACGTATAATGTGATAAAAATGCTATAAAAACACTACACTAAAGGGAAACATAGGGGGAACAGACTTCCACACAACACCGGCCGCGTAACTGTTTAGTCCATGCCTATTTTTTATTCGTCAACCCTTAAACCTTTTGACATTTTGCCTGACGTGGCTAAATAAAAAAATCGCCTTCCAAGACAACTCATTATGGAGCTGCTAGATCTTCTCAGACCATATTCTCTATCTAACTAGGTTGCTTTTTATTGAAAACATTAATGGTAAGCAATACCGCATTAAACAGAAATACTGCAGCTGCTTGCCAATCAATTCTGATTGTTAAGTACATTAACATTCGTATAAAAGTGTATTACATATTTTTTTAAAGTCAAAACCCTTGTCAAGAAGCGGCACAAGTGGCACAATGGGATAAGGAGGGTGGATAAATAGCGAGGGATACCCGGTTCGTCTACCCGTATTACTGACAATTTGATCATTTAATTAATAGTCTATATTTTACGGATAACTTAAATTATGTTAAAATAAATGTGACTGGAATAATTTGAGTAATGTTCCATTTGTATATAACGTGTTGTCTTTCTTAACGACGTAATGCACATTCGCGTGAAGTGGAAAATCGATCCCTGAGTGATCGATCGCAAATAATTCAGCACCTTCACTTGGGACAGCGCCATTGTACGTCGAACTTAGAGGCTGCGTGTTAAGAAGCTTCCTAAGAGACACTTCGGGGAACACACTTAGGAACATCAACAACTTTGGTAAGATATATCTTTTTGAGTCTTCTTAGCATGCTAAGAGTGAACGTTATCGGGGAACCGGGCCCAGATGAGTTAGTTGGGTTAGTAAAATAATGAAATTATAGATTTAAGTACAAAATAGTATTTATATAAAGAGAAATATTGAAATAAAATTGCAGAACTCTTCTTAAGAGGAATTAATAAAGTAAAATAACGAATATTAATTATATAATAACGAATAATAGTTTCCAATAGGTTGCACGTAAATATCTGTGCTGCCACCAGTACTCCGTCCGAGCGCGTCTTCAGCACCGCGGCCAGCACTCCAATGCGCAGCTTATTAATACCAAACAAAGTGAACAAGTTGGTATTTCTGTGCAGAAACATTGAAATTTAAACATGGTCTGTGTAACATTATGTAAATTCCGCGTCTCTGTCTGATTGTTGTTTCCGTTTTCTTGTTCTTGACGTTCGCTGAATTCTGGGTTTATATTTTAAACTGCCGCTTCAGTGCAGTATAGCCACAGAGCTATTTAACAAGCACGATCTTCCGAGATACTATGCTACTAATAATTCATTAATAACTGCTGTTTTCTTGTGCAAAATATTTATATAATAAAATATATAAATATTTATAGTTAAATGTTTATATACATATATTAAAAAAAATAATAATTTGGGCGCACGGACGCCCCAAGGGGTCGGCGGCGCCCTTAGCATTTGCCTATTCCGCCTATGCCCAGGGCCGGCCCTGAGTAATCGTTAATTTATAAGTGCATCGTAAGACAGCAGTGTTACAAGGTCACCTGCAGGACAACCAGCAAATTGCACTCCAGCAATAACGATAATGTAATGTTTTAAATGTAGGCTATATTTATTTATTGGGGTTTTTTTTTCTTTGTTTATTTGTTTAAATTACTTTAATATAATATATTTAAAATTCAAACGAGAAATGAAATTTAAATGACTAAACATAAATTAATTAAGAAGGAAAACGTATTTGGTACAATTTTGGTAAAAGTTGGTACTAGCGAATTGATAAATGGTTCCTACCAATTGCTGCTATAATTAATCTATGCTACAGTAAAAAAATAATAATAAATAAACATAGATAATAAACAACAAATAAAAAGAAAAATCTAAACTATATTATAAAATGCAGAAGGCATTGCGCAGTGGGACGAGTCCTAACTAAATATGAAAAAAGAATATTTCATGATGCACAAATTATTAAAACATTAAATAAGTCATTGAAAAATAATTAATAATATTTAAAAAAATATTAGTGCACATCGGCTGAAGATCATTAGCCTAAACAAGCTTCTGCTACAATTACGAGTCATTCAGTAAGTGACATTTCAGCACTTGACAAAGGGATAGCGACTCGTTAGTAGCACTTAAAACCCAGCTGCGAGCGATCGTTTTACCTTGTAGAAAGCGCTCTTGAGTGCTAAGTTCAATCGTTATAGGAAAACCCAGGCCAGGACCATTTCCGACTATGCTCTGCAAAGTTAACTAAAACAACTACAAAATTTACCTGTAGCCTACAACGGACTCGAAAGCTACAGAGAGTAATAGCTTTGAGCTGTTAAAAGCAGAACAGACCTTAAAGAAAGGATTGTAAATGGTGGATATAATATTAACATGTAATTTGCAGTCCGGATTAGGGTGGAATGGCACAGGCAGACTGCCGGTCTAAAAACCGAGACCGTTTTGACTTCATTCCGTACACGCTGACAGGCAGCTGCTTCTATAAACGGCTTGTGCTTGTCTCCATGCTCAGTCTGGAAACAGTTAAATGTTTCTAATAACAGCGCGATTTGTAAGTGCATTCCGGTCACGGTATGTATATGAAATGCATATGGTCAAATAGTTCAATTAGTGCTGCTGTCAAATAAGGCTCATGTTTTTGTTAATTACGGCAAGTTACATCCAATATTATCGTTGCACCCGCTTGCTTTATTTTAGCTGCGTCACCTTAGCAGCTCCACTCCATCCAGCTGGCTCGCTGACGCTCGGCAAATGTTCGTTGAAGAGACACTGATGTTTTAAGGATAAAACCGCTTCATGCAGTGTTTTTAACGATTTAATGACCTCGGCTGAATTGTCAGGCACTGATAATAACTTAAACGAGGGGTTGTTCTAGTTCACGTTAATGCTACATATTTGCCATGCTATACACAAATGCTTTAATATCATTAATATAATATCGATAACGCGGTCTGGCCGCCTTTCAGCGCTGTAGCACCGGCAACGGTAAATGGCAGTGAGCCCAGCTTTTATTTTGAAAAGAGCTTATTGAGGGGGCGTGGCATTACTTTGAAGCAATACCCCTGATTGGCTGACTACACGCGTGGATCGTAGTGACAAACTCTGCGGAAAGATAGTGCCAAAAAGATCTGTAGACTTGTGCAGAAGGATTCGTGAAGGCCCTGTGATTTGCAAACACAGATTCAACACTTGCATGCTGAACTTTGCACAGAATGTGTAAGAATGTCTTTTTACAATGGTTGGAAAATACAAGTTAGACTGTGTTTGTTTGCAAATTGTGAGGAGGGCATTTGTAGATTTTTTTAATGGAAAACAGCGAAACAGTTGTGCCAAAATTCTGAAAACAAATGCAACACAATCTACAAACAAATAATGACCGTCATGCGCAGACAAATCACTTTGCATTAATTTAAATTCTGTTTGTCAAGTACAAGTCGATGATTTCTATTTGTGAATCATAAAGAGTTGGTTTGCGGATTTTAAATCTATTTGTAAATCGCATTTTATATTTGTATGTCATGAAGAGTCTGTTCGTGGATTTTTATATATTTGTAGATCTCGTTTTACATTTGCGGATCATGAGGAGTTTGTTTGCAGATTTGGAACCTATTTGCAGATTTGTTTTGTGTTTACAAATTGTAGTCTCTTCATTTTCAACGATTATGGCATTATTTTGTCACCAAAGCGAAACAATAGTGTCAGAATTCTGAAAACAAATGTGACACAATCTACAAATAGAAAATGATATTCATCTGCAAAGAAGTCACTTTACATTCATTCAAATTCTGGTTTTCAAGTACAAGTCACTGATTTCTTTTTGTAAATCATGTTTTATATTTGTGGATCACAAAGACGATTCGTAGATCTTGTTTTACATTTGCGGATCACGAGGACTGTGTTTGTGGATTTTTAATCTATTTGTAGATTGTGTTTTGTGTTTACAAGTTGTAATATCTATTTGTGACTTTTAGTCTGTCCATTTTCAATAATATTGGCATCAAATTACCCCCATACACATCCTTCTACACTGTATGCAAACATGCAACATCATTACACACAGTACAAGGAGTTAGACTGGCATATGAGGAGCAAAGGTATGTAACACATATGATGTATTTAGCTAGTGAAACCACGACCAGTCTTAGATGTATAACTGATGATGACAAAGTTTTTTTCTCTGCATAATCATAGGAACCCAGGCAGTAGCATCGTTTCACAATGTTTCCATCACCATCATCATTGGATGCCTTTGCCGTCCGTAGCCTGAGATTTCAGATTTGCAGCAAAAAATGTGACTTTCCCATTTATTGGAATGCTGTGCAGGTATTTAAAGCTCACGTAATACACGCTGTTTCTGCATTTCTGATATTAATCTGGAGTACCTATGGAGTAGTATGACATCCTTTATATCTCTGAAGAGTCTTTAGTTTAATCAGATTTATAAAAGAAAGATTAGCTTTACCGAATCTTTCCGATAACGTACGAAAAAATGAAGAAGGAGGAGTTATAACACGGGAGGAGCGAGTACGAGTCATGCAACACTATACAACACTGTTTTAACTTATGATTCACTACATGTTCGTGTCATTTATATAATATACACGCCTATTTCCAACATAAGACAGAAGTCTTACTTACAGCGTGTAACTCGTCATGAAAATCCACCGCATCAAACACACACACGCAAAACTCCGCTGCTAATCCGGATAATAAACTATATCCATTGTTTCCATAAGGCTGGATGTCTTCTCCTTACATCCAAAAACACACTTCTTGTTGTGCCATTGTTGACTTTTGAAATTAAACAAAGCTGAGTGGCGTGATAAGCTGTTAGCAAGCTCCAGCATCTCCCGCTGACTGACGGCTGGGCGGGGTTTTCCAGGGGAAGTTTTCCGGCGGAAGCCCATATAAAGAAGTGATACGTATCGAAAACCCCTGAAACGTCAGTTAGAACCGTAATCGAAAAAAATTAGCCGAAACTTGTACGAACCCTGGCGAAGTGCATTCGGCACAGAAATACTCTGAAACACGCCCAACTGCATTTTTGACACTTTGCCTACATTTAGCATGAGGAAACAACTCTATAACTGTGTTAATAAGTCAGAATGCTTGTAATACCATTAAACCCCCCCTTTAAGTATTTTAGTAACTGTGTTAAATAAAGTACGGTAGTATTTACTTTTAAAATAAATGTATTGCTTATTTATATTGCAGCCATCCATTACAATGTCACCAAGCCGTAACAAAAGCAGGAGAGGGAAAGTACAAGGCTATGTTCCCAAAACACACAAGTGACATACTGTAAGCAGTAATGTTTTATTTCAAATACATTCATAATTAAAAACTTAATGTATGAAGCAGGGAAATAAATTATCAAAACAAAAGATTTATTGACTGCAATATTTGTACAGTTATGTGGATGATGTGATCAGGCTTGTGTTTGCTGAGGTATTTGAAGATAAGCTGAAGGAAACCCCGATTCCAATGGACCTGGCATCACAGTTTGAGAGACCTTCAAAGGAGGACGTGATTGCATGCCATCTTCAGTGCAGGGGTCGTCGGAAGCCAACATTCTGATCAGGAAGCTACAAGCATATCTGGAGAACAACACACGACAGGATGATAACCCTAAAGTGTCATCTTAGATAGCATCAGCTGACAAAGCTTTGATATGCCATTTATCTGAATAGATAGCTGTAAGAAGTGAATTGAACAATTTTTGAAAGACGAGCACAACATGGTTACTAAAGTATGTTTATTTGTATATTGTTTAACATTTAAATATATATTTGTAATAACTAACTTTTGACTGACTACTATATTTTCTTTAAAGTTACATCTTTTGTTCTTTTGGGTACTTTGTTACTATAATAATACTTTAGTGTTATTGGTTTAAAAATGTAATAAAACTTACTCTAGTCCTGCGCCTCAAAGGCTTATAGTCGGTACAATAAATGTTCTGTGTGTAGGGATTTAGACAATTTGTGCAAAACCTGGATGATGAATCACGCAGGTAAGAGGCCCTGGAACCTGTTGCATTCTCCTTAAAACCTAGTAAGTAAAAACATAGCACAGTCTTTCATAATAAAGTTTACCATAGTAAAATGTAGAACTAACATTCATTTCAATTAATACTTTCTTTGTGCTACATTTGGTGTTTCCATATAGTTTGCACAGTAAAATAGTATGTAAGCAGTATTTTATAATTAAGTTTACTATAGTAAAATAATGTAGAAATTACCAAGTGAAATCGTTTTATAATCATTTCAACAAATACTTTATATGTGCTACATTTGGTGTTTCCATATAGTTTGCACAGTAAAATAGTATGTAAGCAGTATTTTATAATTAAGTTTACTATAGTAAAATAATGTAGAAATTACCAAGTGAAATCGATTTATATTCATTTCAACAAATACTTTATATGTGCTACATTTGGTGTTTCCATATAGTTTGCACAGTAATAGAGTATGTAAGCAGTATTTTATAATTAAGTTTACTATAGTAAAATAATGTAGAAATTACCAAGTGAAATCGTTTTATATTCATTTCAACAAATACTTTATATGTGCTACATTTGGTGTTTCCATATAGTTTGCACAGTAATAGAGTATGTAAGCAGTCTTTTATAATAAATTTTACTAGAGTAAAATAATGTAGAAATTACCAAGTGAAATCGTTTTATAATCATTTCAACAAATACTTTCTATGTGCTACATTTGGTGTTTCCATATAGTTATGTAGTACGTTATAATTACCTTTTGGATGTCTTTGCAACACATTTTCGTCTTCGTTTAGCATTCTGGCAGAGCTAAGGACACCTAAAAAAGTTAAATCCAATCGCATTCATTGACGGAGATCGTTTATATCGTAACGGCCGTCTGAACTCTCTGGAGTTGGAAACTCTCTCGATGGAAACACCATCGTTTATAGAGAAATATAGCGCTTGTTTACGTTGCCTCTGAGGCTGTGACTCTCAGTCAGAATCTGTGTCAACCCACGCGTAGTCAGGGGCGTAACCTTTCAAACACACGCCGAACCCAGCTGACCAATAACAGTTGAGTAGTCATCTGACCAATCCGATTACACTAGACATTTTGGGAGGCGGAGACAGGAACTAAACCGAGCGTTTTCCAGACAGTGGGAAATCGGTGCGGTATGTAAGCAATTTATAAGACTCACACTGCATTAGTTCAAGTTTTAATAACATGTATGTACTATGGGATATTGCAATAACGTGCTAACGTGCCAATTTATTAGCATAATTGGTGCTCTTTAATTTTTGACTGGAAAATATTAAATGCTGTTAAACAGTTATGTTACCTTGAACCCATTAAAAGGGTAACTTTACTTATGTGGGTTGCTAAACAGACTTTAATTTTTGACTGCAGATTGTATCACATATGTAAATTTAAGAGGGATGTTTAATGCAACTGTCTCATGCTAGTTTAAATGTATGAAATTTGCTGTGGAGCAATCCTTTTGTGAAATAAATTGCCAACATTTTATTACACATGTCATGTGTTTCTGTGAAATTGCTGAAGCATTTTGATAAAGATTTTAGAAGTTGATTTAACTTGATATAGAAAATAAACAATTTGCTTAGCAAGAACTCAAATAGAAAAGTATAGTAAATGACACATTTGATTTGCAAGCACTCAAAATACACAAGTTTAGATAATGAAATATTTCAGGTGCAAGAACTCAAAATATAACTGTGTAGTAATTAAAATGTTTGAGTTGCAAGAACTCAAAATATAACTGTGTAGTCATTAAAATGTTTGATATGCAAGAACTCAAAATATAACTGTGTAGTAATTAAAATGTTTGATATGCAAGAACTCAAAATATAACTGTGTAGTTATTAAAATGTTTGTGTTAACTTACTTAGTACTTTCAGTTAGGTCCAATTAACATAAATGAGAACCAGAAACTCAAAAGTTCTGCATAATTAAAATCAGGATCATCAAAACTCAAACGATTTGAGGCAACTGATTACCTCAAATTTTTTGAGTATTTTCAACTTATTCGGGTTTACAGTGTGGTTTAGTTTGAACAAACTGAGGGTGCATCCCAATTCAGGGTCTGGATCCTTTTAAGGTCGCGGACTTTGAAGGCAAGGCTCAATATTTGAAGGCAGAAGCCTCTAAACACCACGAAGTGAAATGAAATGAGACGGTCTAGCCTACGGGGGCATCACTTGCTTTTCCCGCCCACTACGCTTGTCACTGGGACACAAAAGCTGAGACCTATCAGACTTTTAAAAATAAATATGGTGGCAGATTTTTTTAATTTTACTTTAGAAAATATAACACATTGATGCAGATTAAACTATCCAACAGTATGTAAAATTCACCAACCTTAGAAATATACAAAAGCAAAACGCAACACACAACATTGCAGCAATAATATTAATTTACATCACTAAAACATCATTTATAATAGTAAAACAGACACAAGGACCTTTAATTAGCAAAATATACACTTTTATTTAACTACAGTTTTGACTGTTTACTTTAAAATACCCAGACTTCATATTGAATTTTGGGATAGCCAAGGCTGTGAAGGATACATCTATGGATCCTCGGTAGGGCTGTAACGATTTATCGTGCAAATGCGAGTTTTCTCAATTAAGTAATTTGCATGAATTACGGTGAAATGCCGCCACATCCAAAAGCCAGGGGGCGCTCTCGTGCAGAAACTCCCTTTGTGCCACAGAAGAAGTAGGCTAGCATTGCAAACGCTATTCCAGGAAATGTCTACAGGAATATTTATAAGGACTTCTCTTACTGACAAAAACGCCATAGTATACACACAAGCTGCACATGAAACACTGAATCGCGATGCATATTCAGGCAGGTCTTTTTAATGGGACAAGCTATATATCGTTACAGCCCTAACTCGGTTTCAGGGGGGAAAAAGCCACAGTAAGAGGCTTTTATATAAAGGAGCCTTCGAATTGTGACAGCCTTCGTCACGGCCCGGTGATGTCATTTGCTTTCAGATACGGCCTTGGAAGGCCACAGCCCCTGAATTGGGATGCACCCAGTATGTCTGTTTAAGTGCCACACACAAGTACGGTTTTAATAGTGTTGATTGTAGCTGTTTTTTTATCTGCCTGCCAAAAGCTTGTTTTAACAATAAACTGGAATATGGACACAGATGATGGCTTAGATAGGATCTGTTTAGCCACCTAAGAGTGTTGTTGGCGATATTTCGTAAGAAAATATTTTTCTTGTACGAACCTAACATATCTTAAATATTTAATTTTAGAGAAAATACACATGGTAGGCTAATAGATACTTTAAACAGTATTACACTGAAATCATCTTACTGGCCATATGCTGGTGAGACATGAAAACACATGAGCCCTCTGAATGTAGAGCAGTCATAGCCATTAGAGTTTTACCAGTGGCTAAACCTGCACACAGAAAATAAAATTGCACAGTTTCATCAAAGTGAAGTGTGTATAAATAACGTAATAAATAACCTTGTTCACATATATGATACATAATCTATAGGAAAAGGTCCATTGATTGGAGTCACGTTTTGGTGATTCACTTAAACATCTGATAACTAGTCCACTCAATGTGGTATGGTTTCACTGACCTTTTTGGGCATATTTTAATGTTACTTATACACTGTAAAATTAGGATTCTGAATTTAGAATCATTTTTAGAATCAATGGTTGTATTGAGCACTAGAACTATTTATTTTGGAGTGAAAATATTGTAGACATAAATTTGTTTTGTATTTCAGTTATTATACTTCACAGTAATGTTGTGTTTAATAAGAATTGGAGGAAACTTACAGTTTACTTGCAGTGTATTGATTGATAATTAATTATTTTGTTTTATTTACAGATTGTCCTGTATATCTACAAAACTGAATTATATTTAGTTATTTTGAGATTGTAACAAAAGTTAAGATGTTTTAAGATGCATTTCTTGGGAATTCATACTTTTTCATCCAAATTAAAATGTTATTTTACAAATGTTAGCATGCATTTATTGAATGTATTTGACTGTAAAACATTTTTTTAATTAAGTACATATCTGTGAAACAGTAGCATTTTCCCTCAAATCAGAAAACTTATTGTATTGTTTGGTAATTTAGCATATTTAAATTAGATCATTAACGTTGTGACGTGATCACACAAGATACATGTTTTACCACTCATTATATTGTGACTTGTGTATATTTGAGTTTAAATTAGTTTTACATGTTTTCTTAGCCATTTTATCCTTTTGCTATTTTATGTGTGTATGTCTTTTATTTTGCCTCGTCTGCCTGTCATGTGAGGGGTCACATGACATGGAACTTTGTATAAAAGGAAGGAGCAGGAGCACATGGTTAGCTGACACTATAGCTAAAACAAGCGGTTGCTGATGTGTGGAGTTTGTGTATTTGGGCTTACCTGTCCAGTTATGTTTTATGGACTTTGGATATCACTTTCTTGGATTTTATATACACGGTGGAAACTTTGCACATTTGGACTTTTAACACACTTGGACTTTTATATTGTTTTAGATTAGTTTTTTGTATTTCCTTCTTTGAACAATCTTGAGTTTTTAAATAATTGTAACTCAACCTTTATGGCAGGCCATTACAACTTTATTTTAACATTGATGAATGTTTACAGAAAATAACTAACCAATCAAATGCTGTAGGGAAAACCACAATGAACTATATTAAAACTAGATAGTAAAGTTTGAAGACAAACTTTAAGTTGGCTTGAGAAAGCCTGGCCTGAAAGTTTAAAACAGCTAGCATGATTATGCATGAAACAAACATAAGCTAACATGATTTAGCATGAAGCTAGCATTATTTAACATGAAGCTAACGTGATAATTTTAAAATGAAACTAACATGATTTAGCATGAAGCTAGCATGAAATAATCATGATTTAGCATGCAGCTAGCATGATTTAGCATGAAGTTAGCATGATTTAACATGAAGCTAGCATGATTTAACATGAAGCTAGCATGATTTAACATGAAGCTAACAGGATTTAACATGAAGTTAACATGATGTTAACATGATTAGCATGAAGCTAGCATGATTAGCATGAAGCTAGCATGATTAGCATGAAGCTAGCATGATGTTAGCATGATTACCATGAAGATAGCATGATGTTAACATGATTAGCATGAAGCTAGCATGATGTTAACATGATTAGCATGATGTTAACATGATGTTAGCATGATTAACATGACATTAACATGATGTTAGCATAATTAGCATGAAGATAGCATGATGCTAGCATGATTAGCATGAAGCTAACATGATGTTAACATGATAAGCAGGAAGCTAACATGATGTTAACATGAATTAACATGAAGCTAGCATGATGCTTACATGAATTAGCATGAAGCTAGCATGATGCTAACATGAATTAGCATAAAGCTAGCATGATGCTAACATGGATTAGAATGAAGCTAGCATGATGCTAACATGAATTAGCATAAAGCTAGCATGATGCTAACATGAATTAGCATGAAGCTAACATGATGCTAACACAAATTAGCATGAAGCTAACATGATGTTAACATGATGCTAACATGAATAAGCATGAAGCTAGCATGATGCTGACATGAATAAACATGAAGCTACCATGATGCTAACACGAATTAGCATGAAGCTAGCATGATGTTACATAAAGCTAACATGAATTAGCATGAAGCTAGCATGATGCTAACATGAATTAGCATGAAGCTAACATGATGCTAACATGAATTAGCATGAAGCTAGCATGATGCTAACATGAATTAGCATGAAGTTAGCATGATGCTAACATAAATTAGCATGAAGCTAGCATGATGCTAACACGAATTAGCATGAAGCTAGCACGATGCTAACACGAATTAGCATGAAGCTAGCATGATGTTAACACGAATTAGCATGAAGCTAGCATTATGCTAATACAAATTAGCATGAAGCTAGCATGATGTTAACATAAAGTTAACACGAATTAGCATGAAGTTAGCATGATGCTAACACGAATTAGCATGAAGATAACATGATGCTAACACGAATTAGCATGAAGCTAGCATGATGCTAACATGAATTAGCATGAAGCTAACATGATGCTAACACAAATTAGCATGAAGCTAGCATGATGTTAACATAAAGCTAACATGAATTAGCATGAAGCTAGCATGATGCTAACATGAATTAGCATGAAGCTAGCATGATGCTAACATAAAGCTAACACGAATTAGCATGAAGCTAGCATGATGTTAACATAAAGCTAACATGAATTAGCATGAAGCTAGCATGATGCTAACATAAATTAGCATGAAGCTAGCACGATGCTAACACGAATTAGCATGAAGCTAGCACGATGCTAACACAAATTAGCATGAAGCTAGCACGATGCTAACACAAATTAGCATGAACCTAGCACGATGCTAACACGAATTATCATGAAGCTAGCACAATGCTAACACGAATAAGCATGAAGCTAGCACGATGCTAACACGAATTAGCATGAAGCTAACACGATGCTAACACGAATTAGCATGAAGCTAGCACGATGCTAACACGAATTAGCATGAAGCTAGAATGATTTAACATGAAGTTAGCTAGATTTATTATGAAATTAGCATAAAGCTAGCATGAAACTAGCATGAAGCTAGTATGACTTAGCATGAAGCTAGCATGATGCTAACATGACCCAAAGACCCAACCCCCATGCCTCAATGATGTTCAGATGCAGAGATATAAGGCTTTGTTTATTATGTTGCTAGGGTGCTCATATTTGGTTGCTAGGGGCGTGGCTTAATACCTCGATAAGAATCCTCAGAGACTGATTGGATGACTAAGTAAAATGAGCCCACCCCCATGTCTCCACGACACTCTAAAGTGAAGATATTCCATCTGGGACGCTTTTATTCCCTTATAAGGGCATGTTTCCTGCCCCATTATAAGTCAATGGGAAATTTTGGGGGCCTCTTACACCCCAGGGGTACAGCTTACACCCCATTGTGAGGTATGTTCTTACACAGCCTGCCAGCTTCTTCAAATGTGGAAGTCCACACATTTCTACGCAATCGAGACTCAGAGTTATGACCTTTCAAAGTTTGTTGCAATGTTAAGTCAATGGTAATTTGGGGAAGTTTGATCCCAATTTTTAGGAATTCCGTAAGTCTGATCCCTTAGAAAAGATATAGCAACTCGAGTCAGATAAGACTGAAGGTCTGACCTGAGTTTGGAGTATGTAGAGTTAAAGCTCTAGGAGGAGTTAGAATTGGAAAATTTTGGATCAGAAGAATAACTAGATAGTAAAGTTTGAAGACAAACTTTAAGTTGGCTTGAGAAAGCCTGGCCTGAAAGTTTAAGCATAAGCTAGCATGATTTAGCATGAAGCTAACATGAATTTAAATGAATTTAGCATGATTTAACATGAAGCTAGCATGATAATTTAACATCAAGCTAGCATGATTTAGCATAAAGCTAGCACAATTTAGCTAGCATGATTTAACATGAAGCTAACAAGACGTAACATGAAGTTAGCATGATGCTAACATGATTAGCATGAAGCTAGCATGATGTTAACATGATTAGCATAAAGCTAACATGATGTTAGCATGATTAGCAAGAAGATAGCATGATATTAGCATGAAGTTAGCATGATGCTAGCTGATTAGCATAAAGCTAGCATGATGTTAACATGATTAGCATGAAGCTAACATGAATTAGCATGAAGTTAACATGATGCTAACATGAATTAGCATGAAGTTAGCATGATGCTAACAGGAATTAGCATGAAGCTAGAATGATGTTTACATGAATTAGCATGAAGTTAGCATGATGCTAACATGAATTAGCATGAAGCTAGCATGATGTTAACATAAATTAGCATGAAGCTAGCATGATGCTAATACGAATTAGCATGAAGCTAGCATGATGTTAACATGAGGCTAACATGAATTAGCATGAAGCTAGCATGATGCTAACATGAATTAGCATGAAGCTAGCATGATGCTAACATGAATTAGCATGAAGTTAGCATGATGCTAACATGAATTAGCATGAAGCTAGCATGATGCTAACATGAATTAGCATGAAGCTAGCATGATGCTAACATGAATTAGCATGAAGCTAGCATGATGTCAACATGAATTAGCATGAAGCTAGCATGATGCTAAAATGATTTAACATGATGTTAGCATGATGTTAACATGAATTAGCATGAAGTTAGCATGATGCTAATACGAATTAGCATGAAGCTAGCATGATGTTAACATGAGGCTAACATGAATTAGCATGAAGCTAGCATGATGCTAACATGAATTAGCATGAAGCTAGCATGATGCTAACATGAATTAGCATGAAGTTAGCATGATGCTAACATGAATTAGCATGAAGCTAACATGATGCTAACATAAATTAGCATGAAGCTAGCATGATGCTAACATGATTTAGCATGATGTTAGCATGATGCTAACATGAATTAGCATGAAGCTAGCATGATGCTAACATGATTTAACATGAAGCTAGCATGATGCTAACATGAATTAGCATGAAGCTAGCATGATGCTAGCATGATTAGCATGAAGCTAGCATGATGTTAGCATGATTAGCATGAAGCTAGCATGATGTTAGCATGATTAGCATGAAGCTAGCATGATGGTAGCATGAGTAGCATGAAGATAGCATGATGTTAGCATGATTAGCATGAAGCTAGCATGATGCTAGCATGATAACCATGAAGCTAGCATGAAGCTAACATGATTAGCATGAAGCTAGCATGAAGCTAACATTTTTTCCGTTGCTAGGGTACTAAGTTTGGTTGCTAGGGAGAAAATTGGCATCCCATAATGATTACACTCTGAGTCACTAGTCAAGCGGTCCAACCCCCGTGTTTCTACGATGTTCTGGTGTGGAGATATAAGGCTTTGTTTACTCTGTTGCTAGGGTACTGTATTTGGTTGCTAAGGAAAAAATTGGCATCCCATAATGATTACACTCTGAGTCACGAGTCAAGCGGTTCAACCCCCGTGTCTCTACGATTTTCTGATGCGGAGATATAAGGCTTTGTTTACTCTGTTGCTAGGGTACTGTATTTGGTTGCTAGGGAAAAAAATGGCATCCCATAATGATTTCACTCTGAGTCACGAGTCAAACGGTCCAACCCCCGTGTCTCTACGCTGTTCTGATGCGGAGATATAAGGCTTTGTTTACTCTGTTGCTAAGGTACTGTATTTGGTTGCTAGGGAAAAAATTGGCATCCCATAAGGATTTCACTCCGAGTCACAAGTCAAACGGTCCAACCCCCGTGTCTCTACGATGTTCTGATGCGGAGATATAAGGCTTTGTTTACTCTGTTGCTAGGGTACTGTATTTGGTTGCTAGGGAAAAAATGGCATCCCATAATGATTACACTCTGAGTCACGAGTCAAGCGGTCCAACCCCCGTGTCTCTACGATGTTCTGGTGCGGAGATATAAGGCTTTGTTTACTCTGTTGCTAGGGTACTGTATTTGGTTGCTAGGGAAAAAAATGGCATCCCATAATGATTTCACTCTGAGTCACGAGTCAAACGGTCCAACCCCCGTGTCTCTACGATGTTCTGATGCGGAGATATAAGGCTTTGTTTACTCTGTTGCTAGGGTACTGAATTTGGTTGCTAGGGAAAAAATTGGCATCCCATAAGGATTTCACTCCGAGTCACGAGTCAAACGGTCCAACCCCCGTGTCTCTACGATGTTCTGATGCGGAGATATAAGGCTTTGTTTACTCTGTTGCTAGGGTACTGTATTTGGTTTCTAGGGAAAAAAATGGCATCCCATAATGATTACACTCTGAGTCACTAGTCAAGCGGTCCAACCCCCGTGTCTCTACGATGTTCTGGTGCGGAGATATAAGGCTTTGTTTACTCTGTTGCTAGGGTACTGTATTTGGTTGCTAGGGAAAAATTGGCATCCCATAATGATTACACTCTGAGTCACTAGTCAAGCGGTCCAACCCCCGTGTCTCTACGATGTTCTGGTGCGGAGATATAAGGCTTTGTTTACTCTGTTGCTAGGGTACTGTATTTGGTTGCTAGGGAAAAAATGGCATCCCATAATGATTACACTCTGAGTCACGAGTCAAACGGTCCAACCCCCGTGTCTCTACGATGTTCTGATGCGGAGATATAAGGCTTTGTTTACTCTATTGCTAGGGTACTGTATTTGGTTGCTAGGGAAAAAATGGCATCCCATAGTGATTACACTCCGATTCACGAGTCAAACGGTCCAACCCCCGTGTCTCTACGATGTTCTGATGCGGAGATATAAGGCTTTGTTTACTCTGTTGCTAGGGTACTGTATTTGGTTGCTAGGGAAAAAATGGCATCCCATAATGATTACACTCCGAGTCACGAGTCAAACGGTCCAACCCCCGTGTCTCTACGATGTTCTGGTGCGGAGATATAAGGCTTTGTTTACTCTGTTGCTAGGGTACTGTATTTGGTTGCTAGGGAAAAAATGGCATCCCATAATGATTACACTCTGAGTCACGAGTCAAACGGTCCAACCCCCGTGTCTCTACGATGTTCTGATGCGGAGATATAAGGCTATGTTTACTCTGTTGCTAGGGTACTGTATTTGGTTGCTAGGGAAAAAATGGCATCCCATAGTGATTACACTCCGATTCACGAGTCAAACGGTCCAACCCCCGTGTCTCTACGATGTTCTGATGCGGAGATATAAGGCTTTGTTTACTCTGTTGCTAGGGTACTGTATTTGGTTGCTAGGGAAAAAATGGCATCCCATAATGATTACACTCCGAGTCACGAGTCAAGCGGTCCAACCCCCGTGTCTCTACGATGTTCTGATGCGGAGATATAAGGCTTTGTTTACTCTGTTGCTAGGGTACTGTATTTGGTTGCTAGGGAAAAAATTGGCATCCCATAATGATTACACTCCGAGTCACGAGTCAAACGGTCCAACCCCCGTGTCTCTACGATGTTCTGATGCGGAGATATAAAGCTTTGTTTACTCTGTTGCTAGGGTACTGTATTTGGTTGCTAGGGAAAAAATTGGCATCCCATAAAGATTACACTCCGAGTCACGAGTCAAATGGTCCAACCCCCGTGTCTCTACGATGTTCTGATGCGGAGATATAAGGCTTTGTTTACTCTGTTGCTAGGGTACTGTATTTGGTTGCTAGGGGCGTGGCTTGGGAGTGGCCAATGATGTGTCCAGTGATTACACCCCAAGTCACAAGTAAAACGGTCCAACCCCCATGTCTCTACGATGTTCTGATGCAGAGATATAAGGCTTTTTTTATTCGGTTGCTAGGGTGCTCAAATTTGGTTGCTAGGGGCGTGGCTTGGTAAGTCTTTAAGGAATTAGCATGAAGCTAGCATGATGCTAACATAAATTAGCATGAAGCTAGCATGATGCTAACATGAATTAGCATGAAGCTAGCATTATGCTAACATGAATTAGCATGAAGCTAGCATGATGCTAACATAAATTAGCATGAAGCTAGCATGATGCTAACATGAATTAGCATGAAGCTAGCATGATGCTAACATAAATTAGCATGAAGCTAGCATGATGCTAGCATGATTAGCATGAAGCTAGCATGATGCTAACATGATTAGCATGAAGCTAGCATGATGCTAGCATGATTAGCATGAAGCTAGCATGCTGCTAGCATGAGTAGCATGAAGATAGCATGATGTTAGCATGATTAGCATGAAGCTAGCATGATGCTAGCATGATAAGCATGAAGCTAGCATGAAGCTAACATGATTAGCATGAAGCTAGCATGAAGCTAACATTTTTTCCGTTGCTAGGGTACTAAGTTTTGTTGCTAGGGAGAAAATTGGCATCCCATAATGATTACACTCTGAGTCACTAGTCAAGCGGTCCAACCCCCGTGTCTCTACGATGTTCTGGTGCGGAGAAATAAGGCTTTGTTTACTCTGTTGCTAGGGTACTGTATTTGGTTGCTAGGGAAAAAAATGGCATCCCATAATGATTTCACTCTGAGTCACGAGTCAAACGGTCCAACCCCCGTGTCTCTACGATGTTCTGATGCGGAGATATAAGGCTTTGTTTACTCTGTTGCTAGGGTACTGTATTTGGTTGCTAGGGAAAAAATGGCATCCCATAATGATTACACTCCGAGTCACGAGTCAAACGGTCCAACCCCCGTGTCTCTACGATGTTCTGGTGCGGAGATATAAGGCTTTGTTAACTATGTTGCTAGGGTACTGTATTTGGTTGCTAGGGAAAAAATGGCATCCCATAATGATTACACTCTGAGTCACGAGTCAAACGGTCCAACCCCCGTGTCTCTACGATGTTCTGATGCGGAGATATAAGGCTTTGTTTACTCTGTTGCTAGGGTACTGTATTTGGTTGCTAGGGAAAAAATTGCATCCCATAGTTATTACACTCCGATTCACGAGTCAAACGGTCCAACCCCCGTGTCTCTACGATGTTCTGATGCGGAGATATAAGGCTTTGTTTACTCTGTTGCTAGGGTACTGTATTTGGTTGCTAGGGAAAAAATGGCATCCCATAATGATTACACTCCGAGTCACGAGTCAAGCGGTCCAACCCCCGTGTCTCTACGATGTTCTGATGCGGAGATATAAGGCTTTGTTTACTCTGTTGCTAGGGTACTGTATTTGGTTGCTAGGGAAAAAATTGGCATCCCATAATGATTACACTCCGAGTCACGAGTCAAACGGTCCAACCCCCGTGTCTCTACGATGTTCTGATGCGGAGATATAAGGCTTTGTTTACTCTGTTGCTAGGGTACTGTATTTGGTTGCTAGGGAAAAAATTGGCATCCCATAATGATTACACTCCGAGTCACGAGTCAAACGGTCCAACCCCCGTGTCTCTACGATGTTCTGATGCGGAGATATAAAGCTTTGTTTACTCTGTTGCTAGGGTACTGTATTTGGTTGCTAGGGAAAAAATTGGCATCCCATAAAGATTACACTCCGAGTCACGAGTCAAACGGTCCAACCCCCGTGTCTGTACGATGTTCTGATGCGGAGATATAAGGCTTTGTTTACTCTGTTGCTAGGGTACTGTATTTGGTTGCTAGGGAAAAAATGGCATCCCATAATGATTACACTCTGAGTCACAAGTCAAGCGGTCCAACCCCCGTGTCTCTACGATGTTCTGGTGCGGAGATATAAGGCTTTGTTTACTCTGTTGCTAGGGTACTGTATTTGGTTGCTAGGGAAAAAAATGGCATCCCATAATGATTTCACTCTGAGTCACGAGTCAAACGGTCCAACCCCCGTGTCTGTACGATGTTCTGATGCGGAGATATAAGGCTTTGTTTACTCTGTTGCTAGGGTACTGTATTTGGTTGCTAGGGAAAAAATGGCATCCCATAATGATTACACTCTGAGTCACGAGTCAAGCGGTCCAACCCCCGTGTCTCTACGATGTTCTGATGCGGAGATATAAGGCTTTGTTTACTCTGTTGCTAGGGTACTGTATTTGGTTGCTAGGGAAAAAATTGGCATCCCATAATGATTACACTCCGAGTCACGAGTCAAACGGTCCAACCCCCGTGTCTCTACGATGTTCTGATGCGGAGATATAAGGCTTTGTTTACTCTGTTGCTAGGGTACTGTATTTGGTTGCTAGGGAAAAAATTGGCATCCCATAATGATTACACTCCGAGTCACGAGTCAAACGGTCCAACCCCCGTGTCTCTACGATGTTCTGATGCGGAGATATAAAGCTTTGTTTACTCTGTTGCTAGGGTACTGTATTTGGTTGCTAGGGAAAAAATTGGCATCCCATAAAGATTACACTCCGAGTCACGAGTCAAACGGTCCAACCCCCGTGTCTGTACGATGTTCTGATGCGGAGATATAAGGCTTTGTTTACTCTGTTGCTAGGGTACTGTATTTGGTTGCTAGGGAAAAAATGGCATCCCATAATGATTACACTCTGAGTCACAAGTCAAGCGGTCCAACCCCCGTGTCTCTACGATGTTCTGGTGCGGAGATATAAGGCTTTGTTTACTCTGTTGCTAGGGTACTGTATTTGGTTGCTAGGGAAAAAAATGGCATCCCATAATGATTTCACTCTGAGTCACGAGTCAAACGGTCCAACCCCCGTGTCTGTACGATGTTCTGATGCGGAGATATAAGGCTTTGTTTACTCTGTTGCTAGGGTACTGTATTTGGTTGCTAGGGAAAAAATGGCATCCCATAATGATTACACTCTGAGTCACAAGTCAAGCGGTCCAACCCCCGTGTCTCTACGATGTTCTGGTGCGGAGATATAAGGCTTTGTTTACTCTGTTGCTAGGGTACTGTATTTGGTTGCTAGGGAAAAAAATGGCATCCCATAATGATTTCACTCTGAGTCACGAGTCAAACGGTCCAACCCCCGTGTCTCTACGATGTTCTGATGCGGAGATATAAGGCTTTGTTTACTCTGTTGCTAGGGTACTGTATTTGGTTGCTAGGGAAAAAATTGGCATCCCATAAGGATTTCACTCCGAGTCACGAGTCAAACGGTCCAACCCCCGTGTCTCTACGATGTTCTGATGCGGAGATATAAGGCTTTGTTTACTCTGTTGCTAGGGTACTGTATTTGGTTGCTAGGGAAAAAAATGGCATCCCATAATGATAACACTCTGAGTTACTAGTCAAGCGGTCCAACCCCCGTGTCTCTACGATGTTCTGGTGCGGAGATATAAGGCTTTGTTTACTCTGTTGCTAGGGTACTGTATTTGGTTGCTAGGGAAAAAATTGGCATCCCATAATGATTACACTCTGAGTCACGAGTCAAACGGTCAAACCCCCGTGTCTCTATGATGTTCTGGTGCGGAGATATAAGGCTTTGTTTACTCTGTTGCTAGGGTACTGTATTTGGTTGCTAGGGAAAAAATTGGCATCCCATAATG